>NC_058523.1:185182354-185524021 GCF_904849725.1 Hordeum vulgare subsp. vulgare | reverse complement strand
GAACTGCTTCATCGAGACACCTTCTTTAGCCCCCTCCAAGGCAGCTATATTCTCCACTTTGCATGTAGAATAAGCTACCATGCTTTGCTTGGAAATGCACTTGCTTACCGCACCCCCATTGAGAATAAATACGTATCCGGTTTGTGACTTAGAGTCATCCGGATCAGTGTCAAAGCTTGCATTGGCGTAACCCTTTACGACAAGCTCTTTCTCACCTCCATAAACGAGAAACATTTCCTTAGTAATTTTCAGGTACTTTAGAATATTCTTGACGGTTGTCGCTCCATTCCTGGATTACTTTGAAACCTTCCCGCCATAATTATGGCAAGGCTGACATCTTGTCTTGTGCAAATCATTACATACATGATAGAGCCTATGGCTGAAGCATAGGGGATGACACTCATCTTTTCTCTATCTTCTGCGGTCACTGGGCATTGAGTCTTACTCAACTTTATACCTTGTAACACAGGCAAGAACCCTTTATTGGACTCTTCCATTTTTAACTTCTTCAAAACTTTATCAAGGGATGTGCTCTCTGAAAGTCCTATCAAGCGTCTTGGTCGATTTCTATAGATCTTGATGCCTAATATGTAAGAAACTTCTCCTAGCTGCTTGATTGAAAACCTTTTATTCAAATAATCCATTACTCTTCCCAAAAGGTCTATATCAATTCCAATCAGCAATATGTCATCCACATATAATATTACAAATGCTATAGAGCTCCCACTGACATTCTTGTAAATACAAGCTTCTCCATAAAGTTATATAAACCCAAACGCCTTGATCACCTCATCAAAGTTCACATTCCAACTCCGATATGCTTGCACCAGTCCATAAATGGATCGCTAGAGTTTGCATACTTTGTCAGCATTCCTTGGATTGACAAAACCTTCCGGTTATATCATATACAACTCTTAATTAAGGAAACCGTTAAGGAACGCTGTTTTGACATCCATGTGCCAAATTTCATAATTCAAAAATGCAGCTATTGCTAACATGATTCTAAAGGACTTAAGCGTCGCTACAGGTGAGAAAGTCTCATCGTAGTCAACTCCTTGAACTTGTGAAAAACCCTTTGCCACAAGTCAAGCTTTATAGACGATGACATTACCGTCCGCGTCCGTCTTCTTCTTAAAGATCCATTTATTTTGAATAGCCTTTCGCCCTTCAGGTAATACTTCCAAAATCAATACTTTGTTTTCATACATGGATCCTATCTCGGATTTCATGGCCTCTAACCATTTGTTGGAATCCGGGCTCACCATTGCTTCTCCATAGCTCGTAGGTTCATCGTTGTCTAACAAAATGATTGATAAGACAGGGTTGCCGTACCACTGAGAGGTAGTACGTTCCCTTGTGAACCTACGAGGTTCGATAGCAAATTGATCTGAAATTTCATGATCATGATCATTAGCGTCCTCTTCAAATGTTGTAGGTTCTGCTGAAACATCTTTCTGTGTTCCGCTACTCTCTGGCAGAAGTAAAGGTCCTATAACCTCATCAAGTTCTATCTTCCTCCCACTCAATTCTTTCGAGAGAAACTCTTTCTCAAGAAAAGCTCCATTTTTAGCGACAAACACTTTGCCTTCGGATCTGAGATAGAATGTGTACCCAACTGTCTCTTTTGGGTATCCTATGAAGACACACTTTTCCACTTTGGGTTCCAGGTTTTTTGGCTGAAACTTTTTGACATAAGCATCACATCCCCAAACTATAAGAAATGACAACGTTGGCTTCTTTCCAAACTACAGTTCATATGGCGTCGTCTCAACGGATTTTGATGATGCCCTATTTAAAGTGAATGCAGCTGTCTCTAATTCATAACCCCAAAATGATAATGGCAAATCGGTAAGAGACATCATAGAACACACCATATCTAATAAAGTACGATTACGACGTTCGGACACACCATTACACTGTGGTGTTCCAGGCGGTGTCAACTATGAAACAATTCCACATTGTCTTAAGTGAGTGCCAAACTCATAACTCAGATATTCTGCTCCTCGATCAGATTGTAGGAATTTGATCTTCTTGTTGCGATGATTTTCAACTTCACTCTAAAATTGTTTGAACTTTTGAAACGTTTCATACTTGTGTTTCATCAAATAAATATAACCATATCTACTCAAATAATTTTTGTAGGTGAGAAAATAACGATAACCACCATGCGCCTCTATGCTCATTGGTCCGCGAACATCAGTATGTGTGATCTCCAATAAGTCAGTTGCATGATCCATTGTTCCAGAGAACGAAGTCTTAGTCATCTTTCCCATGAGGCATGGTTCACGTGAGTCAAGTGATTCAAAATCAAGTGACTCCAAAAGACCATCAACATGGAGTTTCTTCATTCGTTTTATACCAATATGACCTTAGCGGCAGTGCCACAAGAAAGTGGCGGTATCATTATCAACTCTACATCTTGTCACTTCAATGCTATGGATATGTGTGTCATCACTATCGAGATTCAACATGAACAAGCCCCTCACATTGGGTGCATGACCATAAAATATATTACTCATATAAATAGAACAACCATTATTCTCTGGCTTAAATGAGTGACCATCTCGCAATAAACAAGATCCTGATATAATGTTCGTGCTTAACGCAGGCACTAAATAACAATTATTTATGTTCATCACGAATCCCAATGGTAATTGAAGTGAGAGCGTGCCCATGGTGATCGCATCAACCTTGGAACCATTTCCCAAGCGCATCGTCACTTCGTCCTTCGCCAACCTTCGTCTACTCCGTATTTCCTGCTTTGAGTTGCAAATGTGAGCAACCGAACCGGTAGCAAATACCCAGGCACTACAACGAGAGTTGGTGAGGTACACATCAATAACATGTATATCAAATATACCTTGTTTGGCGTTGGTTTCCTTCTTATCGACCAGATACTTGGGGCAGTTCCCCTTCCAGTGACTAGTCCCCTTGCAATGATAGCACTCGGTTTCCGGCTTGGGTCCAGCCTTGGTTTTCTTCATCGGAGGGGAAACATCTTTGCCACTCTTCTTGGAATTACCCTTCTTGCCCTTGCTATTTTTCATGAAACTGGTGGTCTTATTGACCATCAACACTTGATGTTCCTTTTGGATTTCTGACTCAACGACTTTTAGCATCGCAAACAGCTCGACGAGTGATTATTCATCCCTTGCATGTTGTAGTTCAACACAAAGCTATTATAGCTAGGTGGCAGTGATTGACCAACTCTGTCAATGATTGCTTCTTGCTGGAGAGCAATTCCAAACTCAGCCAGATGGTTAGAGCGCCCAGACATTCTGAGCACATGTTCACTGACATACCTTTCTCCTCCATTTTGCAAGGATAGAACTTATCGGAGCTTTCATACCTCTCGATCCGGGCATTCTTCTCAAAGATAAACTTCAACTCCTGGAACATCTCATATGCTCCATGACGTTCAAAATGTCTTTGAAGTCCCGGTTCTAAGCCATAGAAAATAGGACATTGAACTACTAAGTAATCATCCAGACTCGATTCCCACATATTCATAACATCTTGGGTCGCCGGTTGGGTTGGCATGTCACCTAACGGTGCGTCAAGGACATATTGCTTTTGGGAAACCTTGAGGATAAGCCTCAGATTACGGGCCCAGTCAACAAAGTTACTTCCATCATCTTTCAGCTTAGCTTTCTCGAGGAATGCATTAAAATTCAAGGTGCCACTACGTGAGCCATTGATCTACAACATAAAATTTGCAAAGATTACTTAGAATATGTTCCAGATAATTGAGTTTAGTTAATCATATTACTAATAAACTCCCACTAAAATTGACATTTCTCTAGTCATTCGAGTGTCACAAGATCCAAATTCACTAACACAAGTCCGATCATCACGTGAGTTGAGTTAGCTTCAATGGTGAACATCTCTATGTTGATCATATCTACTATGTGACTCATGTTTGACCTTTCGATCTCTTGTGTTCCGAGGCCATGACTGTACAAGCTAGGCTCATCAAGTTTAACCCGAGTGTTCCGCGTGTGCAAATGTTTTCCATCTGTTGTATGTGAACATTGAGTCTATCACACCCGATCATCACTTGGTGTCTCGAAACGACGAACTTTTGCAATCGTGCACACTCGGAGAGAACTCAATTTTAACCTGTAATTTTAGTGAGGGATCACCTTATAATGCTACCGTCGTACTAAGCAAAATAAGGTCCATAAACGGATTAACATCACATGCAAATCATAAGTGACATGATATGGCCATGAACTTGTGCTTTTGATCTCCATCTTCAAAGCACCGTCATGATGTCCATCGTCACCGGCGCCACACCATGATCTCCATCATTGTGCTGTCATCGAGGTTGTGACGCTAACTATGATGTTTCTACTAAAGCTACTGAACTTGCGATAAAGCAAAGTATCACCAAGCGCAAAATAATTAAAGACAACCCTATGGCTCTTGCCGGTTGCCGTAGCATCGACATGCAAGTCCATATTTAACTATTACAACATGATCATATCATACTTCAAATATATCATATCATGTCTTTGGCCATATCATATCACAACATACCCTGCAAAAACAAGTTAGATGTCCTCTATTTCGTTGTTGCATGTTTTACGAGGCTGATATGGATATCTAGCATGATCACATCTTACATACGCAAAACCACAACGGTGATATTAAAATTTCTATTTAACCTTCTCCAAGGACTGCCTGTGTCAAATCCGATTCAACTAAGGTAGGAGAAGCAGACACCCACCAGCTATCTTTATGCAACAAGTTGTCTGTTAGTCGATGGAACCGGTCTCTCGAAAGCGTACAAGTAATGTTGGTCCGGGCCGCTTCATCCAACAATACCGCCGAATCAAGAAAATACTAAGTAGGACATCAATCTAAATATCAAAGCCCACAAACTCCGTTGTGTTCTACTAGAGATGTCATCTACGCAAAGACCTAGCTCTAATATCACTTTTGGGGAACGTTTCATGGGAAACAAAAAATTTCCTACGCACACATAATATCTATACATGGTGATGAACATCTATGAGAGGAGATATAAGATCCACATACCCTTGTAGATCTCTAAGAGAGAAGCATTAATACATGCGGTTGATGTAGTCGAACGTCCTTGCAATCCAAATCGCAAGTTGTCCCGCGATCCAATCATGATCTAGTGCTGAAGGACGACACATCCACGTTCAGCACACGTGCAGCTTGATTACGATCTCAGCTTTTTTGATCCAGCATGATTGACGAAGAGGTAGCTGAATTCTCTGGCAACATGACGGCGTGACGGTGATGATGGTGGAGCTGCTCCGACAGAGCTTCGCCGTGCACTACCGAAATAACCTACGGGGTGTCACGAAGTAGTGGAGGGAGAGAGGCAGCCCCGTGGCTAGTGGTCTGGCCAGCCTCTCTACCATCCACAATATATAGGAGGGAGGGAGGGGTGGCGCACTAGGGAAAACCCTAGGGTTTGGCCGGCGCACCAAGGAGGAGGGAGGATTCCTCCTCCAATTAGGTTTGGTGGAGGAGGAGTCCTCCCCTAGTAGGTTTGCACCACCTCTCTCTCTTTTGCCACTTCGACCGAATAGGCCCACTTGGGCTGGCCGCCCAGCCAACCAGGGGCTGGTGCGCCACCCTTGTGCCTATTTGGACCCTCTCCGGGTGGGTGGCCCCTCCCGATGGAACCCTGGAACCCATTCGTCACTCCCGGTACTTTATCGGTAATGCCCGAAATCCTTCAGGAAGCCAAATGCACCCTTCATATATATAAATCTTCATCTCCGGACCATACCGGAACTCCTCGTGACGTCCGGGATCTCATATGGGAATCTGAACATAACTTGGTTACCAACAAATATAATTTAACTATACCAAAACATTACTGAACCTTAAGTGTGCACACCCTGAGGGTTCGTGAACCATGTAGACATGACCACGACACTCTCCGGTCAATAACCAATGGCGGGACTTAGATGTCCATATTGGATCCTACATATTGTATGAAAATCTTTATCGGTTGAACCTCTATGTCAAGGATTCAGTTAATCCCGTATAATATTCCCTTTTTGCTTTGGTATGTTACTTGCCCGAGATTCGATCGTTGGTATCTCTATACCTATTTGAATCTCATTACCGGCAAGTTTCTTTACTTGTTCTATAATTCAAAACCCCGTGGCCAACTCTTTAGTCACATTCTTTGGAAGGCTTGTTGTGATGTTATATTTCCGAGTGGACCCCGAGATACCTCTCCGTCATACGAAGTGACAAATCCGAGTCTTGATTCATGCTAACTGCACACACACCTTCAGAGATACCTGTAGAGCACCTTTATAGTCACCCAGTTATGTTGCGATGTTTGATACAAACAAGGCATTCTTCCGGTGTCGGTGAGTTACAGGATCTCATGGTCATAGGAACATATACTTGACATGCAGAAACACAGTAGCAATAAAATGACACGATCACATGCTATGTTCAAAGTTTGGGTCTTGTCGATCACATCATTCTCCTAACGATGTGATCCTGTTATCAAGTGACAACCCTTGTCCATGGCTAGGAAACCTTAACCATCTTTGATCAACGAGCTAGTCAACTAGAGGCTTACTAGGGACAGTGTGTTGTCTATGTATCCACACAAGTATGTGAGTTTCCATTCAATACAATTCTAGCATGGACAATAAATGATTATCCTGAAAAAGGACATATAATAATAACTACTATATTATTGCCTCTAGGGCATATTTCCAACATCCTCGACACTCAATCAGTCTCTCATAGATTTGGCACGAGTAGAAGAGATTGATTGGGTGGAAAGAAACTTGGGGAGGCTAGAGATCAAGTTTCAAATGGTAGGATTGGAATATCTTGACATCAATACATGAGTAGGTGGCTCTCTATTAGGAATATAGATATGGCAAGTGTATGTGTGTTTTGGGTGCTTCCTTTATGAATGAGAGGTGGTGGATGGGTATATATAGGCATCTCCAAAAATCCAATTGTTGCAACATTATTGCCCAACTCGTTGAAACCAAAGTGAATCTCGATGGCACCGATTTGCACAAAATGTGGAAACTTTTGTATTCTCTGTGATACCGATATAGGAATCTCGGTGGTAGCGATATAGGTGACATAGGGCAGTTTCCAAATCTCAGTGGGACCGATTCCAAGACTCGGAATTTCCAATTATTGAAAACAACATACCAGAAACTTGGTCACTGGTTTCGGTGGCACCGTGAGGAATGTTGGTGGTACCGACACTCTAGGGTTTGGCAGAGGTTCTGTCTAGTGGAAAATCGGTATGGCCGAATGGAAAAACTTGGTAGCACCTATTTTGATGTTTAGGCTTTGGACTGGGAACTTCTGTGGGAGAATGGATGAGTATTTTTGGTGGCTATCTCTAAGCACGTGAGCAAGCAACTCATCATAGATACCTCACCCCCTTTTAATAGTATTGGCTTTCCTATGGACTCAAATTTGATTTCTCACAAACATAAAATGTAGAGTCTTGTAGCTTGGAGCTTGGCCAATCCTATACCTTTCCTTCCTTGGGGCTTCTCCTCACAATCCTTAGCCAATCCTCTCATTGGACTATTCCTGAAATATTCTAGGTAAAAGTATTAGTCCAAGAGATAATGCATGTTGTCATGAATTATGAAAACCACCAAGGGATCATATGTGCTTTCAATCCGCCACACTTGTTTGCTAACAAGGCTTGGTTGAAAGCTTCAAAATTTCTGAACTCCATGCCTCCATCGCTCTTTGTAGTACACATTTTCTTCCAAGAGAACCAATGCACCTTATTTTTACCTTGAGCTGAACCTCATCATAATTTCAAAGATATCAAACTCAGGTTCTGCCACATCTTCTTTGTGAGTTGAAAACAGTTCATCGTGAACGTTGGTGTTGATTGAAGCCTTGATTTCAAAAGTACCTTCCGCGTTGCCTTGGATAATCCCTGCCCTTTCCATCAAGAAACTTTCCGAGTAGAGCTCTCTGGCATAGTTAAACACACCGTCCTTAGCTTTGCCCACCACTATTGGAAAACCTAAGTACCTCTCACTTAGTGCTTCAGATTCAATGTCAATGGTTTTCTTGAGAATTCCTTTGTCATCTTCCTTGCACTCTTCTCCAAAAAATATTGATGATTTATGAAGATTTAAATTTTGTCCTAACACTTCTGCATATACTTGAAAGATTTGTTTAAGTGGCTGAAGGATGCTCTATGGTCCTTCCAAGAAAACCATTAGGACATATTTCTTCCTTAGTGGTTTTGCGGATTGATGACAATGCATGTGCGGACAAATCATGTGCTTTAAGCCTTTCAAATAATACTACATATGGCACAAGAAAATTCTAACCCCTCGATGGATAATAGTTAAGGCAGTTATTTTCCTGTGTTTAGTTTTGGATGGAAATTGAGTCATACGAGAACCATACTATTAAGAGGGGGTGTGCATCAAAAAGATTTTTTGTGGAATCAACACGTACACTTTTATTTACACTATTGTGCCTTTCCTGCATCAATGGAGTTGTTCCAACTATGCCTCTGTTCTGGTCCTGAAGGAACCAAGCCGTAGTACCGCGCTCGCAAGCGCTAGTAACACCTACACTATAAAGCGGTAGTACTACTCTTGGGGAGAGGGTGTACTTCAGTGTGGATCCAAATTGTAGATCTTTGGTTAGATGAATAACAAGGGATGAAGGAGACGATGTTTACCCAGGTTTGGGCCCTCTTGATAGAGGTAAAACCCTACGTCCTATTCTTGTTGTATTACTGGAGTAGTACGGACTACTGAATCGATCTATCTCGAGATCGTATGTTGTAGTCTAAACCCTAATCGCAATGATCTTAATCTTGCCTAGAACCTATGGTGCCCTCATTTATATGGATACCAGGGTTGCCAGGCTTACACAAAGTTGGTTACATCAAGAAAGGAATATGTAGATTACCATGTTGCCTTGGATTGCATGCCAAGTCTTCAAAAGAGTCCGCCTTGATTTTCGTATATTCAATGATGATTGAGCGTCCTAGGAGACTGACCCATAAAAATGGATAGGCGGCCCGAGGACCCCCTAATCTCGGACTCCTTAGTATCCCCTGAACTTGCCTCCAATGGTGTAGTCTAGGCCCACCATCTCCATGCTTTCACAATGCGGGGCGAGTTCTACCTTTTGTCCGGCACACATCAGTTAACCACCTCCTCATGCTTTCACAATTTGTGATTGACGAAACATCGCCGGGCCCACAAGAATGATTTTTTCCCTCGCAGGGTTAAGCACCTTCTCGATTCCTACGCGCCAATGAGAAATATGTTGTTCCTTCCCAAAAGAAAACATGTAAGTTACTTATTATATAACCTGCGAGTACCCTCAGCAATGCTTCTCATCCCTTCTAGGCATCGAGAAGAACACCACAGAAACAAGGATATGGCAAGTCCTCCAGGTTCGGCCTCGCACCCTCATGGCTCCCTGCCACATGGTTGGGACAGTGTACGGATACTTGTGTAATTCAGATATGACACCTTCTCTCTTCGGGCTACCTCCACGGACGGCGAGGCCTTTGTAGAGAAATTCCCCACACCCCACACGGGGGAGAGGGTGTGCTTCATTTCATTGCTCTTATGAGGCTTTGGCTTCCCCATTCAACCTTTTTATGGCGTTTACTGGATTTTAACGAAATCCAACTCCACCACCTAACTCCCGGATCCATCCTCCACATCTGGGGATTCGTTGCTCTCTGCGAGATGCTTCTCGGTTGCGAGGCCAATTTTAATCTATGGAGGAAATTTTTTGCCTCGTCCCCCAAGCTGAGGAGGAGAATATTTACGAAGTAGGTGGATCCGAAGTATGGCGTATAGGAGGAAGTAGGTATCCAATAGGGACTCCGCGGGTAGGTTTTGAAGAGTGGACCTCAAAGTGGTTCTACATCGAGGATGTCCCTTTATTTGAATTTGTCCGTAGGGGTATATACAAATTTTTAACTGATCCCTTAACTAAGGAGCCCTTATCAAGAAGACAGCTCGGAGGTGAAGCAGTTGGTTTCCAAGGTCAAACTGTTCGCACATTTTAAGCTTACGATGATTGATGTACTGACCATGACCATAAACCGATGTGTCCAACCTCTTCCACAAAGGTCCCATCCCATGTGGCAATACAATGGTTCAAGTGATTCCACTCGATGCAAGAGGGAGGGTCCTGCTAGTCTGGCAGCATTGGCTTATTGGCCGACCTCTACAAATGAGAAAATGAGCATTTCATCAATTTGAACACTAAGGAAGGCTAATCAAGTTATAACCCCATCGAATCGGTTAGTATTGGTCTGTTCTCCTTAGCTTGGATTTTCATTTAGTGCTACCCTTGGCTGATTGAATCGTTCTAACTTTTGCTCAAAGAGGAATGATGACACTAGGTAGATAAATTCAACTGTCATCCTCCCCAGCTAGAAAACTATGCCAAGGACAAAGATCTAGTATTCCATGATGATGTGTATTACATCAATTATCTTTGAGGATGGTTTATTATTTCATATGAGTGTTAATGGCTCTGAGGTTACCCTCATAGCTGATTATCCTAAGATACTTCCTTCCTCAACCAAGGGAAACAAGAAAACTTCTTCCTGAAAAGGACGCCCACTTGCTACGACGACAACTCCTACCCCAAAAGGTCGTCGCTCGACGTGCCGAACACTTGTTAATACAGAGTCTATCGAGCCCGTGCCGAAAAATGTTAGGTCCTATAAACATGGAGTAGCCGGGGGGACCACTTAGACAGCTCCTCCTCCCAAGAGGTAACGAATTCACTTCAAGCATTGCTTCTCCAATCAGCTACAAGTATTTATACATGTTGCAATATTTTATAGGAACCGAACACAACCACCCTTATCAACAGCAGGGGTAATACGGAGGTCCCTTCTGCAAGTCAGCCTCCTGAGGATCACGATGAGGTTTCGGCTACCACCTCCAAAGTTGAGAGCATAATGAACCATCATCGTCAGAAAGAATCACTTGAAGGAGTTTAATGCCTAAAGTTCGGTGGATGCGCACCTCCGAGCCGCCCGAGCAGCACTTGAAGGAGTTGTCAGCCGTGTGTCAATGAGTCTCAAGGTATGTATTTAGACTTTTGCAATTGCGTACAAATATCAAGCCACTAGCCCCCAATCCTCGATTGGCCAGTAAGGCTGATCTAAGGGTATAAACACACTTGTTGACATGTTTTTAGGCTGTAAGGAATAAAAATAAGGAGTTGTCAAAGGACGTCGGGATGTAGCAAACACAACTCGAGGTTGTGAAGGCCGAACTGGAGCAAGTAAAAACTTCAACGGGAGAAGCACATGATGAGAAATTTACTTTTAGATGATGTCCATAGTTGTCGTGTTATATTTCTTAAAAGAAAGTGTACTTTATAGCAACTGAGTCAATTGGTGAGTTCCAAAGAGACCTCGAAGCAGGGAGAGAATCACAACGATATGCCGAATATCAGGATGAGGCTAGCAGTCGCTCATTGTTCCAAAGTATTGATGAAAACAAAAAACTTATGGCAGAAAAACAAGAACAAGTCAGTCAAATTGAGAGTTTAAAGACTTAGTTGGTGCATATCAGCGAAGAGAACAAGAGACTGAAGGGTGGAATGTCCGGTAAGTAATATGCCGAACTCGTAAATATACGAATGCGCTGTTTGAAATTGACAAATATTCCATTTCCTTTTATAGCACTCCTGACTGGGTGGCCTGAAGAAGAAGCCAGTTCCTTTAGTGGTGATGTTCTAAAGGAATTGTCCATAGTTTATTAGCGAGGGATAAAGGCGATGAACAACATGCTGAAAGCATTATGGCTGGCCCAGAAGCCTCTAAAAGGGTTGGCCAAACTGACCGAGCCCTTCAAAGGGGCTTAGCGCCAATTTGAATTGTGGAAAACGTTGGTGTGCCAAGAAGGTTCTCAAGAGGCATGGGCAATGGTGAATACTAGGTTCACTAAGCTCAAACCCAAAGAGCTAGCGCTAGTCGAGCCGACAGGGCCCGATGGTCAAAAGGTGTCTGTTCACTTGGTATATGATTATGTACTTCCTCTCGCATGCTTGGCGCAACAAGATTGTCGCGTGGATGTAATAACAGATTACCTAGTTCATCAGCCAGATGTGTGATTTTACGTAACTAAGTACTTATCTCACTTTGTTCTCCGTCCGATGCATTGCTATTGTCTTAACCGACCATATGCTTCTTCCTCCCTTGATAATAATCAGGGAGTGTTTTTTACTATGTAACCCGTAAAACAGGTAAATAGTTCGGTGAACCAGGCAAACTAGTCGTATGGTGCTAACAGACAAATCATTATCATCGAATTATGTTATATTACTTTTATTTAGTAAGAAACTTCTTCCAAGAAAATAGCTCCTTTATGGGTTCCTTTCTTTAGGCTCACGAATATCCTCCGTATGCAGATAAAGAGTATGTTGGGAAAATTAACCCTTGGTGATGATCACCTAATTATTGTCACCTTCCTTGTGCCTGACCGATTCTGCCATTAAGAAACCTAGCTTTCGGCTTCACCCGTCTGAGGTACGTATCCGGATTACCAGTCATAATAATCACAGAGGTGCTACCTTTATCCTCTAGCCGAACAGTCGAGAACACAGAGGATAAACACAGGAGCTAGGCAACCCATCTTGTCAAAATCTGAAGTCAAATTCAGTGCATATAACGACTTAAGTATATAAGGTTAGACGCATCATGAAATAGATGCCCCCAATGTACTATGACCGACTTGTATTAGAAAGCCCCACGTGTCTCCGAAAAATACGTTTTTGTGGACACAATTTAGTTGATCCGAACATAAGCTGAGATATGTTAATCAACTTGAAAGAAGAAAAAGAAAAAGGATATAGAAAAAACTAAAAAGGTAAAAGGCACTAAATTAGCATGACTGCATCGGTCTAGCTATACAAACGCTGAAGACGAGACGCGTTCCATTGGTTTGGTTCAAGACGATTGCCTGGCACGTTGCACAGACGATATGCTCCTCCTGCAAGTACATCGCCGATTATGAAAGGGCCCTCCCATTTGTGTGCAAGTTTATTTTTCTTCTTCTCAGGGAGACATAGCACAAGCTCGCGCACATTGTAAGTCTTCGCCCGAACTTCCTTGCTCTATTAATGTCGGGCCTGTTGTTGATAAAAGGTGGAACATGCCAGATCTATATCGCGCTCTTCTTCTAGTGTGTCCAAGTCATCATGCCAATCCAACTCGGCTTCTTTTTTCCTTGTACATGCACATTGTACGTGCATCATGAATGATGTCACAAGGGAGGACTGCTTCCGCCCCTTACACCATGAAAAGGCATATAACCTGTTGATATGTTAAGAGTGGTGCGCAAGCCCCACAATACGGAGTCGAGTTCCTCCACCCAATGGCAATCAGATTCTTTCAGAGATTGGACTAAACGTGACTTGACTCCGCTCATGATGGGACATTAGCCCATTCGACATGGCCATTTCTTTGTGGGTGATACACAAAAGCGTAGTCGAGCTTAATGCCCAAGTTCGCGCACCATTCCTTAACTTCTTGGGCTGTGAAATTGGATCCGTTGTGTGTTATAATACTATAAGGAACACCATCTCGGTGCACCACATCTGATATAAAGTCAATGACCGGTCCGGACTTGGTGGAAGTTACTGGTTTATCCTCGATCAACTTAGTGGACTTATCGACCATAACTAGTAAATACTTCCTTTTCTTGGCGCCACCTTTAATGGTACGACCATGTATATCCCCCAGACCATGAACGGCCAAGTGATCCGTATTGTCCGAAGAGCTGTTGTAGACATGTGGCTTTGATTCAAAAAAAGCTGATATCTGATGCAATGTTGGACGAGTGTATGAGCGTCGGCTCGAACTATTGGCCAAAAGAAGCCAACCCGAAATGCTTTTCTTACCAGAGCTCTAGCCACTGCGTGGTGACCACCCATACCTGCATGTATTTTGGCCAAAAGTTGTTTTCCTTCTTCTTCGGATATGTATCATTGGAGGACTCCGGTAGTGCTTTTTCTTTATAGTTCTCCTTCGTGACCCTTATAAGACTTGGATTGTCGAACTATCCCTCTTGCTTCTGTTTGGTCATTGGAGAGTTCCTAGTAGAGAAGATAAGCCAGGAAGGATTCGGCCCATGGCACGATTAAGGCCATGATTTCGTGAGCCGAAAGTGTTTCCTATAATGCGGAACCGTTGATGATTTAATCATCTGGCTCAACTGTATGGGGAGTAACTTGTTCCTTTCCCATGGTCCCGATGTCCTCATTTCCGTCCTGCCATACCACGAAAGGCTTGAAAAGTCGTTCCAAAAAGCTATTTCTAGGGATGGGGTCACGATTGGCACCCATCTGAGCAAGGACATCGCAGCCTGGTTGTTGTCTCTCGACACATGGTCGACATAAGTATGACACCAGCCCTATGCCAACAAGCATCTTGGAGCTCTCGAAGTACATCATCCGATGGGAATATGTACTATGCTATTTAGGGAGTTTGGCTTCAATCCTTTCGGCTAGGAAGTCCGTCAACACCTAAGATTTCATAGCTCGGCGTGGCAGTTATGTGATTTCAGAAGGTAAGAGTTCTATGGACCATTTGGCTATGCGGCCCGTGGCATCCTTGTTATTGATTATATCATTCAAGGGTACTTCGGTTGCTACTGTGACCGACCATGCTTGAAAGTAGTGTCGGAGCTTGTGAGATGCCATACAAACTATGTAGGCTATCTTTTGGTAGTGCAGATAGCAAGATTTCCACGAGGTAAGTACTTTGTACACATAGTAGACTGGTTTCTGTATCTGGAGTTTGTGGCCAGCAGCCTCTCGTTCGACCACGAGTACTGCGTTGACAACCTGGTTGGTCGCTGATATTTACAATAGCACTAGTTCTCTTGTTGTAGGTGCTGCTAGTATTGGATTGCTTACTAGCAATCATTTAATTTCCTCCAGGGATGTTGTTTCTTTTTTGGTCCACTCGAAGTTTTTGGTTCGCTTGAGCAGTCGACAGAGTAGTAGTGCCTTTTCACCGAGGCGATAAATGAAACGACTTAAAGCCGCCACACAACCTGCTAGTTTTTGCACGTGTTTTGACTCCATTGGGATCACCAGATGGGATAGATCTCGGATTTTTGCCTAATTGGCCTCTATTCCTCTATGGGAGACGATGAAACCGAGCAGTTTACCTATGGGGACGCCAAATACACACTTCTTCGAATTGAGTCATATGTCATATTTTCAAATATTGTCAAAGGTTTGTCGGAGGTCGTCCACAACCTAACTGACGTGTTTAGTCTTGATGACCACGTCATATACATATGCATCGACCCTCTTGTCGGTTTGTTTTCTAGGAATGTCTGAGTCATGCGTCGATATGTGGCGCCTTCATTTTTTAACCGGAAGGGCATTGTGATGAAGCGGAATGGCCCATAGTAAGTGATGAAAGAAGTTGTGGCCTGATCAGATTTCTTCATATTTATTTGTGTTGCGAAACTTGGCATGGGAAACCAAAAAAAATTCCTATGAACATATAAGATCTATCCATGGCGATGACCATCTACGAGAAGAGAGATCAGATCCACATACCCTTGTAGATCGCTAAGCGGAAGCGTATATAATGTAGTTGATGTAGTCGAACATCTTCGTGATCCAAATCGCAGTCCGTCCCGCGATCTCATCATGACCCGTCCCACGATCTAGTGCCGAATGGACGGAACCTCCGCGTTCAGCACACGTACAACTAGATGACGATATCCGCCTTCTTGATCCAACATGACGGGGTTGAGAGATAGTTGAGTTCTCCGACAACAAGATGGCATGGCGGCCATGGTGGTGGAGTTGTCTCGGCAGGGCTCTGCCAAGCACTACCAGAACCGATCTAGAGGAGAAACGAACTAGACGGAGGGAGAGGGGCTGCACCTTGGATTGTGGTGGTGGCTGCCCTGTCTTTCCTCCACTATATATAGGAGGGAGGGGGAAGAAGTGGCGCCCTAGGGTTTCCCCTAGGGTTGTTCGGCCATGCACAAGAGGAGGAGGAGTCCAACTCCAAATGGGTTTGGTGGAGGTGCTAGGAGTACTCATCCTCCTAGTCAAACTCCTCATCTCCTCTCCTATTTTGGACCATAGGGATATGGGGCTGGCCACCCAGCGCACCAGGGGCTGGTGCACTACATCTAGGACTATGTGGTTTCCCTCTTGGTGGGTGGCCCCTCCCGGTGAACCTCCAAAACCCATTTGTCACTCCGAGTACTTTACTGGTAATGCCTGAAAACTTTTCGGAATCCGAATACCTCTTTACTATATATCAATCTTCGTATCCGGACCATTTCGGAACTCCTCGTGGTGACAAGGATCTCATCCGGGACTCCGAACAACATTCAGTCACCAAAATACATAACTCAACTATACCGAGACCGTGCAGGTTTGAGAGCTATGTAGACATGACCGAGACAATCTCCGTTCAATAACCAATAGCATGACCTGGATGCCCATATTGGCTCCTACATACACTATGAAGATCTTTATCGGTCAAACCACGATGTCAAGGATTCAATCAATACCGCATACTATTCCCTTTTTCCATCGGTATGTTACTTGCCCGAGATTCGATCGTAGGTATCTCTATTCGTACTTCAATCTCATTACCGGCAAGTCTCTTTACACGTTCTATAATACAAGATCTCGTGACTAAATCCTTAGTAACATTGCTTGCAAGCTTTTTGTGATGTTGTATTACCGAGTAGGCCCAGAGATACCTCTCCATCATACGGAGTGACAAATCCCAGTATTGATTCACACCAACCCAGCAGACACCTTCGGGGATACCTATAGAGCACCTTTATAGTCATCCAGTTACGTTGTGACGTTTGATACACACAAGGCATTACTTGTTCCCGGGAGTTGCATGATCTCATGGTCATGGAAACAGATACTTGACATGTAGCAAACAATAGCAATAAACTGACACGGCCATATGTTACGTTCATAGTTTGGGTCTTGTCCATCACATCATTCTCCTAATGACGTGATCCCATTATCAAACGACACTCATTTCTATGGTTAGTACATCTTCACCATCTTTGATCAACGAGCTAGTCCATCAGAGGCTCACTAGGGACAGTGTGTTGTCTATGTATGCACACATGTATTCGAGTTTCCAGTCAATAAAATTCTAGTATGGATGATAAACGTTTATCATGAACAAGGAAATGTAACAATAACTAATTTATTATTGTCTCTAGGGCATATTTCCAACATTCTCCCACTTGCACAAGAGTCAATAATCTAGTTCACATCACTATGTAATTCACAGCCAATAAGTTCCGGGGTTTAATCATGTTTGCTTGTGAGAGAGGTTGTAGTCAACGGGTCTGAACCTTTTAGACATGTGTGTGCTTTACAAATCACCATGTCATCCTGTAGATGCTTCTACCTCACTTCTGATGCCTGGTGGGCCTACTAGACCTTGCGGGCCTGCATCCTGGCCCAACTACTTGTTGGGTTTCTAGTCGTATGCACGTTGTTGTGGCCCATTAGAAGGGCTTTTGTAAATTTATTTTTCATTTTTTCTACTTTATTTATTTTCTTTTGTTTCTGATTTTTTTTCTTATTTATTTAGAGTTTCTTTGTGAATCTTATTTCTTTAGGTAAAATAATTTATAAACTCTCGCTTAGAGCGAGTAGTTTTCAAATTTGAATTATTTGAATTTGTGTGAATCACTAGTTTGTGAATATCATTTTTTTGTTTTTTGATTTATTTATTTTTAGTTATTTTTTTTCTTCTATTTTATATTAGTGTGTTTTATCATAATATTCAATTTGGTAATTCTTAGGTTATTTAAAAAAATGAAATGCCTTTGTAATAGTTGAGTTTTCATCCAAAATTGTCACACCCTATTTTCACTCCACTTGTTGTGTAATTCAAAATATGAGTTTATTAAAACTTTTCCAAAATCAAGGATATGAGTGACATGGTTGTCATAGTATGCTTGTATGCTTGATTTTGTATTATCAAAACCATGTTTTTCATAACTTAAATATTCTCAAAACCCTTTTTCTTATTCTGGTTATTTCAAAACCCTGCTTTGGGTTGCACTACAAGTCCTTGATAGGAAGGAGTGATTTCACCCAAAGTTGGCGCTTTGGTTCTAAAAGTATTTTATTTCACGAAAATCATAAAATAATTATTTTATAAAATATTTTCCTATTTTATTTGCATGTCCATTTCTGAGGCCATAAATGATATTCCTATATAAAAAAAATACTTTTCTACCTTAGAAAAATATGAGAAAATATAGAGATAGTGAGAGGACATATATTTTCCATACATAAGATTTTCAACCCCTATTTATATTATAAATATTTGAGTAAAACCCTGAAAACCTATTATGTCTATTTTGACCTCTTGAAATATTTCCAAAGGAAATATTCTCAATAATTTCCTAGAAAATTCCAGCGACCTTACTAAGCCATATTTGGTGCCCATATAAAGTTTCACCTTGATCCAATGTGGTTAGGGTCACCCAATAATTCCAAAAGCATTTTTGTCCAGTATAAAGTTAGAGCAACTCTACATACCAAGGTTTAACCAATGGAGCTGAAACTTTCCAGGAATGCCTAATACCTCAAATGAGGAGTTCATGCCAAAAATGGGACTTGTGGGACTTGAGTTGCCCACACTCCCTTTGGAAGGAACAGATCTGGCCATTTAGGAGTGATTTCAAGTTTACATAGCTAAAATTGTCCAATGGAGCCCAAAATTGGTGTAGCCTCATGTTTTGCCACCAAATCTATTCATGTTAAGTTGCATAGCCAGTGGTGTGGTGCAACCACCCCAAACCACTGTCAAGCACCTTCTGACAGTTTGGCAAAACCCCACTTAACCCCACCTACACCCACTCTCTTTCTCCCAAACTCCTAGATTCGATGGCTTGCATCAGTGCCCAACTCCAGTCAAGTGGCTCTTCTCTGGTTCTAAGTAGAAAATCAGAAAACTCCAATCTAAGCTTCAGCCCAAGGCTGACAGCACCTCTTTTCCTCCCCTCCTTTGACTAGCCAAAGCTCCCACGGGATTCAAATGGCCAGGCATCTCCAAGCAAGGGCCCAGGACACGCCAGACGCATCCAAGGCGCCCAGAGCATGCTAGCATGCCATGGCATGCCAAAGTAGCGCTCTTGCCTCGCTATAGAGAGTAACCGAGGTGGGGGCGACCTCCCACGACTAGTTCCAGCCTCCCCGCGGTGTCTCTCCTCTCCCCCGACAGATCCTCTACATCATGCAGCCCCCAAGGCCCCTCCTTTCCCGCAAAGGGAGCCTGTGCAACGCGTGCCCATGCGCACCAGGTTCGGCCCAAGGAATGCGGCCACGGAGGCACGCCACTCCTCGTCCTCTATCTCTCTCTCGCAGTGAGCTCAGAGGTCCAAAACCACGTCCTCAGACTTTGGTTTCGACCCCAACCCCTCTCTGTGCTCCCATGTGCGCCATGGTGAAACGACCGGAGCTTCTTGCCTAGTGCACCGTCGTGGGCCTATATGAGGTCACCCCTCGCTCTAGCTCCCCTCACTCCACTCCACCTAGACCCCAATCACATCCCTAGCCACCCCATTGAGCAAGCAGAGCCCCGATGCTCCAGATCGACCGATGCTCCTCCGCCTCGGAGCTCCGGTCGATCTCCGGCTACACATTGGTTCTTGCACCCCCTCTACCCACCTAAACACTCCCCGTGACCCCAGGATCATTTCCCTCTCTTCCCAGATCGAATCCATGCCCGTAGCCACCACCTGCACCGTTGACCGAAACCTGTCCACCGTGGCCACCTCGTCGCCGGTGAACGAGGACCCCCCCTGTCGTCGACTCGACCAACGGCAGGTAGGAGATGACGAGCCGGACCCATTCCCGCCGTTGTTAGGGTGTGAGGACGTCGGAAGCCACGCAGACGTGCTCCTCCTCCGCTCTGTCTAGTGGTAGGAGACGACCCTGACACGTATGCCCCACCTGTCGGTGGCCCATCCTCCTCTCCCTCGCTCCCCGCAGCCGGTGACCACAAGGGCCCGCACGTCAGGTTCAAACCTTACGGCGCGCGCGCCTGGGCAGGCAGGCTGGCTGGCCATGTGGGCCAGCCCAGCCCCAGGCCGAGTGAGGCCTGGGCTGTTGCCCTTTTTCTTTTATTTTAAAACTCTGTTGTAAAAGATTTTTATAAAAAGATATAACTAGTGAAAATTAATGATTCTTCCACTCTTATTTTTCTAAAAATGAGGAGTATTTAATAGATCTGTTAGATGAACTTTTAGGACAACTTCTCTGTTTTGTAATAATTAGAGAGGCTAATTTGGAATAGTTTTCCTTGTGTTAAATTGATTTTCAAAATATTCCTTTCACTAAAATCATAGACAAATATTATTAAGATAAAAATATGGATTTATTAGAATTAAACAACATTTTTAAAGTGACTTTGTGATCTGTTTTGGAGTGAGCTACTTATTGCTTTTTATTTATTACGACAATAGATACCCTGTGTGACGAAGGAGTTGGACTTGAACACCCCGAAGACTGTGGATACTGAGCTCACCAAGGCATGCAGCCCTTTGACCATGTCTGAGCATATGTTATATTGCATGCTAGTATAGAAAATATTTCCATTGCATGTGATCATAAGTATCGGTAAATCATTGAAGTGATGTTAACGATGGCTCCTCCGGAGCATGTGCATGTTGAGCATGATCCTACCACCTATGAGGGTCACGCTAATATCATGTTGACAAGTAGAGCTAAGAATAGTAGCATGAGCATGATGATGGTATAAAAATCAAAGGTTATGAAAACCCCGTCGAGTTCCACTAATGCCCGAGGGTGATGATGAGTTAGGTGGCCACTTTTGGTGAAGTGGTGCACCTGGTATTTTGTGTGTGTATGGTTTCGGAAATGGGAATAGATTTATGATGTGTCGACTGTCCCAACCCTACATGTACGACCACCTTACCCCATTATGGGACGGGGCTTTGTTGATTACTGTAGTCGATGCTAGCAAAGAACCACATTACTAGTGGCGGGAGTGATGTGTGGTCACTCTCGTGACGGGGTCGTGCCAGGTAGGACGACTATGCCGTTTTTATGTGTTCCGGGCACACCATTGGTCCCTGCAGGGTTGATACTGTCCAAAGTCGGTGCTTGTAAGACGTACAACATGTGGGCTGGGTACCAATCGAGTGGACCTCTTTGTCTAGTATCGTCAGGGGAAAGGCATTGATCGGGTACTTTCCTCGGGTATGTTATATACCGCGAGTCATGGATGACACAGAGGTTTACCAGATCTCGTGGGTCCAACATACTACCTCTGCAGAGTGTCAAACTGTTCGAATAGCCGTGTCGACGGTCAAGGACAGTTGGGTGGTGCTGCTAAAACTACGTCCATTCGTTTCCGCATAAACCAATTGTGTGTGTGTTCAATGGTGTTAATATGAAAGAGTTGATATGACCAAGTTTGGTCGCTTGGCATATTGGGTGAACCCGGAGTGTTCATCCCTAACAGATATATCGATATCTGTAACCTGTTCTTCTAAACAACATCTAGCTTATGTTGCATATCCATGAACATATTTCGTTACAGTTAAGTTGCTATCCGCCAAAGCTGTATATTACTTCTTATTATACCAATTACATTGTTCATATCATGGGATGTTTGCGAGTACATTCAAAATTAATCATTGGTTGACGCTGGTTATATCATTGACCACACATGGAAGTACGAGAGTTTGGAGAAGAGAACATCTTCGGAGATGGCCCTGCGAGCTAGGACGCGACCCAGTCAGAATGCATGTTGGTGTAGGCAGATGGCATGGGCACCCGCTTAGCCCTAAGATTTCCACTACTAGTTGTACCAGTGTGACTTGGCCTTATAAGGCCCTACCTTGTGAACTTGACCATTCGGTCAAGTGATGTAATAATTCGGTACTTGGATGTAAGACTCTTAATATTCACCACCTGTGTGTTCGATGAGCATTGATCTATAGGATCACTGAGCAGGTTCATTCGGCGATCTCGACTCGTAAGTCGGGGTCCCCATAGAGCTGGTATCAGAGCCATCCTGATTATACGAAGCTTTAGGTAGCATGGACGATAGCCGAGACGATTAGTGCACTTAGCCTTACACTTGAGATTTTCTGCACCCACCAAAAACTTTCTAACCCTTTCCTACATCCTTGTAGATGGCCGCCGTACCGGAGATGCTTCTCGAGACGTGATTTCCCCCACTTTTGGGAGATAGCCTCGAGAAGTGTCAAGTACGCCACACGCCCATCTTCCTCTACCATGAACACTGGGTCAACGCAAACACCAAGGAATATCACGTGGACGTGATAGTGAAGGCTAATGACTCCCCCAACTAGTTGGTTCTTTGAAGTACCACCGATGGAGGATCTGATGTTGGCTGCGGAGACAGCCGCACGAGAGGTGCTCGTGCGTCTCCGCGACATCCTTCCCGATATGGCTAACGAGCAAGCTACTCGTCACCTACCTTTTATTAAGGATGGGATTGATGGGAGTTGGACACTGAACCCATCTTCAGAGGACGGGACACCATTCAGGTTTCAGACCTACTTCAGCCTCTCCTCCGACACTCTGACTCAACTTTTGATCAAGGAGTCGATGAAGATTCGCCAAGAACTACACCAATTCAAGGACCTACTTCGCATGGAGAAGATGAAGACCCTCAAGGTCAAGAAGGAAGGAGCACCCGGAGGGCGGTCAGCCATTCCCTTCTGAGGAGTACCACCGCTTCAGGCCACTGCTATTTAGAGTCGCCGCCTGACCACGGAACAGTACACTGAGCTCCTCACTGCTTCGCCAACTAAGAGATGTCGTAATGGACCCCTTCCTTCTCCCACACCTCTGAAGGAGGAAACTACCAATGAAGACGAAGATGAAGACCCTACAGAACCTGCCTACGAGACCGAGCAGTCCGCCGTTTAGGCGTACAGCTTAGGCAATTAGGAGTCTTCCCCAAGCGTAGTGAGTTCATGTATCGGTTCATGTGAACCATGAGTGTTGTGTGAGCATGTATGATGCAAGCCGCATTTCTGCCTTAGGCAGCTAGTAAGAGACTACGTCACTTGTTTTAAATGAATGCATTAGGATTTCCCAAAAACCTTTGTTTAAAAATATAACACTAGCACGACACCAACCCCCTTATTAGAGCATTATCCTTATGATTCCCAGCCAATCTGGCTTATTGACCTGTCTACTCCCCTGACAGGATGGTGATTTCAACTCGCACCAGCACCTTCGGCAACCCCGGCTCTGCCTCTTCTGGCGAGTAGGAGGGAACTGGAGGGGACGCTAAATCTTGATATCACCACGAGCAGCAGCAAGGCGATATTCCACCGCCACCGCCTCCTCCAGAAAGCTTGACTATGGCCCAGTTCCTTCAAGCTCTCTGAGAGGAACGTCAAGCCAATAATGCCGCCATCCAACAGCTGGCTCAAGTCTTGGTGAACAATCCGCCGTAGAACGGAAATGGCAACGCTCGCTCTACTCTATCAGAGTTTATGCAAACTACGCCTCCTATATTCACAGAGACGACTAAACCATTGGATGCCGATGACTGGATCCACACTATCGAAGACCTACTCGCGCTGGTCAAGTGCACCGATGATCACGAAAAAGTCCATTATGCTTATCACTATCTTGGAGGCACGGCCAAAGCTTGGTGGGATGGTTTCCAGATCATGCGAGAAGGACAAGTTATCAGTTGGGCTATGTTCGAGGAACGATTCCGCGCTGCTCACATTCCTCCCCGAATGATGACCATTAAGAAGCGGGAATTCCAATATTTAAGGCAAGGTAGTGAAACCGTCAAGGAGTATGTGCAGAAGTTTAACCTCCTGTCGAGATATGCACCAGAGGACGTCAACACTGAGGCTGCAAAAGTGGAGCACTTTATGGAAGGATTGCAGCAGTCACTCCAGTATCAACTGGTTGTTTGTGAATGCCAGACCTTCGGCGATCTGGTAACAAGGCCCTTATGTTGGAGGATAAGCTTCGTGTAATGGACGACATCCGTAAGCGCAAGCTAATGGGTAGTGGAGGACCGAGTAATCCGAAGCCACGCCCATGGCAGTCAGCTCTAGCAAGACCCAGTTATCAGCACCAGCAGTATAAGGCTCTAACATTCCGCCAGAATTACCAGCCTCTGTAGCAAGTCAACACCAAGCCAACATTCAACTCACCGAACAACAGTGGAGTCAAGACTAACATTGCGGGACAGTTTACGTGTTTTGGATGTGGACAAAATGGGCACTATTCCAGGCAGTGCCCCAACAAGAAGCGTGACGCACCGCGCACCAATGCGCCAAACCAAGGTCAAGGAGAACCACGCATGAACCAGGCTGCCCGCAACCAGCAGTATCACAACAGGGGACGTATTAATCACATCTCCGCAAAAGAAGCACAAGAAGACCCGGACTGCATTCTGGGTACGTTCCTTGTCAACTCCACCCCAGCAACAATAATTTTTGATTGTTGTGGTTCGTATTCTTTTGTTACTCAGAAGTTTGTGGAAAAATGTGGTTTGAAGCCTACCCTACTTAACGGGCAAATGGAAATACGTACCCCGGGAGCAGTGCTAAGGACCAACCTAGGATGTAGAGGAGTCGGGGTCAATATTAATGGGACAAGCTTCTCAGCAGATCTCATCTTTATTAAGTCGCCAGGCTTAGAAGTAGTCCTTGGGATGGGTTGGTTGGCCAAACACAAGAGCATCTTGGACTATGCCAATAGGGCTATTACAATGACAAACGACCAAGGGGTCAAAGTCAAGTATGTCTCTGAGCCTGTATCCACTCGAGTCCCGTAGGTTAATAGCCTACCGGGAGAAGAGCCGGACCGAGTGCCGATAGTCTGTGAATACATGGACGTCTTTCCTGATGAGCTACCAGGGATGCCACACGGCCAAGACATCGAGTTCATCATTGAGCTCATGCCCAAGTCAAGGCCTATATATAAGAAGCCTAATAGGATGGGATCCGAAGAGCTAGAAGAGCTGAAGAAGCAGCTTTATGAGAAACTCAAGAAGGGATTCATTCGTCCGAGTGCATCACCTTGGGGATCACCCATTCTGTTCGTGTCTAAGAAGGATCAGACTATCAGACTCTGTGTCAATTACCGTTCTCTCAATGAAGTCACGATCAAGAACAAGTACCTACTCCCCAAGATTGAAGACTTGTTTGACTAGTTAAATGGAGCCAAGATATTTTCCAAGATTGATCTCCGATCTGGATATTACCAACTGAAGATCCAACCTGAAGACATACCCAAGACTGCATTCGTGACCCGGTACGGTCTATACGAGTGCACTGTCATGTCTTTTGGGTTGGCAAATGCCCTAGCCTACTTCACATACCTCATGAACAAGGTCTTCATGGAATACCTTGACAAGTTTGTCGTCGTATTCATCGATGACATATTAATGTTCTCCAAGTCCGAAGAAGAGCATGATCAACACTTGAGGTTAGTATTGGAGAAACTTGAAGAGCACCAACTTTATGCCAAGTTCAGCGAATGCCAATTCTGGATGAACGAGGTTGGATTCTTGGGTCATACCATGACGGCAAGCGGATTGGCGGTCGATCCTTCCAAGATTACTACGGTAACCAATTGGGAGTCTCTAATCGATGTGAAGGAAGTCAGGAGCTTCCTTGGACTCGCGGGATATTACGACAAGTTTGTAGAAGGATTCTCCCGCATCGCTCGACCCATGACTCAGCTCTCGAAGAAAGGCAAGAAGTTTGAATGGACGCCGGAGTGTGAAGCAAGCTTCCAGGAGTCAAAGAAGAGATTGACTACCGCCCCAGTATTGGCTACTCCAGATATTAGCAAGAAGTTTGTGATATATTGTGATGCCTCCAAAACCGGGCTCGGTGGATCACTAATGCAAGACGACAGGGTCGTGGCATATTTATCGCGGCAACGGCACCCGCATGAGGAGAACTATGCCACCCATGATCTCGAGTTGGCAGCAGTAGTGCATGCCCTGAAGACATGGTGACATTACCTTCTCGGGAAGCAATGTCAAATATACACTGACCACAAGAGTCTGAAGTATATCTTTACTCAAAGGGAATTGAATATGAGGCAGCGAAGATGGTTGGAGTTAATCAAAGACTACGACTCAACATCCAATACCACCCCGGTAAGGCCAATGTGCTGGCCGATGCCTTAAGCAGGAAGGCCAACACCTTGAATGTCATGCTCAAGGAAAGACTACCTGCCTTGTATGAAGAAATGGAAAGCTTCGGGTTGAAGCTAGTTGAACCAGGATTCCTGGCTAACCTCGAAGTCAAACCAACGCTGGCGGACGACATCAAGGAGGCCCAGAAGGGGCACAATATCATTGAAGGCATCAAGAAGAAGATCCAGGAGGACAAGGCCCCAAAATTCTCGGTGGATGAGCAAGGAGTAGTGTGGTTTGGGAAACGTTTATGCGTACCCAACAAGGCGGAACTCAAGGATCTGATCCGGCAGGAGGCCCACGACACACCCTACTCTATTCACCACGGTGGTACCAAGATGTATCAAGACCTCCGGAAAAAATTCTGGTGGCATGGCATGAAGAGGGAAATAGTGTCTTATGTTGCCAAGTGTGACGTCTGCCAGCGAGTCAAGGCTGAACATCAACGACCTACTGGACTGCTACAACCTCTCCAAGTGCCTGAATGGAATTGGGACAAAGTCGACATGGATTTCATCACTGGGTTGCCGAGATCAAGCAAGGGGCATAATTCCATATGGGTCATTGTCGACCACCTGACCAAGGTGGCCCATTTCATTCCAGTCAACACCACTAATGATGGAAGTGAGTTGGCTAGTGTGTATATCCATCGTATAGTGAGTCTCCATGGAGTTCCTAAGGAGATTGTATCTGACCGAGGCACGCAGTTCACCTCAAGATTCTGGAAGAAGTTCCAAGAAGCCCTCAGAACCAGGCTCTCTTTCAGCACCGCTTTCCACCCGTAGACGGGCGGACAGACATAGAGAGTAAATCAGATACTCGAAGATATGCTCCACGCTTGTGTCCTGGCACACGGTGCCAAATGGGAATACTGTCTGCCGTTCGCTGAGTTCTCATAAAACAACAACTACCAGTTGATGACCCACACGTGTAGGGGATCTATCTAGCCTTTTCGATAAGTAAGAGTGTCGAACCCAACGAGAAGGAGAAGGTATTGACAAGTAATCTTGAGAAAGGAATAAATGCATGTACTGAAAGGTAACTTTTTATGGGTTTTCTACTATAAGCAACAAGGAAGTAAATGCAAGTAAAGTAAATGGTGCCGAGGTGTGATCCGTCTCAAACGTATCTATAATTTTTTATGGTTTCATGTTGTTATCTTGTCAACTTTGGATGTTTTATATACCTTTTATATCTTTTATGGGACTAACTTATTAATTCAGTGCCAAGTGTCAGTTCCTGTTTTTTCCTGTGTTTTTGACTCTTTTCAGATCTGATTTTGGATCGGAGTCCAAACAGAATAAATTTCCCGAAATTAATTTTTCCAGAACAGAAGAAGATTGGGGGACTTGAAGGCCAAGGCAGGAGGCCCACAGGGAGCCCACAAGCCCGATTGCCGCGGCCAGGGGTCCCGCGGCCACCAGGCTTGTGGCCTCCTTCGAGCTCCCCTTCCCTAGCTCTTTGGCCTATATATTCCCTAAAATCCCAGAAAAATAAGAGCGTCCACGAAACCACTTTTCCACCGCCGCAAGCTTCCGTTTCCGCGAGATCTCATCTGGAGACCCTTCCTGGTGCCCTGCCGGAGGGGAGTTTGGATCTGGATGGCTTCTACATCAACATCATTGCCTCTCCAATGACTCGTGAGTAGTCTACTTAAGACCTACGGGTCCGTAATTAGTAGCTAGATGGCTTTTTCTCTCTCTTGGATCTTCAATACAAAGTTCTCCATGATCTTCATGGAGATCTATCCGATGTAATCCTCTTTGGCGGTGTGTTTGTCGAGATCCGATGAATTGTGGATTTGTGATCAGATTATGAATGATTTATATTTGAGTCTTTGCTGATTTCTTACATGCATGATTTGATATCCTTGTAAGTCTCTCCGAGTCTTGGGTTTTGTTTGGCCAAGTAGATCTATGATTCTTGCAATGGGAGAAGTGCTTGGTTTTGGGTTCATACCGTGCGGTGACCTTTCCCAGTGACAGAAGGGGCAGCAAGGCACACAGCGTGTTGTTGCCATCAAGGGTAACAAGTTGGGCTTTCATTATAGATTTGAGATTGTCCATCTACATCATGTCATCTTTCTTAAGGCATTACTCTGTTCTTATGAACTCAATACACTAGATGCATGCTGGATAGCGGTCGACCTGTGGAGTAATAGTAGTAGATGCAGAAAGTATCGGTCTACTTGTTTTGGACGTGATGCCTATATGTATGATCACTGCCATAGATAACGTCATGACTTTGGGCGGTTCTATCAATTGCTCGACAGTAATTCGTTCACCCACCGTCTACTTGCTTTCATGAGAGAAGCCACTAGTGAACACTACGGCCCCCGGGTCTACTCACGACTATCATCTCAGCGTTTACTTTTACTTTGCTTTGCTTACTTTTTGCTTTTAGTTCTCACTTTGCAAACAATCTATAAGGGATTGACAACCCCTTCATAGCGTTGGGTGCAAGCTCTTTGTGTTTGTGCATGTACTTGTGACTTGACGCGATCCTCCTACTGGATTGATACGTTGGTTCTCAAACTGAGGGAAATACTTACCACCACTGTGCTACATCACCCTTTCCTCTTCAAGGGAACACCAACGCAAGGCTCCAAGGCCGCGGGGGAATCCTTTGCATATTTTCCAAGGTTATCCCTATAGGCGTAGCCAGCAGCAGAAATATTTCTGGCGCCGTTGCCGGGGAAGGTCTTTTGTTGCCGTAGCAGAAGGATTTCTGGCGCCGTTGCCGGGGAGGAGAGATCAAATCAAGATCTATCCAAGTAGGTGTCACAAACTCATCTCTTGCATTGACCTTTTTTGCCAGTTGCCTCTCGTTTTCCTCTCCCCCACTTCACCAATTTGCCTTTTTCGTTTGCCTTTTTTTGTTTGCCTTTTTCATTCGCCCTTTTATCTCGCTTGCTTTCTGTTCGCTTGTGTGCCATGCGCCTTCAATATGCTTGCATCTTCACTTGCTGAAAATCTAGTGATATGGATCCTCATCCACTTGCTAATCTCTTTAAGAACCAATTGCTAGTGAATTGAGTGCACTCGACTAGCTTTATGGAGTTTTTCTTGAGATGCGTGAATCTAAAAATCGTGATGAAGAAAATTTTGAAGTGATTCACGAGGGCTCCTTGAATGAAAAGCATGATTGCAATGGTTTCACTATAAATCCTATTAGTGACAATCATCCTAAAAATATGCAAAACCCTAAGCTTGGGGATGCTAGTTTTGGTATGTCCCCTACTTGTTGCAATAATCATGATTGGGGTGATGATCTTTCTTATGATCTTGAAAATTTGTTCAAGCCTCATGATGATTATGATATTTGCAACAATATTGAAAGTGGGATTGCAGAACTCATGACTTTAGTTGATGACAATCCCACTATTTCTGAGGAGCGTCAACTTTGCATGCATCTGGATCATGAAAAGAATATACTTTGTGATAGCTATTTTGTTGAATTTGATTATGATCCCACATGTAATTGCTATGAGAGGGGAAAATATTGTGGTAGAAACTTTCATGTTACCAAATTACCTCTCGTTAAGTTGAGATTGCTATTGTCTCTTTCTTCTTCCTTGCATATGGTAACTATTGGTTGTCTTGACAATCTGTTTTCCTATAAAATGCCTATGCATAGGAAGTATGTTAGACTTAGATGTGATTTTCACATGCTGGATGATGCTCTCGTTGCGCTTCAATTCTTGTCTTTTGTGTGTGCATCATTGAATTATCAATGCCTAGCTAAGGGCATTAAACAGTAGCGCTTGTTGGGAGGCAACCCAATGAATTTATCTTTTTATTTCTGTTTTGTTGCGTCCACACTTTCATAATTCTGTTATGATTGTGTTTTTTTCGTTTCTTTTGCGTTTGTGCCAAGTGAAACCGTTATGATTAGCCTTGGGGATGATCGTTTGATCATGCTGGAAAAGACAGAAACTTTCTGCTCACGAAAAAGAATTTTCGTTTTTTTTCGTAAGAGATTTTGAGTTGATTCTTTTTTCTGCTGATTGCTACGCAAATTCTTAAGACTGTCGTAATTTTTCAGAATTTTTGAAGTAACAGAAGTATACGAAGTATACAGATTGCTACAGACTGGTCTGCTGTCAATAGATTCTGTTTTTGTTGAGTTGGTTGCTTATTTTGATGAAACAATGGATAGAATCGGCGGGTACTAGCCATGGAAGATTGAAAATACAGTAACCCAACATCAACATAAGTAGAATTTAAGTTTACTACAGTACCTAAGGAAGTGGTGGTTTGCTTTCTTATACTAATGATATCACGAGTTTCTATTTAAGTTTCGTGTTGTGAAGTTTTCAAGTTTTGGGTGAAGTTCTTATGGACAAAGAGATAGAGTGCAAGAGCTCAAGCTTGGGGATGCCCAAGGCACCCCAAGTTGATTCAAGTATGCCGAAGAAGTATAAGCTTGGGGATGCCCCAGGAAGGCATCCCCTCTTTCGTCTTCAATCCATCAGTAATGTTACTTGGGGCTATATTTTTGTTCACCACATGTTATGTGTTTTGCTTGGAGCGTCTTGTATCGTAGGAGTCTTTTATTTTTGTTGTGTCACAATATTCCTTGCTGCACACCTAGAGAGAGAGAGAGACATACACTCACCGTGATTTTGTTGAGCTTAACTTATATTCTTTGGTTAGACAATTCAGCTCACATGTGCTTCACTTATATCTTTTGAGCCAGTTGATTTTTCTCTATGTGTTTCACTTCTATCTTTTAGAGCACGGAAGCGCGTGGTGTGGTAGTTGTTCTATGCTTTGAAAATAGTATCAAAAGGGGCAGTTATGCAAAGCGATATGAAAACTTTCACCTTCATGTGCATTGAGTAGTTAGAGAAGTTTGATTCATCTCAATTAGTTTTGAGTTGTGGTTGTGGTAATAATTAAGTTATACTAGTAATGTGTTGTGGATCTAGAAATACTTGTGTTGAAGTTAGTGATTCCCGTAGCATGCACGTATGGTGAACCGCTATGTGATGAAGTCTGAACATGATTAGTTTATTGATTGTTATCCTTTGTGTGGCGGTCGGGATCGCGCGATGGTTTATACCTACCAACCCTTCCCCTAGGAGTATGCGTTGAATGCTTTGTTTCGATTACTACTAAAACTTTTGCAACAAGTATATGAGTTCTTCATGACTAATGTTGAGTCCATGGTTTAGATGCACTTTCACCTTCCACCATCACTATTTTGTTTAGTGCCGTGCAACTTTCGTCGGTACATAAAACCACCAATAGCCTCCCTCAAAACAGCCACCATACCTACCCACTATGGCTTTTTCAAAGCCATTCCGAGATATATTGCCATGCAACTACCACCATGACATGTGCCACCACTTCTACATTGCCATTGCCTGAGTATAAGATAGCTAGCATGATGTTTCCATTGATGTCTATGCCATGCTAGATCATTGTCACGGTACACTACCGAAGGCATTTCATATAGAGTCATCATTGCTCTAAGTTTTGAGTTGTAAGTGTGATGATCATCATTGATGGAGCATTTTCCCATGTGAGGAAATAAAAGAGGCCAGCGAAGGCCATTTACAAAAAGAGGCCAAAGATGCCCACCAAAAAAAGAGAGGCCTAAGAGCCCACCAAAAAAATGAGAGAAAAAGAGAGAAGGGACAATGCTACTATCTCCTTTCCACACTTGTGCTTCATATTAAGCACCATTATCTTCATGATTGAGAGTCTCTCGTTTTGTCACCACCATATAGCTAGTGGGAAATTTTCATTATATAACTTGGCTTGTATATTCCAATGATGGGTTTCCTCAAAATTGCCTTAGGTCTTCGTGAGCAAGCAAGTTGGATGCACACCCACTAATTTTCTTTAAGAGCTTTAACATACTCTTAGCTTTAGTGCATCATTTATATGGAAATCCCTACTCATTCACACTGATATCTATTGATGAGCATCGCCATAGCTCGTTGATATGCCTAGTCAATGTGACCATCTTCTCCTTGTTTGCCTTGCAACCTCCACCACACTCCATTCCACTTTTAGTGCTAAACCATGGCTCGCGCTCATGTATTGCGTGGGAGTGAAAAAGTTCGAGAAAGTAAAGGTGTGAAAACAATTACTTGGCCAATACCGAGGTTGTGCATGATTTAAATTCGTTGTGCAAGGATGATAGAGCATAGCGAGCCTATATTATTTTGAAGGGATAACTTTATTTTTGCCTTGTTATTTTGAAAGTTTATGATTACCTTGCTAGTTTTCTTGAAGTATTATTGTCTCCACGTCAATAGCAAACTATTGTTTTGAATCTAATGGATCTGAACATTTATGCCACATAAGAGAAGTTACAAAGGACATCTATGCTAGGTACCATGAAAGCATCAAAAATTCATTCTTTATTACTTCCCTACTCGAGGACGAGCAGGAGTTAAGCTTGGGGATGCTTGATACGTCTCAAACATTTCATGCTATTATCTTGTCAACTTTGGATGTTTTATATACCTTTTATATCTTTTTTGGGACTAACTTATTAATTCAGTGCCAAGTGTCAGTTCCTATTTTTTTCCTGTGTTTTTGACTCTTTTCAGATCTGATTTTGGAACGGAGTCCAAACGGTATAAAATCCCCGAAATGAATTTTTGCAGAACAGAAGAAGATCGGGGGACTTGAGGGCTAATGCAGGAGGCCCACAGGGAGCCCACAAGTCCTGTTGCCGCGGCCAGGGGGGCCCGCGGCCACCAGACTTGTGTCCTCCATGGAGCTCCCCTGCCCTAGCTCTTTGGCCTATATATTCCCTAGAATCCCAGAAAAAATAAGAGCGTCCACGAAACCACTTTTCCGCCGCCGCAAGCTTCCGTTTCCGCGAGATCTCATCTGGAGACCCTTCCCGATGCCCTGCCGAGGGGAGTTTGGAGCTGGATGGCTTCTACATCAACATCATTGCCTCTCCAATGACTCGTGAGTAGTCTACTTCAGACCTACGGGTCCGTAGTTAGTAGCTAGATGGCTTCTTCTCTCTCTTGGATCTTCAATACAAAGTTCTCCATGATCTTCATGGAGATCTATCCAATGTAATGCTCTTTGGCGGTATGTTTGTTGAGATCCGATAAATTGTGGATTTGTGATCAGATTATCTATGACTTATATTTGAGTCTTTGCTGATTTCTTATATTCATGATTTGATATCCTTGTATGTCTCTCCGAGTCTTGGGTTTTGTTTGGCCAACTAGACCTATGATTCTTGCAATGGGAGAAGTGCTTGGTTTTGGGTTCATACCGTGCGATGAACTTTTCGAGTGTCAGAAGGGGAAGCAAGGCACGCATCATGTTGTTGCCATTAAAGGTAACAAGATGGGCTTTCATTATAGATTTGAGATTGTCCATCTACATCATGTCATCTTTCTTAAGGTGTTACTCTGTTCTTATGAACTCAATACACTAGATGCATGCTGGATAGCGGTCGACGTGTGGAGTAATAGTAGTAGATGCAGAAAGTATCGGTCTACTTGTTTTGGACGTGATGCCTATATGTATGATCATTGCCATAGATAACGTCATGACTTTGGGCGGTTCTATCAATTTCTCGACAGTAATTCGTTCACCCACCGTCTACTTGCTTTCATGAGAGAAACCACTAGTGAACACTACGGCCCCCGGGTCTACTCACAACTATCATCTCATCTTTTACTTTTACTTTGCTTTGCTTACTTTTTGCCTTTAGTTCTCACTTTGCAAACAATCTATAAGGGATTGACAACCCCTTCATAGCGTTGGGTGCAAGCTCTTTGTGTTTGTGCAAGTACTTGTGACTTGACGCGATCCTCCTACTGGATTGATACCTTGGTTCTCAAACTAAGGGAAATACTTACCGCCGTTGTGCTACATCACCCTTTCCTCTTCAAGGGAACACCAACGCAAGGCTCCAAGGCCGCGGGGGAATCCTTTGCATATTTGCTAAGGAAATCCCTATAGGCGTAGCCAGCAGCAGAAGGATTTCTAGCACCGTTGCCGAGGAAGATCTTTTGTTGCCGTAGCAAGGTGCAACAAGTGTCCCAAACCTTTTAAACACAAAGGATAAGCAGAGGGACTAAACTTATAAAGACTAAAGCGTACCTGAGGACACGCGGGAGAGATAGTCAAGTGCTTTCGCCATATTCCGTCTAGTACTATGTTTTGTATTGGTAAGTGTTATGTGGGTGGATCTTAACTAGTGCACCGTCTAGGCTAAGACAATTACACTCCTAAGATTAATCCCTCTTGCAAGAATCCGCAAATACAAGAGAGAAATTAAGGCAAAGCCAAACCATAGCAATAAACTTTCGGCTCCAATACTCCCTCATGCAAAAGTATGCGAACTGGGGTTCTGGTTTCTGTCACTCCGGCAACCCACTGTAAGCATTCTTTATACACGATGCATTCCCCTAGGTCCTTGAAAAGGCGAAGTTTTATGTAGTCGACGTTCACATAATACCACTAGAAGAATAACACCATAACTTAAATATCAATCAACACATATTACTTCAACATCATATGACTACTATCATATAGACTTTTCCCACGTCCTCAAGAACTAATGGAGCTATTCACAAGACATAAAAGAGATCATGATCATAGATGATGAATATATGATTAACAATCTGGTCATAACAATAATTGTCCAACAAAACTCAATAGCATTCACCACAAAAGAGTAATCAACACCGGTAGAATAGAGGGGATGAATAGTGCAAGGTACGACTCCGATTGCAATGGTGAAGTAGATGGGTTGAAGGTGGAGATGGTGTTGGTGTTGGTGATGAGGGTGATGATGATCTCAATGATGCTCGTGATGATGGTGATGATGATGAGAATGATCTTCCCTTCTGGGAGGAGTTCTCTCCGGTGGAATCTCCCCGCCGGAAAGGTCTTTTCTTCTAGGTAGGTTTCCGCCACGGAGCGGCGGCAGAATCGTGAAAAGTCTTCTGTCCCCGTCACTTTTAGGTCAAGAGGAACATATAGGCCAAAGGAGAGTACCGGAGGCGGGGCCCACCACCCAGGTGGCCTCCTAGCGCGTCCTAGGGGGGGGGCACCAGCAGGTCGCGTGGGTGACGTGTGGCCCCCCTCCGGCCCTTCTTTAGACTGTCTTCGGGATCTGTTTGGAAACTTCTTCCCTCCAATTTTCAGCGTAGATGGAGATGTTCTGATATGGTAACTCTTTGTGCTATTTTCTTCGCTGAATCCGGCGTCTACTGTCTTGGCACCGGAAAGTTGTAAAATGTGTAAAATAGGCCAAAACACTATAAGTACATCATCATAATGTGAAATATATGAATGAATAGAGACAAACTATGATACAGAATAGTGATGCATTTTGGATGTATCAACTCCCCCAAGCTTAGACCTCACTTGTCCCCAAGCGAATATCGAGCTTTGTAAACCTGTCCACAAGTTTAGAGAGTGAAGTGTCGATAAATAAGAATAAGGACAAGAAGCATCATAATTTCTCTACTAAACTCAACCATCCTCAACAGCAATCTCAACTCATAAGGCCCTTATGAAAGAGTAATATCAATTACAATCAAAAGTATAGCTAAGAAAACTCATCAAATCATGGCAAACATGTCCTAGGTCAAAGAACAACTAATAACTTTTTTACTTTTGCTCTTCCTCCTATATTTTGATGAGATCAATTGAAGCTTTTTGAAAGAACATATTATTAGTCAAGAAGTGAAAATGCTAACACAAAGGAAGATGTTTGCTTTAGCTAGGTTTAAAAACCAACTCACTTATCTTAATGATAATGTCAACAAAGGTGTGATATGGCAATTCTCAATGAAACAATATAAATGCATGCATCTTTGTCAACATAAAGTGTCTGCTCTTTTCAGGATAGAAAGAAGTAGGTTTACTAACTCAACATAAATGTGAAAGATTGGACCTTCGCAGAGGGAAGTAGGGAAAACTCATGTGCTAGAGCTTTTTAGAGATTTTGAAATAAAAAATATTATGAAACAAGCTTTTGAGAGGTGCATGATTTGTCAACGAATGCTAGTAGATAGCCCAATACTTCTCATGCTCGACAAGTTTTGAGGAATGACTCCCAAAGTGGGGACGATCACATCCCCTTAGTCTCCTTTGTTTATCACTACCAAAGTTTTCTGATTTCTCATCAACAAAGCATGAAGGAGGTTTTGTTTGATGTTATTATCTTTTGCGAGCTGGGCGCGCTCATGCCAGTCCCTTGTGGTATTAGGGGTTTGCAGATTAAACATGCAAACCCAGGATAAAACTTGTCCAGTATGAGAAGATCATGAATTACCTACTATTTCCTCATGAGCTAAAGTAGAGGCACAATACAGGGAGTAATATTTGAAGCTTTAAAGATAGCACATGAGTAATATACTTTAGGAGTAGCGGCGAAATACCATGTATAGGGAAGGTATGGTGGACTCTTGGGAAGGTTGACGTTTCAGGGTATGGATGCACAAGCAGTATTCCCGCTTAGTGCAAGGGTTGGCTAGCAAAGGATTTTGAGAGGAGACAAATAATGTTGACTTGGATGCAAAACTATATAAAGTTTAACATAAAGAATTGACATAAAACAACAAGTTGTCTTCCTTGTCGGCATAACACTTCAAGCATAAGAACATAAAGGTTTTGGCTATGTCGCTACTAGAAAAAGTCATACTTGTTGTTATGACCAATGCTATGTTTGCCAAGATTAAATAAAGTTTGCACAGCCATACCTGATATGTAAGATCAATACTCCCATAAGAATCAGCATATAAGATCGATTGCATGAAGAGAATACCAAGTGCAGCAAAGAAACCAATAGACTTCTCATGAATATTCCATCATAGACACTGCACGCTCACGGTTACAAGACTCTCCACAGAGGAGTGATAGACCTCAATGGAAACACCTATTTCATAAGATAATTTCCCTAGACATGATAGGACACTAAACTTGACCATGAAAGGTAAAGGATAAAAATAAAGATTCCGGGCACTCCCCCAAGCTTGGAACAAGCTAAGGGAATGCCATTACCCATGAAGATTTCAATTTTCGTCCTACTTGTTCTTCAAGTCTGCTATTATGCGCCGAACGGTTTTTTTTAGCTTCCAATATGGCCACCTGTACCTTAAGCACACGAAAGTCTGCACAGAATTGGTTAGTGATTCTATAAGCCTCAGATATAGTAGATGACATAGGTGGAACTCCTGGTGGAGGGATAGTTTCTGAAAGGTTCAGAGAAAGATCATGTTGAGGGTTAATAAAACCCACGAGGATGGGGTTGTTGGAGCTGGATCCTCACGATGAAGGATCTCCTTCTTGCTGGGTGGTGACCATCTTGACTTCCTCTCTCACGAAGCACTCAATCTCCGCTTGACTTGCAGCCGTCTCTTCATTGGTAGCCCATCCGGTGACCTTCCCTTGGTTGATATCTTGCTGGACACGGCGGAGACGACGAACTATGTAGTCTTCCCCACTTGAGTCGCAAGAAGACATCTCAAACAATAGCTTCTTAGCCTCGCAGAAAAATATCGAAAGAGAAAACACACGGAATCGCAAGATACAAAGCCGGGATGATCCAGGAAAATATATAGCAAAACTTTATGCACCAAAAGGAAGGTAACAAGCCAAAGTAGAGTCGGAGACGGACTCTGGGTGGTCCAGGAGGCCTCATGGCGCGTCGAGGGGCTAGCCCGCGCCAACAGATTGCCTGGGTGACCTGGAGCTCTTCTACGGCTCTGCTTCGGCTCAGAATTTTTCTGATTTTGCAAAAACACAAAATACATGACTTTTATTGATGTTCGTGAAGTTTCCTTACGTATTACATTCCTTTTCTTATTTTGCTTCTGCCGGTGTATGATACAGTGTTGCAATATGTTCTTTGTGAGTGGCTACCTGTATCACATCCACCTCTACATTGATTGGGTTTCCAGCCATGTAAGTCTTGAGTCTTTGACCATTCACAACATGTCGTTTTGTGCCTTCAAAATGATTAATCTTGATTGCACCAGAGCGGTAGACTTCTTCGATATGGTACGGTCCTTCCCACTTGGAAAGTAATTTATGTGGAGAAAACCTGAAACAAGATCAATAGAACAAATCTTTGTCACCAACATTAAATTCACGTTTCCAAATTCTCTTGTCATGCCACTTCTTTACCTTTTGTTTGAACATTTTTGCGCTCTCGTAAGCTTCACTTCTCCATTCATCTAGAGAAGTCAAGTTCATGAGACGCTTTTCACCAGCAAGCTTTGCATCAACATTAAGCCCTCTAACAGCCCAGAAAGCTTTGTTCTCTAACTCTAGAGGTAGATGGCATGCCTTGCCATAAACCATCTTATACGAAGACATGTCCATGGGATTTTTGTAAGCAGTTCTATACGCCCACAAGGCATCTCCTAACTTATTGGACCTGTCCTTTCTAGGATTGTTCACTGCCTTTTGCAAGATCAACTTGATCTCTCTATTTGTGAGCTCAGCTTGCCCACTTGTTTGAGGGTGGTAAGGTGTAAAATGTGATCCTCCGTCGGTCATGAGGTACCTAGGTACACCAAACCTAGGGAACATTACATCCTTGAGCATTTTAAAAGATGTCTTGTGATCAGCACTTTCGGTGGGGATTGCTTCAACCCACTTGGTCACATAATCTACAGCTACTAAGATGTGAGTGTACTTGTGTGAAGGAGGGAAAGGTCCCATAAAATCAAAACCCCGGCAACCAAAAGGCTCAATGACTAGCGAATAATTCATAGGCATGTCATTCCTCCTACTAATGTTACCAACTCTCTAGCACTTATCATAGGATAAAATGTAATTTCTAGCATCTTTAAAGAGAGTTGGCCAATAAAAACCTGATTCGAGAACCTTGTGTGCGGTCCTCTCACGGGCATGATGTCCTCCATAAGGACTACTATGACATTGTCTCAAGATATCCTTATGCTCATCCTCCGGTATGCATCTACTCACAATTCCATCTGCACCTTCTCTAAAAATATGTGGGTCATCCTAAAAGTAATACCTCAAGTCGTGGAAGAACTTCTTCCGCTACTGGAATGTTAAACCTGCAGGCAAAAACTTTGCAACAATAAAGTTAGCATAATCTTCATACCATGGATCTGAATTAGATTTCACTTGTAAAACAGCTAACTGTTCGTGAGGAAAACTATCTTTGACTGGAATGGGATCGTGTGGTATGTCCTCCATCCTGGAAAGGTTGTCTGCTACAGGGTTGTCTGCTCCTTTCCAATCAATAATCTGCAAATCAAATTCTTGAAGAAGAAGGACCCATCGGATAAGCCTTGGTTTGGCATCCTTCTTTTCCATAAGATACTTAATAGTAGCATGATCAGTATGGATGATGACTTTAGAATCAACAATGTAAGGCCTAAACTTATCACAAGCAAATACTATCGCTAAAAATTCTTTCTCAGTGGTAGCTTAATTCTTTTGAGCACTATCAAGGGTTTTGCTAGAATAATGGATAACATTCAATTTCTTATCAACCCTCTGTCCTAACACAGCTCCAAAAATAAAAGCACTAGCATCACACATGATTTCAAAAGGCAAATTTGAATCAGGTGGTTGTACTATAGGGGCGGTTATCAAGGCTTTCTTAAGAACTTCGAAGGCTTCCGTACAATCTTCATAAAACACAAAAGGAATATCCTTCTGGAGAAGATTAGTGAGGCGTTTCGAAGTTTTAGAAAAGTCTTTAATAAATCTCCTATAGAAACCAGCATGACCGAGGAAACTACGAATACCTGTTATCTCTTTTGGATAAGGCATTCTCTCTATTGCTTCAACCTTTGCCCTATCCACCTCGATTCCTTTTTCAGAAATCTTGTCGCCAAGAATAATTTCCTCATTGACCATGAAGTGGCACTTCTCCCAGTTGAGTACCAAGTTTGTCTCCTTACATCTCTGCAAAACTTTATTAAGGTTGTGGAGACAATGGTCAAAAGAGGTTCCATAGATGGATAAATTGTCCATGAAGACCTCCACAATCTCCTCACAAAAACCATGAAAGATAGCGGACATACACCTTTGAGTAGTAGCAGGAGCATTGCATAAACCAAAAGGCATACGACTATAAGCATAAGTACCAAAGGGACAAGTAAAAGTGGTCTTCTCTTGATCGGCAGTGTTAACATGAATTTGAGAGAAGCCACAGTACCCATCAAGATAGCAAAAGTGAGTGTTTTTGGATAACCTTTCAAGCATTTGGTCGATGAACGGCAGCGGGTAGTGGTCCTTCCTGGTTGCCCTTTTCAACTTCCTGTAATCAATACACATTCTATATCCAATAATAATTCTTTGAGGTATTAGTTTATTCTTATCATTAGGAACCACAATCGTACCTCCTTTCTTGGGAACACAATGTACTGTATTTATCCACTTACTATCAGCTATAGGGTAGATAATACCTGCGGCTAGAAGCTTGAGGATTTCAGTCCTCAGAACATCCTTTGTCTTCGGTTTAATCGTCGTTGATGATCAACAACCGATTTAGCATCAGGCTCAAGATTCATAGTATGCTGACAAATAGATGGACTAATCCCTTTAAGATCATCAAGGGTATGGCAGATAGCGCCTCAGTGTTTATGAAGGACTTCCAATAATCGCTCTTCTTCATATCCTGAAAGGTTAGAATTGATAATAACACGGTATACTTTCTTTTCATCTAAATAAGCATACTTAAGCGTACTGGGAAGAGGTTTAAGATCAAACACTGGTTCTTCTTTTGGTTTCGATAAAATTCCCAAAGGCTCAACCGGAAGGTTGTGCTTCAGGATAGCACGTTGTCTCAAGAATATGTCATCTAGCTTATTCCTTTCCTACATATGCATATCATTCTCGTGGTTTTCCATAAATTTCTGCAAAGGGTCGTTAGGAGGAATAGTAATAGAAGCAATCTCTACAGTAATTTTATCATTACTAGGTAGATCATTACCACGAGTTTGCTTCGAGAATTTAGAAAAGTTAAATTCATATGGCTCACAATTAAATTCAACATATACTTTTCCTTTCCTGCAATCTATAATATCTCCACAAGTTTTGAGAAAAGGCCTACCAAAGACAACAGGGCAAAAATTATCTTGTACTGAACCAAGTACTAGAAAGTAGGTAGGATATTTTACCTTTCCACACAGAACTTCAACATCTCGCACAATTCCAATAGGAGAGATAGTTTCTTTGTTTGTAAGATGAATAGTAACATCAACTTCTTCAATTTCACATGGTAGAATCTCATTCATGATCTCTTGATAAAGTGAAAAAGGAATAGCACTAGCACTGGATCCCAAATCACGTAGCCCATAATAATTATGATCTCCTATTTTAACACATACAACTGGAGTACCTGAAATTGGGCCTTTATTCTTGGCTGTAACAAGGTTAGTGGAAACAACACAAAATTTTATATTGGAATCCTCAATATTACTAGTAACAAGATCCTTGACTAATGCAACTTGAGGATCGACTTTAATCAGGTCCTCATGCTCATCAGTCGTTCTTTTACTTTTATTCAGGATCTGTGTGACAAAAGAATGCTCCCTCATCCTTGCGAGAAAAGGGGGCTTTCCATATTCAACTGCAGGCAAAATAGGGTTAACAACATTAATATCAATAGGTAATTCCTTAAAAGACTTATGGTGTTGATCCTCCTTCTTCTCAGAAGAGTCAATATGAGAGGCAAAGTCTTGGCAAAAATCAATTAGAAGCTGGGAATCAAGACCAACCTTAGCGCAAAAGGTATTGAAGCAATCAATTTTCACATAGCTCTCAATGTAATCACGCTCATAATTTATAACGGGTTCAATACCTTTATCAATCTCCGAGTCTTCAGTGTTCTTATGGATCCTTTCAATAAGATCCCACTTAGCTTCAGTGCTTTTATTGGAGAATGCCCCGCTAGAGGAAGCATCAAGCATCTCTTTATCTTGACGAGAAAGCCTTGCATTAAAATTTGTGAGAATAATTTCTTTGGAGAACTCCTGATTGGGACATTTGAGCATTAAGGACTTCAATATCGCCCAAGCTTGAGCGATGCTTTCTCCATCACGAGACCAAAAGTTATAAATATAATTCATGTCTTGATGTATTTCATCAAGAGGATAAAACTTTGCATAAAAGAGAGGCATACGATCTTGCCAATTTAGTAAATGAGAGTCATCAAGAATCCTATACCAATCCAAAGCCTTATCTTTTAGTGATATAGAGAATAGATTTCTCGTAAAAAAATCCATCGATATACCTGCAAGCTTAAATAAGGAGAATAGTTGCGAAAGATATAGCAAGTGTTCACCTGGATGTCTATCTCCTGCATATCGATTAGCCAAAACACAATCAATAATATGAGTTAGTATTTTAAAAGACACAATTTCAGTAGGTGGGGGAGGCTTATCCACCATAATAGCGTTGGGGAGGTTCCCCACAAGCAACAAACCAAGAGCAGAGTGGTCCATAGGGACAAAAAGCGGGAACAGTAAAACAAAACAACACGTACATCGTAAAGGTTTCCTTACCAATTTCACTTACCAATAGCGCTCCACTCCCCGGCAACGGCGCCAGAAAATGGTCTTGATGACCCACAAGTGAAGGCGATCTATCATAGACTTTTCGATAAGTAAGAGTGTCAAACCCAACGAGGAGGAGAAAGTATTGACAAGTGATCTTGAGCAGGGAATAACTGCAAGTACTGAAAGGTAACTTTTTATGGGTTTTCTAGTATAAGAAACAAGGAAATAAATGCAAGTAAAGTAAATGTTGTCGAGGTGCAGCAAGTGGCCCAATCCTTTTAAACACAAAGGATAAGCCAAGGGACTAAACTTAGAAAGACTAAGGCATTCCTGAGGACACGCGGGAGAGATAGTCAAGTGCTTTCGCCATATTCCGTCTAGTACTATGTTTTGTATTGGTAAGTGTTATGTGGGTGGATCTTAACTAGTGCATTGTCTAGGGTAAGACAAGTACACTCTTATGATTAATACCTCTTGCAAGAATCCGCAAATAAAAGAGAGAAATTAAGGCAAAGCCTAACCATAGCAATAAGCTTTAGGATCCAATACTCCCTCATGCAAATGTATGCGAACTGGGGTTCAGGTTTCTGTCACTCCGGCAACCCACCTTAAGCATTCTTTATACACGATGCATTACTCTAGGTCCTTGAAAAGGCGAAGTGTTATGTAGTCAACGTTCACATAACACCACTAGAAGAATAACACCATAACTTAAATATCAATCAACACATATTACTTCAACATCATATGACTAGTAGCATCTAGACTTTTCCCACGTCCTCGAGAACTAATGGAACTACTCACAGGACATAAAAGAGATCATGATCATAGGTGATAAAAATATGATTAAAAATATGGTCATAACAATAATTCTCCAACAAAACTCAATAGCATGAAAACAAAAGAGTAATCATCACTGGTAGAGTAGAGGGGATGAATAGTGCAAGGTACGACTCCGATTGCAATGGTGAAGTAGATGGGATGAAGGTGGAGATGGTGCTGGTGTTGGTGATGATGGTGCTGATTATCTTTATGATGCCCGTGAAGATGGATATGATGAAGAGGACGATCTTCCGTTCCGGGACAAGTTCTCCCTGGCGGAATCTGCCCGCCGGAAAGGTCTTTTCTTCTCGGTAGGTTTCCGCCATGGAGCGGCGGCGGAATTGCGAAAAAACTCTTCTGTTCCCGTCACTTTTAGGTCAAGAGGAACATATAGGCCAAAGGAGAGCACCGGAGGTGGGGGCCACCACCCAGGGGGCCTCCTGTCGCGGCCTAGGGGGGCCAACAGGTTGCCTCGGTGACATGTGGCCCCCTCCGGCCTTTCTTTGGCATGTCTTCGGGATCTGTTCGGAAAATTATTAACCTGTGTAAAATAGGCCAAAACACTATAGGCCAAAACACTATAAGTACATCATCATAATGTGAAATATATCAATAAATAGAGAAAAATTATGATACAAAATAGTGATATATTTTGAACGTATCACCAGCCCAGTCTCCAAATGGCCCCATTTGAAGTGTTGAACGGACAAAAGTGCCGCACCCCGCTTAACTGGTCCGAAACCGGCGAAGGGTTGATTTTCGATCCGGAAGTTCTGTAAGAGGCAGAAGATAAGGTGGAGCTTGTCCGAGAAAATTTGAAGGCAGCCAAGTCGCGACAAAAGAGCTATGCGGATTCTCACCGCACAGAAGTGGAGTTCGTTCCTCGAGACCAGGTGTACCTCCATGTCACACCTCTCAAAGGAACCAAGCATTTCCACGCCAAGAGTTAACTTGCTCCTAGGTTCATTGGTCCTTTTAAGATTACGGCAAGGCGTGGAGAAGTTGCTTACCAGTTGGAGCTACCACCGGAACTTTCGGGTGTGCACAATGTCTTCCACGTGTCACAACTTCGGAAGTGTCTACAAGCGGCAAACTGTCCAGATCTTTATAAGGACATTGACCATGAGGCCATCGAACTCCAGCCAGATCTCACTTATCGTGAGAGACCGATCCACATCTTGGATGAAGCAGAGCGTTGCACCAGAAGCCGCACCATCAAGTATTTCAAGGTTCAGTGGATCAACCATACCGAAGCAGAAGCAACACGGGAGCGTGAAGACTATCTCCGATTTATGTTTCCGTACCTTTTTAGCACCTAGCTTAGGAATCTCGGGGACGAGATTCTTGTAAGGGGGATAGGTCTGTCACACCCTGTTTTCACTGCACTTCTTCTGTAAAGCAAAATCTGAATTTATTAAAACTTTTCCAAAATCAATGATGTGAGTGCCATGGTTGTCATTGTATGGTCGTATGCTTGATTTTGTATTATCAAAACCATGTTTTTCTTAACTTACATATTTTCAAAACCCTTTTTCCTATTCTGGTTATATCAAAACCGTGCTTTGGGTTGCACTACAAGTCCTTGATAGCAAGGAGTTCTTTCACCCAAAGTTGGTGATTTGGTTCTAAAACTATTTTAGTTCACAAAATCCATAAAATAATTATTTTATAAAATATTTTCCTATTTTATTTGCATGTCCATTTGTGAGGCCATAAATGATATTCCTATATGGAAAAATACTTTTCTGCCTTTGAAAAATCTAAGAAAATTTAGAGATACTCAGAGGACATATATTTTCCATACATAAGATTTTCAACCCCCATTTATATTATAAATATTTGACTAAAATCCTGGAAACCTATTCTCCCTGTTTTGACCATTTGAAATATTTCCATAGGAAATATTCTCAATAAATCCCTAGAAAATTCCAGTGACCTTCCTAAGCCATTTTTGGTGCCCATATAAAGTTTCACCTTGATCCAAGATGGTTATGGTGAACAAATAATTCCAAAACCCTTTTTGTCCAGTATGAAGGTAGAGCAATTCTACATAGCAAAGTTTATCCAATGGAGCTGAGACTTTGCAGGAGTGCCTAATACCTCAAATGAGGACTTCATGCCAAAAATGGGATTTGTGGGACTTGATTTTCCCACACTCCCTTTGGAAGGGACAAATCTGGCCATTTAGGAGTGATTTCAAGTATACATAGCTAAACATGTCCAATGGAGCCCAGACTTGGTGTAGCCTCATGTTTTTGCACCAAACCTATTCATGTTAAGTTGCATAGCAAGTGGTGGGGTGCAACCACCCCAAACCACTGTCGAGGACCTTCTGATAGTTTGACAAAACCCCTCTTAACCCCAGCCACACCCACTCCCTTTCTCTCAAACTCCTAGATTAGGTGGCTTGCATTAGTGCCCAACTCTAGTTAAGTGGCTCTTCTCTGGTTCTAAGTAGAAAATCCAAAAACTCCAATCTAAGCTTTAGCCCAAGGCTGGCATAACCTGTTTTCCTCCCCTCCTTTGACTAGCCGAAGCTCCCACGGGATTCAAACGGCTAGGAATCTCCAAGCAAGGGCCCAGGACACGCCAGATGCGTCCAAGGCGCCCCACAACATGCGAGCATGGCGTGGCATGCCAAAGCTGCGCTCTGGGTGCGCTACGGAGAGAAACCGAGGTGATACGATAACGAAAGATCGAACTAAAGTAGGTAATGATGGTAAAAGTGTTGGTGATACGATACCGGGGCACCTCCCCTAATATTTGAACAAGCCTGGGGTGGTTCCCATACCCGTGTACTCAATTTTCCTTCTAGGGTGATGGCGATGATGAGGTTGTACGATTGTCCTCCGCCTTCCATGGCAAAGGTTCTCCATCGAAAAAGGAAGAGAGGTTCTCCGGAATCATGAAATCTGCAGCTATGCGCATCCTTTTGAAATGTGATTCATACTTGATCATGAAGGTCTTGAAGCTGAGTACGGAGCTTAAAGATCACCTCTGTAATCTACTTGTCGTCCATCTTGTGCTCACGGACGAAACCTGTGATCATGGAGTGATTACCATTTAGCCCACACTCAACCATCCTTTGGAACTTGAAGATCTTCTTGTTCCCCTCCTTCTCTGATCCTTGAACATCCTGGATGTGCAGCACCCCCTCATGCATCTCAATATCTTGTGGGTGTTTCATCACCTTCGTAAGATAAGGGGTGATGACCTTCTCAAAGAACTTGTCCTTGGACGATCCTGATGAGGACATGATAAGCTATATGTGCGAGAGAACAGCCCGAAACAAGATCACAAGGAAATCTTGTGATATGGTGGTCAAAACAGCGAGGAGTATATATAATGAATTTTTCCCATGCATGAAAAGTCTACACCAAAAACGGAGTCAAGAAAATCCACGACGGGCCCACAAGATCGGAGGGCGCGCCCCTAGGCTTGTGGCATCCTCATGCACTTTCCTCGCGGTTTATTATGTTTGTAAATTTTTAAACATTCCAAAATAGAGAAAACTTGCCCTTAAATAAGTTTCGGAGAAGGTTTCCTTATCGTACCACATACCTACCCATTTTCAAGGTTCTGGAGCGTTTAGGAAGGACTCTTTTATGTGTTCTTTCAGTGTCATCGTTTGGATATTATTGGTTTAATTTCCTTGTCCATTTGAGTACCTGAAATATAATAGTTAATTATCTGCCCATTAACCACCTTGTGATTAGTGCCCTTAGTATTGTTGATTGATGTCTACTATAAATTTTTATTCTTGTAACTATGTTGGGCCTCCAAGCGTAGAGTTTTGTAGGACAGTAGAAAATTTTCCTAAAGTAGATGACCTAGGGTTTATCAATCTGTGGGAGGTGTAGGATGAAGATGGTCTCTCTCAAATAACCCTGCAATCAAATACAAAAAATATCTTGTGTCCCCAACACACCCAATACAATGGCAAATTGTATAGGTGCATTAGTTCGGCAAAGAGATGGTGATAAAAGTGCAATATGAATAGTAGATATAGGTTTGTCTAATCTAAAAATATAAAAATAGCAAGGTACAAAGTGCAAAACAACAAGCAAAACATTGTGTAAATGCTTGGTAGTAAGGCCTAGGGTTAATACTTTCACTAGTGTAATCTCTCAACAATGCTAACATAGTAGAATCATATAATCACCCCTCAACGTGCAACAAAAAATCACTCCAAAGTTCCTATCTAGCGGAGAACAATAAGATGAAATTGGTGTAGGTAGTAGAACCACCTCAATGTTATTCTTCCTAATCAATATTTTGAGCTAGTCCAATAAGTATCACAAACAAGGCTAGACTTCATACTAGAAAAAAACCCATCATACATATCAATCAACCCTAATGTCACCTACAAACTCCAATGTCACCTCAAGTATCCATGGGTAAATTATGCGACATGCATCAAAAAAATTTAAATCTATCATATTCAATCCAAGACAAAGAACTTCAAGGAGCACCCCAATATTTCTACCAGAGAACATATTACGAAAATGTGCAATCAACCCCTATGCATATCTTCCCAAGGTTGCCAGAATCCGCAAGTGGATGCCATAACATATATCAAGTGAATCACTTGAATACCCCAATGTCACTATGGGTATCCGCTTGCAAGACATACATCAAGTGTTCTCAAACCTGAATATTCAATCCAGCATAACTAGATCTCAAAGTGAAACATTCAATACATCACAATAATAGCAAGGGACAAACACCATATGTTCCAACTGTATTAACAAAGCCTGTGGTACATCAAAATCATGACATCTCAAGAACATGAGAGAGAGAGAGAGATTAAACACATAGCCACTCGTACAAAACATCAGTCCCGAGGGTGAACTACTCCCTCCTCATCAAGGCCTCCGTGAGGTTGATTAAGATAATAACAGGAGATGATTTCCCCTCTCCGACAGGGTACTAGAACGTCTTCAGATTGGTTTTTCGTTGATTCAGAGAGTTGCAGCAGCGGAGTACAAGTTCTCTCTTTATTTCTAGAGATTCTAGTATATATATGATTTTTCAGTGTTGGAATCATGCCAAACGGAGCCACGTGGGCCCCACAAGCAATCACGCCACGCCCTAGGGGGGTCGCGGCTTGTTGGCTTGTGGACCACTTGTATCTCCCCTCTGGTCTTTCTTTGCTCCAATATTTCTTATTTCCTCCAAAAATAATATAAAGTTGCGGATGATTCCCAGAACTTTCCTTGTCTGCACAAAAACAACACCACGACAATTCTACTGAAGACAAGGTCAGTCCGGGTTAGTTCTAAATAAATCATATAAAGTGTATTCAAATCATATATAAGTGTTGTAAACAAAGGGAAACATGGCGCGAATACTTCATAAATTATCGATACATTGGAGATGTATCATTGATCTTGATGCCTCTGTAGCAATAAACCTCCTCCATAATGTTGGGCCCTTCCCATTTGGAGAGGTGTTTTCCTGCAAAAAACATGAAACGAGAACTGTACAAAAGAACTTGATCACCGAAATTAAATTCTTATCTTGTATTTTTTTTGTCGTGCCTTCTTTGAACTTTTTCTTTAAATAACTTGGCATTTTCATAGGCTTGGGTTGTCCATTCGTCGAGACAACTCATGTCGAATAATCTTTTCTCACCCGGAAGTTTAAAATCATAATTAACTTCTTTAATTGCCTAATCAGCCTTATGTTCCAATTCTAGAGGTAAATCACAAGCCTTTCCATTAACCATTTATAGGGTGACATTCCCACAGGATTCTTATAAAGTGTTGTATATTCCCACAATGCATCATCAAGTTACTTAAACCAATTCTTCCTAGATCTATTAACCATCTTTTGCAAAGTTAATTTTATTTCTCTATTACTCATTGCAACTTCAGGAGTAGATTGAGGATGATATGGAGAAGCAATTATATGGTTAAGATCATATTTGCCTAAAAGTTTACGAAATACAACATGAACAAAATGTGAACTCCCATCAGTCATTAAATAAATAGGGATCCAAACGTCGGAAAGATAACTTCTTTAAGCATTTTAATGGAAGTTTCATGATCATCACTACTAGTTGGAACAACTTCTACCCACTTAGTGACATAATAAAAAAAACTAGAATGTGAATGTACCCATTAGAGGAAGGAAAAGGTCCAATATAATCAAAGCACCAAATATCATATGTTTCAATAACAAGTGAATTATTCATAGGCGTTTCCTAACATCTACAAATGTTCACAATTCCTTGAAATTTATCACAAGAAAGGACAAACTTATGTGCATCCTTGAAGCGAGTAGGACAATAAAAACCAGACTGTAATACCTTGTGTGCAGTTTAGTCTCCAGCGTGATGTCCTCCGTATAATTCGCAATGATACTTCCCAAGAATTTTTTCATGTTCGTTCTGACGCGCACATCGTCTAATAATACCATCTACTCCATTATATAAATGTGGTTCATCCCAAAATTAGTGTCCCGAGTCAAAGAAAAACATTTTCATGTGTTGATATGTGAAATTAGGTGGTATATATTTAGGAATAATGTAATTAGCACAATCTACATACCAAGGACAAGTAGAAGTAGAAGGATTTGTAACATCTAATTCCTCATTAGGAAAACTATCATCAATAGGAAGTTGGTTAACAATCACATTTTCCATCCTAGACAATTTATCTGCTGTAGGGTTTTCTAATTCTTTTTTATCAACAATATGCAAATAGAACTATTGTAATGATGAAAGCACAAATGATCCCTTGGTGGTTTTAATAATTCATGACAACATACATTGTCTCTTGTGCAAACACTTTTTACCTAGTTTATTTCACGTATAATCCACACAGAGCATTGGCTAAAGGATTGTGAGGAGAAGCCCCGTGATGCAAGTAAAGGAATAGAATTGTCCAAGCTTCAAGCAAGAGGACTCTACATTTTATATTTGTGAGAAATCATATTTGTGTCCATAGGAAATCCATTACAATTAAAAGGGTTGAGGTATCTATGATGAATTGGTTGCTCTAGTTCTTAGAGATAGCCACCAAAAATACTCAGCCATTCTGCCACCAACAATTTCCACTCGGCCCTCCCAATTTTTTCCACAAAGAGAACCTATCCAAAACACTATAATTTCGGTACCACCAACTTTCACTTCGGTGCCACTAAAAATCAGTGACCAACTTTTCTCGTGTGTCGGTTTCAAGAATTAGAATTTCTGAGTTTTGAAATCAATCTCACCAAGATTTGGAAACTTCCCTAAGTCACCAAATCCGTCCCGCCAAGTTTCATATATCAGTCTCACCGAGAATTCAAAAGTTGCCACATTTAGTACAACTCGGTACCACCGAGAATCATTTCGGTGTCACCGAGTTGGGAAATAATGTTGCAACTGTTGGATTTTGGGATATGCCTATATATACAGATCCACCACCTCTCATTCATAGAGGAAGCACTCAGAACACACACACACACTTGCCGTATCCATTTTTTTGAGAGAGCAACGCCTAGTCATGTGTTGAGATCAAGAGATTCTGATCCATCCATTAGAAACTTGATCTCTAGCCTCCCCAAGTTGCCTTCCAGCAAAGCAATATCTCCTACCCATGCCAAATCTGTGAGAGAGTGATTGCGTGTTGAGGAGACTATATTCTCTTTTGAAGCACAAGAGAAAGGAGTTCATTGTTCTACCGCATCTATTACCTTTAGGAGGGCGGTGCCACCTAGATTTGTTAGATTTCACTTGGGAGCCTCCTACTTCTTGTTGTGGAGTTCAGCCAAGAAGTTTTAACGGGCAAGGAGATCGCCTACTTTGTGAAGATCTACCTGAGTGAGGCCAGTCATGTGTGGACGTAAGCCAGGGTGGAATAGACAAGGCCACTTCTTCATGGAACCCTTGTTGGTGGAGCCCTCCATGGAATCTCATAGCCGTTACCCTTTGTGGGTTGAAGTCTCCACTAACATGGCCATACGATAGCACCAACTATCAGAACCGCGCCAAAAATCGCCGTGTCAATCTTTGTGTTTGATCTTCCTAATCTCTACTCCTTACTTACATGTGCAATGTCTTTACTTTCCGCTGCCATATATGTTGACTAGCATGTGTAGGGTGCACTATACTTGTTAGAATTGCAAAATTGGGTAAAGGCTAGGATTTTAATTAATTCAAGTAGTCTATTCACCCCCCTCTAGACATCCCTTCTAGCGATCCACCAATTGGTATCAGAGACTTGGTCTCCATAGCCTTGGTTTAATCACCATTGGAGGAAGATGGATGTGCCTAGTTTGGGGAATCTTAGTTGTAGAGTGCATGTTCTCAATCGGGACTACAATAGGCAATGAAAAGGTGAAATGCTTGATATATGTTATGTATTCCATTTATGCAAGTATGTTGAATATCCCTATGTGTCTCCCATTGATCCCTTACACCCTTCGCACGATGATGAAATTAACTTGCTCGGCAATGTACACCCTTCGCACGATGATGAAATTAACTTGCTCGGCAATGTAAAAACTGTTAATCTCATCATTAGAGGACTGCCAAGAAACATGCTTAATCAAATGAAGAATATTGAATGTGCTTATAGCTTGTGGAATGATTTGGAGAAAAGATATCCCAACTATTCATTAAAAAATGTTGATATCATTTTCCAAAAATCTATGGAATCCACCGAGACACCGTCACTACACGAGTTACACGATCGGGTCCAATCTATGGGCATGATTGGCGATCAAGCTCCGATATACGATCGAGTCGGGCTTAGACCCGACGATAGTGAAATTCCCGTCCCACCCATCACACATTTCGTCGCCACCGTTGAGTGCCCGGCTAAGGGATCCCCACATAGACTACCGGAACTAAGGATGGTCTACATCCCGGTTATTGATCATCCGGACCACTCAGATAATCCAGAACCTGTATCTCATCCCGAGATAAACTCAGGGTCAGGGGCCGATCCGGCGGGCGACCCCAAATCAGTGCAACCGAGGCTCATCATAGCCACGGACCCTGAGCCTGTCGTGCAAAACCCAACTAAAGTGCGCGATGCAGTTGCCAAGGTCTTGGACTCGCATCTCATGACCTAGCTTGAGCATCCCTCGGGAAAAGCGGAAGGGTTCGGTTTACCGGACCCACACAAGGTTAAGCAATGGCGAGGGGAACCAATACATCACTTTTGGGCCAGATTTGTCCTCAACAAGGATAGGGCACATGATCATGGCGAGAAGGAGATGATCAATGCCTTCCGTCATAGCTGCCATGATGAGGGCATCCTCAACGTCCTTGCATGTCACCGAATTCATACCTTCGTTGAGCTATCAAACCTAGTGCTCAAATATTGCGCCCTGGAAAGTACTTGGGAAATACAAATGTGCATGGAGCCTCGACATATGGAGCAAATCAGTAGAACCCGGAGAAGGCGCTCGCCCCCATTAACAAAATTGATTACCTCCAGGCCCGCAAAAAAAGGAACAAAACATGGACGAGAGCCAAATCTGTCCTCGACGTACTACTGGATGAGCCTTGCCACATACACTCGACCCCGCCTAACACGTGCTCTACCCATAGACTCCAAGCATGTTGGGTCGTCAGGCAAGTTGCAAGAAGTGGAGAAGCCATCCTCAAGGCCTCGCTTGCAGTGGAACGGTCGGGAACGCCGCCTGATAGCAATGCAGAGATCCAAATGATCTATGAAACATTTCCTTCAAAAACAGAGAAAGAGAGCTCTTCGAGAGCTCCATCAAGTCCAACATGTAATGGCGGCAAACCCATGGTCGGGCACACCAAGTACTTTCTACAAGGACGACCAACTGATCACCAGCACAGGCCGAGCACCTGCCACCCTAGTCATAAACCCCATAGTCGATGGTTTTCGACTCAATAAGGTGCTAATGGATGGGGGCAGCGGTCTAAACCTCATTTACAAGGACACACTAGAAAAAAATGTCGTTTGATAGATCTCGAATCGAACATAGCAACACCACCTTCTGAGGTATCGTCCCCAGGAAAGAAGCACACTATATCGGACGAGTAACACTCGACGTGGGATTCATCATGCCCGAGAACTACCGATCCGAAGTACTTCTTTTTTATATCGTACCCTTCCACAGCGGTTACCATGCCCTATTGGGAGGCAAAGCCTTCACAAGATTCCAGGTTGTACCACATTATGGATACATGAAGGTTAAAATTCCAGGGCCAAGCAGTGTGATCACAGTCATAAGTGACCGCAACAGAGCCATCGGAACTGAAAATAAAACATCGTCCCTAGCCCTTGAGGTACTAGCGGAAACCCTCACCACAAAAGAACTCACCACACTCCGTTCCATAATGGACAAGGAGGATGTGGTCCTTGGTAAGTGGTCCCAGTCCACATCCTTTAAGCCGGCGGACGAGATCATCAAATTTCATGTGCATCCATCGGACCCCAATAAAACGGCGTCCATCGGAGCTCCGCTAGACCCTACAATTGAAGAGGCGTTGCAGACCTTTTTGCGTGAAAATTGGGACATATCCGCGTGACACCATTCAAACATGCTAGGAATCCCTCGGGGGCTGGCCAAACACAACTTGAATATAATAGCAGGCTTTAAAATTGTCAAACATGCCTTGCACCGATTTTCCATACCAATGCATCAAGCTATGGGTGAAGAACTTGCCAAACTACTAGAAGTTGGGTTCATGAGAGAAATTAAACATCCTGGCTGGTTGGCAAACCTGGTCATGGTACCAAAGAAGGACAAATCTTCCCAGATATACATCGATTTCAAAGACCTCAAAAAGGCCTGTCGTAAGGATCCTTTCCCCTTACCCCGAAGATACCAAATCATCGATGCAACGACCGGACACGACTTTCTGTACTTCCTCGATGCTTACTCTGGATACCATCAGGTTAAAATGAAGGAATCCGATCATGCCGCAACCGCCTTCATAACCCCCTATGGGCCATTCTATTTTAACACAATGCCTTTCGGGTTAAAGAACGCATGCGCCACTTACGAGCGCATGATCCAGACATACTTGGAGAATCTAATAGGAAAAATAGTAGACGCATACGTGGACAACGTGGTCCTCAAGACCAAGCACGTCAGCTAGGTGGTAGATGACCTCAGACATACCTTCGCGAGCCTACGAGAATACGACATACAGATTAACCCGGAGAAGTGTGTCTTCAGAGTTCCAGCTGGCAAACTTCTCAAATTTATTATGTCATTGTAGGATCGTAACTATTTCTAGAGGGGGGTGATTAGACTACTCGACAAGATAAAAATTTGCCTTTTCACAATTTTAGTTGAGAGACAGCTATGGCAGTTATAGCAAGTCAAGTACAACCTACACATGCAGTTCTATTAGTATAGAAGCGTAAAGTAAAACATAAAAGTGTAAAGTAGAGGAGTAGTGTAGGGAGATCAAACAATGAGGTTGACACAACGATTTTTGGCATGGTTCCAATAGGTGGCGCTATCGTACGTCCATGTTAATGGAGACCTCAAACCACGGAGTGTAACGACTACGAGAGTCCACGGAGGGCTCCACCCACAGAGGGTCCACAATGAAGCGGCCTTGTCTATTCCACCATGGCTTTCGTCCACGAGGACTAGCTTTACTCACGGTAGATCTTCACGAGGCAGGCGATCCCCATGCCCTTACGAACATCTTGGTTCAACTCCACAACATGAATTAGGAGGCTCTCAAGTGACACCAAACCAACCTAGGAGGCAGCACCCTGATACGTCTCCGTCATATCTACTTTTCCGAACTCTTTTGCCCTTGTTTTGGACTCTAATTTTCATGATTTGAATGGAACTAACCCGGACTAACGCTGTTTTCAGCAGAATTGCCATGGTGTTGTTTTTGTGCAGAAATAAAAGTTCTCGGAATGACCTGAAAATTGATGGAGAATTTTTCTGGAATTAATCAAAAATACCTACGCAAAGATCCACCGGAGGAGGTGAGCTAGTGGGACACAAGCCCAGGGGCCGCGGCCAGCCCCGTGGCCGCGCCGTGAGGGCTTGTGGGGCCCACGAGGCTCAACCTCCTCCAAACTCAGCTCTATATATTCTGTTTCGCCAAGAAAAAATCAGAGAGAAGGATTAATTCATCGCATTTTACGATACGGATGCGCCGCCACCTCCTATTCTTCATCTGGAGGGAAGATATGGAGTCCGTTCTGGGCTCCGGAGAGGGGAAATCGTCGCCATCATCATCATCAACCTTCCTCGATCGCCAATTCCATGATGCTCTTCACCGTTCGTGAGTAATCTCATCGTAGGCTTGCTGGACGGTGATGAGTTGGATGAGATCTATCATGTAATCGAGTTAGTTTTGATGGGGATTGATCCCTAGTATCCACTATGTTGTGAGATTGATGTTGCTACTACTTTGCCATGCTTAATGCTTGTCATTAGGGCCCGAGTGCCATGATTTCAGATCTGAACCTATTATGTTGTCGCCAATATATGTGTGTTTTAGATCCTATCTTGCAAGTTGTAGTCACCTACTATGTGTTATGACCGGGCAACCCCGGAGTGACAATAGCCGGAACCACTCCCGGAGATGACCATAGTATGAGGAGTTCATGTTTTCACCACGTGTTAATGCGTTGGTCCGATTCTTTATTAAAAGGAGAACCTTAATATCCCGTAGTTTCCATTAGGACCCCGCTACCACGGGAGGGATGGACTATAGATGTCATGCAAGTTCTTTTCCCTAAGCACGTATGACTACATACATAATACATGCCTACATTAGATTGAAGAACGGGAGCTAGTTACATATCTCTCCGTGTTATAGCTGTTACATGATGAATCACATCCGGCATACTCATCCATCACCGATCCAATGCCTACGAGTCTTTTACTACTCGTCCTTGCTACGTTACTTTGCTTCTACTGTTGTCACTTCTGTTACTGTTGCTCTATCGCTAGTGCTGTTACTCTGCTGTCACTAGTGCTGTTACTCTGTTGTCACTAGTGCTGTTACTTGCTACTTTGTTGTTACCTGCTGCAACACTTTACTGGCGCCATTGATACAACAAGTCAGGAATAGTCTGCCGTCAAGAAAACACTTTCCGGCACCGTTGCTATCATACCACTTTGCTACTGATACTTAGCTTACAGACACTAATCTTTCAGGTGTGGTTGAATTGACAACTCAACTCCTAATACTTGAGAATATTCTTTCGCTTCCCCTTGAGTCGAATCAATAAATTTGGGTTGAATACTCTACCCTCAAAAACTGTTGCGATCCCCTATACTTGTGGGTCATCAAGACATTTTTCTGGCGCCGTTGCCGGGGAAGCACAACTATATTCTGTGAGTCACTTGGGATTGACGTCTGCTAGTCACTATGAGGAATCCGAAAGATCCAAGAACTGAAATCTTGCCCTCAACTACGAGGAAACGTAAGGAACTGCCATCTAGCTCTGCACTTGATTCACCTTGAGTTATGAGTAAGTTTGCGATATCACCTCCTGCTAGAAATCTTGATTTATCGCCTGTGCTTGATGATGCTACTTCTGCTGCCCATGATGCTTATGATGATGCTATGCTTGATACTGCTTTCCCTGATGATGCTATGTCGATACTGCTTTGCCTGATGATGCTATGCCTGATACTACTTTGCCACTAGGTGCATTCCTTGATGCACAAATTGCTAGAGTTGCTGCTAGATGTGATGATACTTCTGAAACTGCTGATACTATTGAAGTAGAACCTGCTACTATGCTTGAATTGCCTGTTATGCCTTAGCGCTATGTTATGGAAGGAGAGATAGCCGAGGATTTTCTTGCGTGTAAGGATAGCTATGATGTTTAGAAACTACTGCTCAAGTGGAAAGAAAAATCTTTGAACTCTAGGATGAAATACGACCCGAAGTTTGCTACTTCGCCTATCTTTGTGACCGATAAGGATTATGAATTCTCTGTCGACCCTGAGTTAATCACTCTGGTCGAATCTGATCCTTTTCACAGTTATGAGTCCGAAACGGTTGTAGCCCATCTTACCAAACTGCACGATATAACCACCGTGTTCACTAGTGAGGAAAAGATCCACCACTAGTATATGCTCAAGTTGTTTCCTTTCTCGCTAAAGGATGATGCTAAGACCTGGTTCACTTCTCTTGCTCCTGGTTGTGTGCACAGCCCCGAGGATATGGTCTACTACTTCTCTGAAAAATATTTCCTTGCCCATAAGAAGCAAGTTGCCTTGCAGGAAATATGCAACTTTGCTCAAGCTGAGGAAGAGAGTCTCGGACAAGCTTGGGGGAGGCTCATCCAGCTATTGAATGCTTTGCCTGATCACCCTCTTGAGAAGAATGAAATACTTGATATCTTCTATAATGGACTTACCGATGCTTCCAAAAACCACCTAAATAGTTGTGCCGGTTGTGTTTTTAGGGAACGAACTATAGAACAAGCTCTGATTCTACTGAATAACATCTTGTGCAATGAGAATGCTTGGACTATTCCCGAACCACCACCTAAGCCAACTCCGAAGAAAAGAGGTATTCTATTCCTCAGTCCTGACGATATACAAGAAGTCAAGAAATCTATGCGAGACAAAGACATTAAATCCGAAGATGTCAAAAATCTACCACCTATCGAAGAGATCCATGGTCTTGATAACCCGATACAGGTAGTAGAAGTAAATTCTCTGCATAGGTTTGATGAGAGTAACATTCCTTTTGATAAACCTGCTAGCCTATGCCTGGATGAATTTGATAAATTTTTGGCCAAACAACAAAGCTTCAATGATTATGTTACCAGACAATTGGAACAGAATGCTCGTATGCTTAGTCATCTAAGTGCTTGTGTGGACAGAAATGTCAATGATCTTAAGCTTCTGAGTAAACATGCCTCTATGGTTACTACTCAAGTAGAACAAGTACTTAAAGCTCAGAATGACTTGCTCAATGAGTTGAATGACAATTCTGTCAAAGTCGTCACTAGAGGCGGTAGAATGACTCAGGAACTTTTGTATCCTGAAGGTCATCCTAAGAGAATTGAACAAGGTTCTCAAGGAGTTAGCACTGATGCACCTAGTCATCCTAGAAAGAAGAAGACAGATGATAGGAACACTAGCAACCCAGATGCTGCTGAGAGTCAAAATGATGCCTCTGTTTCTGTTGCTGAAACACAATCTGGTGATGAACATGAGCCTAATGATAATATCAATAGTGATGTTCATGTTGATGCTCAACCTAGCAACGATAAGGATGTGGAGATTGAACCTGTTGATCTTGATAACCACAACCTAAGAATAAAAGATATGATAAGAATGACTTCGCTGCTAGGAAGCATGGTAAAGAAAGGGATCCATGGGTTCAGAAACCCATGCCCTTTCCTCCGAAACCATCCAAGAAAAAGGATGATGAGGATTTTGAGCAATTTGTTGAAATGATCAGACCTGTCTTTCTGCAAATGCGTTTGACAGATATGCTCAAAATGTCTCAGTATGCTAAGTACATGAAGGATATTGTGACTAATAAGAGGAGGATACCCGAGGTTGAGATTTCCACCATGCTTGCTAACTATAGCTTCAAGGGTGAAACTACTAAGAAAATAGGTGATCCCGATGTGCCCACTATACCTTGCTCCTATAATGGTAACTATGTTAGAACTGCTTTATGCGACCTTGGAGCCGGTGTTAGTGTTATGCCTCTCTCTCTTTATCGTAGACTTGAACTGGATAAGTTGACACCCACTGAAATCTCTCTGCAAATGGCCGATAAATCAACTGCTTTCCCTATCGGCATTTGCGAGGATGTGCCTATTGTGGTTGCTAATGTCACTATCTTAACAAACTTTATTACCTTGGATATTCCCGAGGACGATGCCATGGCGGTCATCCTCGGAAGACCCTTTTTAAACATTATAGGGGCTGTTATAGATTGCAACAAAGGCAATGTCACTTTCCATGTCAATGGTAATGGGCATACAGTGCACTTTCCGAAGAAACAATATCGAGTACATTGCATCAATGCTATCAAAAAACTGCATTGATTCTTATTGGGAGCTTTGAATGCCCTATTCCTCATGTCAAGATGAAGTATGATTTTCTTGTTGGGGAGATACATATCCCCATTGAGGTGATCTTGTGACTATTCGAGAATTCTCCGTTCTCTTTCTCCGATTCGAAAAAGTTTGTCAAAGAGACTTGATCAACCTCACTGATGGATTTCTTTCGATGACCATGAGATGGATGAATCGAGGAGTCACGAACCTCTGTTCCAAGTTTTCCCCTTCGGTTGCTTAGAAGAAAATGATAGATTTAGTTTAGTTTTCCCTTTTTTTAGCGTCTGGTGGAAAAGTACCCCAAAAATAAAAGTTCTCCGAATGTCCTGAAAATCAAGTATGATTTTTTCTGGATTTTTTGAAAAATTCTAAGACAAAGAGCTTGTCTAGGGGCTGCACCAGTGGGCCACAACCCCTTGAGGCGCGGGCACCCCCGTGGCCGCGCCACCCAGGCTTGTGGGGCCAACAGACACCCTCTCCACTCATTCTTGCTCTCATATGGTTCTCCTACCTCCAGAAAAAATCGTTTCGCAGCTCAAACCCGTGTTCTTGCTCCTCTTGCTGGGATTTTTGATCTCTTTGCTCAAATCACCATTCTCCGAACAGTTTTGGGGAAATTATTCCATGGTAAGTGACTCCTCCATTGATCCAATTAGTTTTTGCTCTAGTGCCTTATACTCCTCATATTTTTGCTACCTTGGTGACCATGTTCTTGAGCTTGGCATGCTGATTTTAGCTGGTCCCAAGTAGTTTTGATGCGTAATACGGCCTCTAGGCACTTTTGGGAGTAGTTAATACAAGTTCAGTTGAGCCTTGTTCACCTTTCCTTCAAATCACTGAAAATTTGAGAAAAGGAAGATGTTCAGGAGAAACTTCCATGGTGGTTCCTCAAGCAAGAGAGGTCCCCGTCTTGCGATTCGGGAGACTGATCCTTACCAACCAAGGGACGCACAGGTACAACCATGTGAACGGCCTTCTGATGAATTTATGATTGAGGCAGGTTTCAAAGATGAGTTTGATGCACTTGTTCGCAACGTCGGACTCAAAGAATTCATGTCCGATAAATGTGAACAGTATGTTGCTCTCACTACCTCTTTTGTTCGTAGATTCAAATTTTCAGTTGGCCGTGACACATCGGTACTATTTGATCTCTATGACAAATCGTATACCATGGATTTATAGGATTTCATATGAATTTGCAAAATATCTATTTGGGGTAGCCTCAATGATCCTCCTAAATCTTCGGTTAGAGATTTTTTTCTCTGGTATTACTGTTGGAGAAACTAGAGACATTACGCAAGCTACCATGGGGAGTATTCATTTTCCTGCCTTGCATTACTTTGCCCTCTTCATAGGCAGATGCATTAATGGCAAGATTGAGCATTGTCACCTCTACGCATCCGACCTTAGTATCCTTAAGAGCGCAGTAACGGGTGATAAAAGGTTCAACATGGGAGCTATAATAGCAAGGAGGCTGAATAAGAATGCTAATGAAGGGGATTTCTTTGGTGGGATCTATGCCACTCGCATAACAAATTTTCTTGGAGTACCCATCAGCGAAGGAGATCACCCGCTCCATACAACTTTCCTTGACCGCGTCGCTTTGACATGCTACCAGTTCCTTGAGAGGGATGAGGAATCCCTCCTATACCGTTTGATATTTAACCGGCAGCATGTTTTCCATATTACCCTTCCTGCTCCTGCCTTCTTTGACTTTTAGGTAAAACGGAGATATTACATAACCAGAGGAGAGGCACAGCAGTATGAGAGGGAGGCAAAGGCTGCTCGTCTCCGTGAGGCAGCTATTCAGGCAGTGGCTGCAGCGCTCCCGTATAACCCCCATTATGATTTTAGGTTTCGTCAGGACCTTCCTTGGGAGTAGACCAACTTAGGCCAAAAGCCTAAGCTTGGGGGAGTACGTGTTCTCACCGACTTTACATTCTTGCTTATGCTTTCACTTTGTTAACCGGTGTTCACACTTTGCCACTGTATCATCCATGCTAGTTTATTTTCTTTTTCTCGTTTTCTTTTCGTGTGTCTATCTAGTTTGGAAAAAACCAAAAAGATTTTCTTTTCTTCTTTTGCTTGTTGGGAGCTTTCCTGTGTAAATAGTTTTCTTTTTCTTTGGGTCAAGGTAGAAGATCATGGTTACAATGTTTAGTGGCTCTTGCAGACATACCTGTTTAGCTTTCAAAGATCCATATTACTTTGTCTTCTGCTTTGTGTTTGCCTACAGATTCTAGCGTAGTCCAATGCACGAGCACTCTTATTATTGTTCACATCATTCGGTCGTGGAAGTGAAAGGCAATAAGGACGATATATGATGAAGTGATTGAGACTGGAAAAGCTAGTATGAACTCGATCTATTTTGTTTTTTTAAATATGACTAGCTCATCATGCCTGATTCAGCTTCGTTGTGAGAGAAACACGTTTGCAATGACAACATAGAGATCATAGTTGCTTATGCCATGCTTAGTTAGCTAGGAGCTTATAATGGTTTGTCTTGGATGCCCACATGAATTTTGACATCATTGTGTTGTAGTACGATAGGATGGTATCCTTCTTTCAATGATTCAAGTGGCTTGACTTGGCGCATATTCACGCATGTAGTTGAAACAAAATCAACATAGCCTCTTTGATGTTCATGTTCATGGTGATTTATGTTCTACTCATGCTTGCACTCAATGTTAGTTAATCTCAATGCATTTTGATGACTGTTGTCGCTCTCTAGTTGGTCGGTTCCCAGTCTTTTGCTAGCCTTCACTTGTACTAAGCGGGAATACTGCTTGTGCATTCACTTCCATAAAACAAAAGTTGTTCCATGTGAGTCCACCATACCTACCTATGTGCGGTATCTACCTGCCGTTCCAAGTAAATTTTCATCTGCCACTCTCTAAAACCTTCAAGAAATAATATGTTTTGCATGCCCAAACCGCTCATGTGGTGACAGGGGGCTATCAGTATCTTCCATGCTAGGCGTGTTATCCTCGATATGTGTTTATTCACTATCATTCATGAGAAAGGGGCCGGTAATTGGAATTCCCAGTTCCATGCTCAAATCGAAAAGATAATTTCAAACAAAACTCCCCCAGGATTGATGTTGGTATGGACGGTACCCGAGGATTCGACTAGCCGTGGAGTGTGATTGATTGGTGGTGGGGGAGTCAAAACTTAACTTTCCTGTTTGGGAACTGCCTATAGCATGTGTAGCATGGAAGATGTTGAGAACTCTTAGTCATTGCGTTGACAATGAGAGCATGCCACCCAAAATTATTATCTCTGTTTTAAAAGCTTGAGCTCTGGCACCTCTGCAAATCAATGCTTCCCTCTGCGAAGGGCCTGTCTATTTATGTTCCTGTTGAGTCATCCTCCTCTTACAAAAGCACCAATTAGAGAGCACCTTTGTCGTTTTTATGCTTTGCTTTTAACTGTGTTGAGTATGACTGTGACTGGATCTTCTTTGCCGTGAATTACAATGTTTAGTCAGCCCTTGGTCTTTGAAGGTGCTTGATGACCCACAAGTATAGGGGATCAATCGTAGTCCTTTCCATAAGTAAGAGTGTCGAACCCAACGAGGAGCAGAAGGATCTGATAATTGGTTTTTAGCAAGGTAAAATCTGCACGCACTGAAATTGTCGGTAACAAGTGATTGTGTGGTGAGATGATTCGTAGCAAGCAACAAGTAACAAAAGTAGCAACGGTGCAACAAAGCGGCCCAATCCCTTTTGTAGCAAGGGACAAGCCTGGATAAAGTCTTATAGGAGGAAAACGCTCCACAGGACACACGGGAATTTCTGTCATGCTAGTTTCATCATGTTTATATGATTCACGTTCGTTACTTTGATAGTTTGATATGTGGGTGGACCGGCGCTTGGGTACTGCCCTCATCCCACTTATGATTAACCCCTCTCGCAAGCATCCGCAACTACGAATGAAGAATTAAGACAAAGTCTAACCATAGCATTAAACTAGTGGATCCAAATCAGCCCCTTACGAAGCAACGCATGAACTAGGGTTTAAGCTTATGTCTTCCTCTACTTACTACTTCCCAATGCCTTCCTCTAGGCCCAAATAATGGTGAAGTGTTATGTAGTCGACGTTCACATAACACCACTAGAGGAAAAACAACATACAACATATCAAATTACCGAGCGAATACCAAATTCACATGACTACCATTAGCATGACTTATCCCATGTCCTCAAGAACAAAAGTAACTACTCACAAAGCATAATCATAATCATGATCAGAGAGGTAATGAGTAGCATCAAGGATCTGAACATAATGTCTTCCACCAAACAATCCAACTAGCATGAACTACAAAGAGTAATCAACACTACTAGCAACCTTACAAGTACCAATCGGAGTGGTGAGACGGAGATTGGTTACAAGAGATGAACTAGGGTTTGGAGATAAGATGGTGCTGATGAAGATGTTGATGGTGACGAGTCCCCTCCGATGACAGGAGTGTTGGTGATGACGATGGCGACGATTTCCCCCTCCCAGAGGAATGTTTCCCCGGTAGGATCCTCCTGCCGGAGCTCTAGATTGGTTATGCTCAAGTTCCGCCTTGTGGCGGCGGAGAAACCACGAAAAAGCTCCCTTCTAATTTTTTTCCTGGACGAAACCCTCGATATAACAAAAGAGGGGGGCCAGTTCGCTGCCCACAAGCCCCCATGGCGCGCCTGGGGGGGCGCCATGCAGGCTTGTGGGCACCCCTCATGCCCCTCTGGCACTTCTTCGGCCCAATATTTTTGATAAATTGGTAAAAAAATCTCCGTTGATTTTCACGGCGTTTTGAGTTGCGCAGAATAGGTATCTCAACTTTGCTCCACTTTCAGGCCAGAATTCCAGTTGCCGGTATTCTCCATCTTCATGTAAACCTTGCAAAATAAGAGAGAAAAGGCATAAGAATAGAACAGTGAAGTGAAACAACAGCCAAAGAAGCGATAAATATCAACATGAAAACATGATGCAAATTGGACGTATCAACTCCCCCAAGCTTAGACCTCGCTTGTCCTCAAGTGAAAGCCTAGCTCAATAAATATGTCCACATGTTTAGGGCGAGAGGTGTCGACACAACAAGATACGAACATGCATGCATCATGATCATGAACATAACAGCAATACCAACATATAATCTCTCATGCTAAAGTGATAATTCCTTCACAAAGTAAAGCATTGATAAAGAACCTTACCGAGAAGTAACAACCGATAGCCTTTAATCATTGAAGCAATTGCAATTTATCATAACATCAGAAAGAGTCAATAAGAGCTTGTAAAGTAAATCCACATACTCAATCATTCTTTCGTTCTCTACAATTGCTACAACTCACGTGGAACTCATGAGATCAAAGTTTTAGCTGGACACAGAGAAAGATAGGGGCTTATAGTTTTGCCTCCCAACTGCTTACCTCAAGGGTAATGTCAAAAATAATAATTGATGAATGCCTACCTCCAAGTTGACATATGAATATAGATCTTTCCCAAGCATATGACGTTAGCCAAGATAAAGGCGAAATAAGGAATTGGTGAAGATCACCATGACTCTTTCAAGGGCAAAAAGTAAAGGTACAAGATAGGCCCTTCGCAGAGGGAAGCAGAGGTTGTCATGCGCTTTTGAGGTTTGGATGCATGTCCTCTTAGTGCGGAGGAACGTCACTTTATATTGCCCCCTGTGGTAAAGAACTTTATTATGAAGTCTGTCGCTTTTATGTCTTCCTCATCACAGGTTCGTATAAAGCTTATTTTCCACACACTAATAGATCATACATATTAGAGAGCAATTTTTATTGCTTGCATGTCACACCCCAGTTTTTGGCCTTCCTCACTAATTAACTTACTTCAAAAATTAGGACCAATTAATTTTTTTGTGAATGCTCGTGATGCTTGGAGTGACTATTGTTTGTTGTTTGCTTGAATGCATGTGATTGCTCCCCATAAACCTTGCCATCCACCTAATCACCTTCTCAATCCATGATCTCCTGCCTAATGATCATGCCATGTGTTTAGGATAAATATCTATTTTCACCAAAAAGCTTTTCTTTGAATTAAACTTTCAAACCCCTCAAATGAGGTTTGTACTACAAGTCCTCAAATTAGGGAGTTTCTTTTGCACCAATTTTTTTATTTAAAACCATTATGAAAATGACTTCCAAAAACCACCATATCATTATTTTAAAAAGATATTTTATTATTTTATCTAAAAGCCCTTCTATGTGGCCAGAAATGTTCTCCTATGAAGGAAAGTTATTTTTATTGCCTTCAAAATATTTAAGAAAATTTAGGGAAACTCAGTGGATATATTTATTCCATATTTATGAGTTTCAACACATGGTCATGTCCAAAATATTGGGAAAACCCCTACAAAACCATTCCTGCCTATTTCAAGCTTTTGAAATATTTATATTAGAAATATTCTCAATAAATTCCAGTAAAATTCTAGCATGTCATCTATGATATTATTGATGATCTTGCTAAGTTTCATTTCAATCCAAGTTGATTTGGCTCCCCTAATCACTCTAAAACCCTGTCTGTCCAGAATCAAATTTGAGCAACTCTACATTGTGAAGTGTCTCCAATTGTGCTCCAATATGGTGGACATGTTCCAATACGCCAATAAGGCATCCACACCAAGTGGTACATCAAGGAGAACAAAGGAACTTCTCCAAGACCCTCTAAATCGTCTCTATTGATTTCTGACTTTGGTAAACTTTATATTATAAAGTTTGTCCAATTATCCTAAAACTTTTTGTGCATGCCTTAATGCTCAAATGATGCCCCTACACCAAATGTTGGATTTGTGGGAATTTATTTGAATAGGGTTCTAAGCATAAACCCATTTCTTCCCGTTTCTAGGGTTTTCCATGTCTACATTGGAAAAACTTATCCAACAAATCCCAAATTTGGTGTGCAAGCCTATTTCCATCTATTATTTGACCCTGTTAAGTTTCATAGCCATTGGAATTCATCTGGTAGCCCAACCATAGATCAAACACCTTGTGTGTACTAACTAATTTGGTTTCTTTTGCCCCTTCCACTGTTACCCTTGAGCTCAACTTTCTACCACAGCCTCACATAGTCATATTTTACCTCCAGTAACTTTCCCAAGGCCACTAGTCAATTATTGGAGAAGGTCCTTTGTAAGTTTCTCTCATTTTCACCCTTGTAAGCACTGTTTTACGTCTCCTCTCATTCTTCTGCTTAAGCTATCACCCCCAATTCTTTCCAGAGCTTCTCTACTGTGTCAATGCATCATTTCAAAGCAATTGATGGCCTGCTCATGTGGAAAAATGAGCAGCACCTCTTCAAGTAGATTTTTGGCTAAAATGTGGCTTTGTACAGCAAGTACTAGTTACCCTCCTCCTCTTGATCTCAAACTTGGCAGAGATGTAGTTCTTTTATAGTTAGCACTGCAAGACATGCTTGTTACACATTATCTCTCCTGTTAGTGCCCTCACTAGTAGCCCTAAGATTTCTGCTGCAATCTTAACAACAGTCAAAACCCCACCTAGACACATCCAACTTGGTCCAAACTTCACCAGTACATTGTGGAAAATATGCCTTGCATGTTTGACACCTTGGCCTGGCCAAGGGGTGGCCCAGGACACCAAGTGGGGTGGTGACCACCCCATAGCATGCTGAAACGGAGCTCTGCAGCTTGGGCTCTAACTGCAGCTTGGGTCCAGCGAGGGGAGCATGTCCCAGGGAGCCGCAGAGCATCCTTGACCCCCTTCATGACGCTAGGTAGACTCCAAGCCCCTCAGGCCGTGTTTGTCGGGTGTGCGAGTGAGCACCAGAGGTGGATCCGAGCTACCCCTCGTAGCCCTTCGGCTATACCTCTCCCCCGGTGCCTGCTTCCTTCTTCCCTGGACCCTCCTAGTTCCCTCAAGTCCCCATGACCCCACAGGTGGAGCTCGCAGGCCCTCCTCTTCCTCCCTCCACGACCATAGCGCCGCCTCGGCCCCCCTTGCGTCCAAGCCAGACGGCTCCTCTCCAGACTCAAGTCTTCCCTTCCGCGAGCCCCCGTAGCTTTCCCATCCTAATGGACACATTATGGCTTCTCCCCGAGGTCAGGATCCTGCCACTCCGCGGTGGCCGGAGCCATTAGCCGTCCGTCTCGACGGGCCTCCCGCCCAGGCATCTTCTCGGCCTCCACGGACACCTCCCAGGCTCGGTTGGGAGTAGGGCACCCGCCCCCAGCCGCGGTTCAGTGGCGGAACCAGCAGGCGGCCAGAGCCCCGCCGACCGGCGCAGAAAGGCAGGGGAGAGAGGAGTCAGGCGGGTCCCCTCGGTCAGCGACCAGCGAGCCGGGCCCGGCCTATGAGTGAAAGCGCATTAGCGCTTTGCGCCTTCGCCGAGCGAAAGGCGTATCCGAAGGAGTACGCTTCCTGCATGGCCCTGCGCGCCAGGCCGAGCCAACAGGCCGGCCCATTTGCTTATCTGCCGCCCCTGGCGCTAGATAGCCCGAGGGATAAGTACCCTTCTCCTTTTTCCTTTTATTCCTATATTATAAATTCCATTATAAAATCATTCTAACTCCAAATCACTTGGTTCAAATTTCTCCAGGTTCCTAAATTCAAACTCTATCGACCCATGTGATTTACACATTTTTCCAAGACATGTTTCCGTGGTGTGTTAATTAAAACCCAAATCTGGATATTATTAACCCCATCTTTCAAAAATCCCATAGGCTTCAAATCCACTCCAATAGGACTGATTCAAACTTCCAGAGCCTTCTTAAATCATTCCCTATTTCTAGAACCCTGGTCAACATTTTTGTGTGACTTATTTCTGTTGCATCAAATGAATAGCCCCCTTTGCTATTTATTCCACATTAGGAAATTTCTAGTGAATTTATTTCAACTGCAAATCTAGTGAAACCACTTCCTAAAAATTTCTAAAATCATTCTCTGTTAAATGGGTGCCTCCACTCATTTTTAACAAAATGATTTCTGTGACCTTCTTCAATGATCACCTACCCCTCCTATCCTTGCATCTAGACACCCCTGATGATTCAAACCCCTTGGCAATGATTCAGGTATTTTTCTTATGACCAGAGAGGTCCAATAAAAATAAAACTTCTATTTATAGAACACTTTTATTTCTGTTGATGAGTGGCTTACTATGGTTGTTTCTGACGATAGTTGACGGTAGATGGAGTATTCGGAGTTGGAGCGGAAGACCTCGAAGACCCCGAGGACTTGCGTGAGCAAGGCAAGCAGCCCTTTGACCATGACTTGAGCATACGAATTGATGCATTCTAGAATAGCAAGTACTTTTCCGTTGCATGTGATCATAGTGCCGGTTCATCGTTGGTGTGATGGTAACGAAGGCTTCTTTGAAGCACTTGCATCATGGTGATGTTATAAATATGGCTCCTCGGAGCACAAGCATGATGAGCTTGATCCTACCATCTATGAGGATCATGCTACTATCATGTTGACTAGTAGAGTTAGAGAACCATTGCATGAACATGATGATGAGTTAAATCAAAGGTTTATGAAAAACCCCGTCGGGTGCCACTAATGCCCGAGGGTGATGATGAGATGGGTGGCCACTTTTGGTGAAGTGGTGCACCGGTGTCTTGTGTGAGTATGGTTTCGGAAATGGGATTAGATTTATGATGTGTCGACCGTCGTAACCTCACCTGTGCGACCACGTTACCCTTTATGGGACGGGGCTTTGTTGATTACTCTGGTCGGTACTAGGAAAGAACCACATTACTAGTGGCGGGAGTGATTGTCGTCACTCTCATGATGGGGTCGTGCTAGGAAGGGTGACTATGCCATTTTTATGAGTTCCAGGCACACCGTTGATCCCCGCATGGTTGATACTGTCCAGAGTCGGTGCTCGTAAGACGTACAACATGTGGGCTGGGTACCAATCGAGTGGACCTCCTTGTTTAGTACCGTCAGGGGAAAGATAATGATCGGGTACTTACCTCGGGTATATGTGATATACCGCGAGTCATGGATGACATGGAAGTTTCCCGGTTCTCGTGGGTACAGCGTGCAACCTCTGCAGAGTGTAAACTATTTGAATAGCCGTGTCCATGGTCAAGGACAGTTGGGTAATCCTGCTTAAACTACGTCCTGATGTTTCCGCTTAAACCAAGTGTGCATGAGTGAGTGTGTGTGGTGTTAAAAAGGTGTTGTTATGAAATAATAATATGACCAAGTTTGGTGACTTGGCATATAGGGTGAACTCGGATGGTTCAACCCTTAGGAGATATATCGATATCTGTAACCTGTTCTTCAAGAGTAATTCTTTAACTTGATGCATATTCATGATCATTCTACCCAGATGAGTTACACTAAAGATGCATGATATTGTCATCCTTCACTTTTGTTGTTCATGTCATGGGCTGTTTGCGAGTACATTCAACGTACTCATTGGCTTGCCACTGGTTATTTCATTGACCCAGTGTGAATGAACAGCATATGGTGAAGATTAACTCGGTGACGTTCTTGCGAACTAGGATGCTTCCCAGTCAGAATGCATGTAGGTTAAGGCTGATGGCATGGGTTCACGCTTTCAACCAATAATTCCGCTATTGGTCTAGTTTGGTGCTTTGGCCTACAAGGCCCTATATATGTAAGACTCGAGCAAAGCGGTCATTTATTGTATCAAATGGTATGTATGGATTTAAGACTCTTTTATTCGGTATCTGTGTTCAGTGAGGATTGATCTCTGGGATCACTGAGCACGGCGATTCTCGACTAGTAAGTCGGGGTCCCCACAGAGCTGGTATCAGAGCCATCCTGACTGTAGGAAGCCCTTAGTTAGCACAGACGTTAGGTAGGATAAAACTGCTTTCCAGATCCTTCAAAAATACTTACAAAACCTATATATTTTCTCAACTCTCCTAAATTTTCAAAGAAATCGAAGGTTATGCTCTAGCCTTCCACTCTTATTTTCTTGACATTCCTCGTCTACTTTTACAAAACTTGCAAAAGGTCGCTAGTACCTTATGCCCTCTGACCACGGGATAAATTGAAATCCTCATGGGCAGCCTGAAAGGACGTAACCTTTCCAGGCAAACACCTGTGCTGAAGGACATAGAAGACAACTCTGCGACCAGACGACACCAACAGAAGTACCTCCGTAAGGGACAAGGATATCGAGGCTTAGAAGATGGTGAAACCCTGGGCACTGTCCGAGAGTAATGCCACTTTGGCCAATGATAATCTGGACATAATATATGCAAACCTTGATTTGCATCACTAATAGAGCGACCCTGTCTGTTATAAGAAATAGTGTCGACCACCACAGGTGGATGAGAACCTCGCCATTTGGTCCGCCTCACCTTAGTGAGCAAGAAAAACGGTTCTCTTCATCCCCCACTCTAGGTGTCGATATCACATTGGTATGATCGACAGATCAGAACTCTATCATTTCATGCAAATATCGGTGCATGAAGATGTCCACTTGAGACCCTCGAAACCTCAGAAGGCAGGAAGAGGATGAAAAGATCATGAAGACAAGGAAGATCCTGTCAATGACAGCAATGAAGAACTACCTTCGTCAGCTATTTCCCAGACGAGAAGACAACAAGAGTTCTTTACAACCCAAGCGAATTGCTTTGGCAAGCAACAACAAGAGGCGTGACAACACCATGAGAAGATCCAGAAGAATTAGCGGACTCCTCTCCAGAGCATGAAGCAAGCACGACTGCCGAGTCCCAGAACCTAGGATAGTATGAGTCGTGAATTCCCTATGTGATGTCGAGTCCGAGTAATGGTTCGGATGGACCATGTTATGTGTTGTTTGTTTTGTTGTTTGTCCTTTGATATAAGTCGCACTTTTGCTTAGGCAACAAGCATGCGGTTATATCACTCGTCTTATTTTGATATTAAAAAGATTTTGGCACTTGTTGCAGTTGACTATCCAATGATTGTTTGATTGCACTAACACCCTTAGACACTCTTCTCTGTGCTCTCTCTCTCTCACCCCTCCCGACAACTGAAGAGAGCAAGGCGAGATGCGCCAAGGATCCAACCCGTAGGAGTGTGCTTTTCCCTCAAGATTGGAAAACCACACTAGACCAGACTAACCTCCATAAGCGTTTCCGGATCAAAATTTCTGGTCATGTGTCTAGAACACGGATTGGCCAGAACACGTGTGGGTCCCCGATAAACCCCGATAAGCACTAGGTTCCTTGTGGAACGAGTGATCACCATGAACAAGTATCCTTCCATCTTAAGCTAGCACTGTAACCATGATGCCATAAGAGGATCATTCTCGAATATAGAGTATTAGACTAAAGACAGTCATGGTGATGATGATAGTTGTCTTGAGGATATAGCTAGGCTATTTTGGTGGATCATGAGACACTTATAAGGTAGGTGAATTTGGTGGAATGAGTTGATACAATAGCATAGCCTACATAATCTGGAGTAAGATTGGATTTGGTAGGACGATTATGATTGCGGACATTATTCTTGGTGGTATACATGACTTTAGCAAGTAGATGGCATGGTTTGGAGATAACTACCATAATGACTTGAAATATCAAGTACACTTCTCATTGGATTTGCGTCTTGGACTTAATCTTAATAGAGTATTGAGGATGACAGAAACCACATGGCTCGGAGTAAATTGGATTTAGCCCGTTAATCTCGATCATGAGACCATGTTTCTCGGTGGATATAGAGTGCGTATACTTGGAGTTGTCAAAAAGATTTGCAACCTATGTGGTTTGGCCTTGGAGATTAGATGGCCCTGACTATTGAAGTTGGTGGATATACTACGACGTAATTCTTGCAGTAATATGTGAAATATGAGGACTCTAAGAGATTATGTAGAACCCCATCAATGTTGGATTTGTAGGAGTGATAGGTCTAGTGATGATCGATCGGATTGATGGATCACTTGATCGGATTCATAGGAAGGGAAACAAGATATTGGATTTGTGTACTACGTGTTTCCTTAATATAGTAATGCAGTACCCTGTTAATTATATGATCTAGCTGGACGTTGGATTTGTAGCATCCTAGCGCAACTTTAACAGCTTATATACCCTCGAGGTTCTTCCCTAGTAATGCATGTGCATCGTTGCTACACTATACTTGTAGTGTTTGGGTTTAGTTCTCCCCTCAACCCGGAGTTGACTAGCTTGAGCGGTCTGGAGTTGACCCCGTGGGGATGGTATCTTTGATGAGATGAGGTGGTATCATTCCAAGATTAGAGATCGAACTATTGGCATCTAAGGAATGTGCTTAGAGATAAGATGACAACTGTTCGCAACATCCTAAGTTCCTTGAGACCCTAAAGCTTTGCTTAGCCACAAGATGGACGTACTACAACCACAGAAGACGACTCTAAGTCATTGAAATGTGGCCAGTACCTGCCCATAGCAAGCCCCGTTCTCATCATCTAACTTTTGAGAACTCTGTTTATGTCTTGTTTTGGGAAAGTATGTGGTCATACTCACTGATGACACGCTTACTCACCCAGTAAGAGGAAGAACACCTTAGTCTTGTTTGGGCGAGCCCCAGGAACGCCGATTGTTATGCCTCTCGAGGGTACAGTGATATCTCGAGAAGGTGGACTTCCAGAAGCAATCCCAAGACAACGGAAGTCTGTCCTACTCAAGTCAAGACGAAGAACCGCCGTGACGAGGAAGCCACGACAATGGAGAAGAAGCAATAGAAGTCAACCACCAACCGTGCACCGACTACATCAACAATGTCAAGAAGCCTCGATGAATCAAGATGACGAAGCCCTTGGACAAGCGAAAGAATCAGACGACCTCTCCTTGGTCCATATTAATGGCGCAAGTACTAGTAGGTCGTGGTGGAAACCTCCTAAAGGTGATTCCCGCTTGCCGAGTCGCAGACCTTGGGAGTGGATGGCTGGTCTATACTCTTGGGCAGCCAGCTCGTCCAAAACCCCTCGCTAACCATCCCAGATGGCAGGACCTGTTCTGGACCTGAGCCTCTGAGCTTAGACTCATAGGTGAGATCCAACCCGGACCCTTCCACGAGAAGCCTTCGAAGACTATTTGCGACCATAGCTTGACTACCAAAAGCGAGTCAAGGACTTCCCCGTAAGCAGAAAGCTACCCGAAGACTTGGGCAGTGCGTTCTGACGCGAGACATCTTCATGTCACTAACCACATGCCAAACCCCAGGACCAGATCCTAGACACACCATCTTGCCACGTATTCTGACCTTGGAGTACACTTGCAAGCCAAAACCTTGCACAGACTTAGTTCACCAAGCCCTTGACCTCGGTCAAGCCTAACTTATTACCAGACCCCACCCACGATCAGGCAAGGACGTGCGAAACATTCTAAGTTGTATCATCAAGCACCTCAAGACCACCACAACAACATGGAGACATGAAGACTACCTCCGACTCAAGATTTCGTATCTCACCAACCCCTAGCCTAGAAATCTCGGGGACGAGATTTTCTTAAGGGGGTAAGGTCTGTCACACCCTAGTTTTTGGCCTTCCTGACTAATTAAATTACTTCAAAAATTAGGACCAATTAAATTTTTTTGTGAATGCTTGTGATGCTTGGAGTGACTATTGTTTGCTGTTTGCTTGAATACATGTGATTGCTCCCCATTAATCCTTGCCATCCTCCTAATCACCTTCTCAATCCATGATCTCCTCCCTAATGATCATGCCATGTGTTTAGGAGAAATATCTATTTTCACCAAATATTATTTTCACCAAAAAGCTTTTCTTTGAATTAAACTTTCAAACCCGTGAGATGAGGTTTGTACTACAAGTCCTCAAATTAGGGAGTTTCTTTTGCACCAATTGTTTTATTTAAAACCATTATCAAAATGACTTCCAAAAACCACCGTATTATTATTTTAAAAAGATATTCTATTATTTTATTTAAAAGCCCTTCTATGAGGCCAGAAATGGTCTCCTATGAAGGAAAGTTATTTTTATTGCCTTCAAAATATTTAAGAAAATTTAGGGAAACTCAGTGGATATATATATTCCATATTTATGAGTTTCAACACATGTTCATGTTCAAAATATTGGGCAAACCCATCCAAAACCATTCCTGCCTATTTCAAGATTTTGAAATATTTCTATTAGAAATATTCTCAATAAATTCTAGTAAAATTGTAGCATGTCATATATGATATTATTGATGATCTTGCTAAGTTTCATTTGAATCCAAGTTGATTTGGCTCCCCTAGTCACTCTAAAACCCTGTCTGTCCAGGATCAAATTTGAGCAACTCTACATTGTGAAGTGTCTCCAATTGTGCTCAAATTTGGTGGACATGTTCCAATACTCCAATAAGGCATCCACACCATGTGGTACATCAAGGAGAATAGAGGAACTTGTCATAAGACCCTCAAAACCGTCTCTGTTGATTAGTGACTTTGGTAAACTTTACATTATAAAGTTTCTCCAATTATCCTAAAACTTTGTGTGCATGCCTTAATGCTCAAATAATGCCCCTACACCAAATATTGGATTTGTGGGAATTTATTTGAATAGGGTTCTAAGAATAAACCCATTTCTGCCCATTTCTAGGGTTTTCCAAGTCTACATTGGAAAAACCTATCGAGCAAATCCCAAATTTGGTGTGCAAGCCTATTTCCATCTATTATTTGACCCTGTTAAATTTCATAGACATTGGAATTTATCTGGTAGCCCAACCACATATCAAACACCTTGTGTGCACTCACTAATTTGGCTTCTTTTGCCCCTTCCACTTTTACCCTTGAGCTCAAACTTCTACCACAGCCTCACATAGTCATATTTTACCTCCAGTAACTTTCCCATGGCCACAGGTCAATTATTGAAGAAGGTCCTTTGTAAGTTTCTCTCATTTTCACCCTTGTAAGCACTGTTTTACCTCTCTTCTCCTTCTTCTTCTTAAGCTATCACCCCCAATTCTTTCCACAACCTCTCTAGTGTGTCAATGCATCATTTCAAACCAATTGATGGCCTGCTCATGTGGGAAAAATGAGCAACACCTCTTCAAGTAGATTTTTGGCTGAAATGTGGCTTTGTACAACAAGTACTAGTTACCCTCCTCCTCTTGATCTCAAACTTGGCAGAGATGTAGTTCTTGTATAGTTAGCACTGCTAGACATGCTTGTTACACATTATCTCTCCTGTTAGTGCCCTCACTAGTAGCCCTAAGATTTCTGCCGCAATCTTAACAATAGTCAAAACCCCACCTAGACAGCTCCAACTTGGTCCAAACTTCACTAGTGCATTGTGGCAAACATGCCTTGCATGTTTGACACCTTGCCCTGGCCAGGGGGTGGCCTAGGACACCAAGTGGGGTTGTGACCACCCCCTGGCATGCTGAAACGGTGCTCGGCACCTTAGGCTCTAGCTGCAGCTTGGGTCTAGCGAGGGGGGCGTGTCCCAGAGCGCCGCAGAGCATCCTTGACCCCCTCCACGACGCTAGGTAGACTCCAAGCCCCTCAGGCCACGTGTGTCGGCCGTGCTAGTGATCACTAGAGGCGGATCCGAGCTCCCCCTCGTAGCCCTTCGGCTATACCTCTCCCCTGGTGCCTCCTTCCTTCTTCCCTGGACCCTCCTAGTTCCCTCAAGTCCCCATGACCCCGCAGGTGGAGCTCACAGGCCCTCCTCTTCCTCCCTCCACGGCCAGGGCCCCGCCTCGGCCCCCCTTGCATCCAAGCCAGCCGGGACCTCTCCGGCCTCAAGTCTTCCCTTCCGCGAACCCCCGTAGCTTTCCCATCCTGATGGACACATTATGGCTCCTCCCTAAGGTCAGCATCGTGCCCCTCCACGGTGGCCGGAGCCATTAGCCGTCCCTCTCGGCGGGCCTCTCTCCCGGGCATCCTCTCGGCAGCAAGGGAGACCTCCCAGGCACGGTTGGGAGTAGGACACCCGCCCCCAGCCGCGGTTCAGTGGCGGAACCAGCAGGCGGCCAGAGCCCCGGCTACCGGCGCCCCCCATCTCCCCGCCGCGAGGTAGAAGAAAGGAAGGGGAGAGAGGAGTCGGGCGGGTCCCCTCGATCAGCAACCAGCAAGCCGGGCCCGACGTATGAGTGAAAGCGCACTAGCGCTTTGCGCCTTCGCCGAGCCAAAGGCGTATCCGAAGGAGTACGCCTCTTGCGTGGCCCTGCGCGCCAGGCCGAGCCAACAGGCCGACCCATTTGCTTATCTGCCGTCCCTGGCGCTAGATAGCTCGAGGGATAAGTACCCTTCTCCTTTTTTCCTTTTATTACTATCTTATAAATTCCATTATAAAATCTTTCTAACTCCAAATCACTTGGTTCAAATTTTTGCAGGTTCCTAAATTCAAACTCTATCCACCCATGCGCTTTGCACATTTTCCCAAGACATGTTTCCGTGGTGTGTTAATTAAAATCCAAATCTGGATATTATTAACCCCATCTTTCAAAAATCCCATAGGCTTCAAATCCACTCCAATTGGAGTGATTCAAACTTCCAGAGCCTTCTTAAATCATTCCCTATTTTTAGAACCCTGGTCAACATTTTTGTGTGACTTATTTCTGTTGCATCAAATGAATAGCCCCCTTTGCTATTTATTCCACATTCGGAAATTCCTAGTAAATTCATTTCAACTCCAATTCCAGTGAAACCACTTCGTAAAAATTTCTAAAATCATTCTCTGTTAAATGGGTGCCTCCACTCATTTTTAACAGAATGATTTCTATGAGCTTCTTCAATGATCACCTACACCTCCTTTCATTGCATTTAGACACCCCGGATGATTCAAACCCCTTGGAAATGATTCATGTATTTTTCTTATGACCAGAGAGGTCCAATAAAAATAAAACTTCTATTTATAGAACACTTTTATTTTTGCTTGATGAGTGGCTTACTATGGTTGTTTCCGATGATAGTTGACGGTAGACGGAGTATTCAGAGTTGGAGCCGAAGACCTCGAAGACCCCGAGGACTTGCGTGAGCAAGGCAAGCAGCCCTTTGACCATGACTTGAGCATATGAATTGATGCATGCTAGAATAGCAAGTACTTTTCCGTTGCATGTGGTCATAGTGTCGGTTCATCATTGGTGTGATGGTACCGAAGTCTTCTTCGAAGCACTTGCATGATGTTGATGTTATACATATGGCTCCTCGGAGCACAAGCATGATGAGATTGATCCTACCAGCTATGAGGATCATGCTACTATCATGTTGACTAGTAGAGTTAGAGAACCATTGCATGAGCATGATGATGAGTTAAATCAAAGGTTTATGAAAAACCACGTCGGGTGCCACTAATGCCTGAGGGTGATGATGAGATGGGCGGCCAATTTTGGTGAAGTGGTGCACCGTTGTTTTGTGTGAATATGGTTTCGGAAATGGGATTAGATTTATGATGTGTCGACCGTCCCAACCTCACCTACGCGACGACGTTACCCCTTTATAGGATGGGGCTTTGATGATTACTCTGGTCGGTACTAGCAAAGAACCACATTACTAGTGGCGGGAGTGATTGTCGTCACTCTCGTGATGGGGTCGTGCCAGGAAGGGCGACTATGCCATTTTTATGAGTTCCGGGCGCACCGTTGGTCCCCGCATAGTTGATATTGTCCAGAGTCGGTGCTCGTAAGACGTACAACATGTGGGCTGGGTACCAATCGAGTGGACCTCCTTGTTTAGTACCGTCAGGGGAAAGATAATGATCGGGTACTTACTTCGGGTAAATGTGATATACCGCGAGTGTAAACTATTCGAATAGAAGTTTCTCGGTTCTCGTGGATACAGCGTGCAACCTCTACAGAGTGTAAACTATTCGAATAGCCGTGTCCACAGTCAAGGACAGTTGGGTAATCTTGATTAAACTACGTCCTAATATTTTCGCTTAAACCAAGTGTGCGTGAGTGAGTGTGTGTGGTGTTAAAAAGGTGTTGTTATGAAATAATAATATGACCAAGTTTGGTGACTTGGTGTATAGGGTGAACTCGGATGGTTCAGCCCTTAGCAGATATGTCGATATCTGTAACCTGTTCTTCAAGAGTAATTCTTTAACTTGATGCATATTCATGATCATTCTACCCAGATGAGTTACACTAAAGATGCATGATATTGTCATCCTTCACTTTCGTTGTTGATGTCATGGGCTGTTTGCGAGTACATTCAACGTACTCATTGGCTTGCGACTGGTTATTTCATTGACCAGGTGTGAAAGAACAGGATATGGTGAAGATTAAATCGGTGACGTTCTTGCGAGCTAGGATGCTTCCTAGTCAAAATGCCTGTAGGTTAAGGCTGATGGCATGGGTTCACGCTTTCAACCAATAATTCCTCTATTGGTCTAGTTTGGTGCTTTGGCCTATAAGGCCCTATATATGCAAGACTCGAGCGAAGTGGTCATTTATTGTATCAAGCGGTATGTATGGATGTAAGACTCTTTTATTCGGTATCTGTGTTCGGTGAGCGTTGATCTCTCGGATCACTGAGCACGGCGATTCTCGACTAATAAGTCTGGGTCCCCACATTGCACCGATGACAACTTACTTGAGGGATCTTATTCAATCCATAGGTAGGTATGGTGGACTCACATGGCAAAACTGGGTTGATTGTTTATGGATGCACAAGTAGTATCTCTACTTAGTGCGGGAGTTCGGGCTAATGTGAGGTGGAAGCAATCGTCACATGCTAAGGGATCTCTAATCATGTAAAATTGTTCAGAGCCAAGCAAACACAATTCATTACATTGTATTCCTTGTCCAACATCTAGTTCTAGGCATGCGATAGTTTGGTGAGTGTTCACAATCATAGATGGTGTCAGAGATGATATATTTATATGTGAACCTCTCCTTCTTTATCACTTCCTATTAATTGCAACAATGACCAAGGTCTACGTTTGCCTACCATCAACAAGTTTCAATCCTCATTCTTTTTATATGTGAAGCCATCACTTACCATAAGATCATTACATGATCTTTCATGCTTTTGTTCTATTCTCACTCTTTTTATCATGGCAAGAGGCAAATCCCTTCAACTAAGACACTCTTTATTATAAGGCTCACGAGCAAGAATACATCGGGGGTGACACAAAGCAAAACTCAAGACTAAAACACTAAGACTTCTAAACTACTAGAGAAAGAGAAAACTGAAAAGGAAAACTAAAACAAAGGTAAAGGCAAAAGATGTGATGGTGATACGATACCGGGGCAACTCCCCCAAGCTTGGCACAAGCCAAGGGGATTTCCCATACCAATGCTCAGTTGTCTTCCTTTGGTGGTGATGGTGGAGTTGTTGCAATCTTTGACTCCAAGAGGGCCATTAATCTTTGATTTATGCCTTGGAGATCTGCGATATGTTTTTCCAGCAAAACAACTTCACGAGTGAGACAAGTATTGCGAGAACGAGTTGTTTCACAAAACCTCAAGATGTCAAACAAGGATGGAGACATTAGGTGGAGGTAGGGTTGGAGGAAATCCACTCCTTCAACTTCTTCCTTGTTGAGCACATATTGCACTTCATCCCATGCCTGATCCTTCTCCTTAGATTTGCCCTTGGTTTCTGTAGGTAGCCTCTCTTTAGCCTCCATGACCTCCATCATTTTCAGATCAGCATGAACTTCTCCATAGATTCGATGGAGGTTTTTGTCCCCCACAAATTCCTGGGACGACATCCTGACCTAGATCTGCGGCTGAAAACAGGCTCGAAACGAAAAACAGAAGAAATCTGCGTGATGCAGGGGTCAGAACAAACGGAAGTATATATAATGATTTTTTCTAGACCAGAAGGAGACCCCTGCACGAAAACGGAGTCCGGGAGGCGCACGAGGTGGCCACAAGGACTCAGGGCGCGGCCAGGGGGTTGGCCCGCGCCGTGCAGGCTTGTCGCCTCCTCGCGCACTTTCCGGACTACTTCCAATTTTTGTATTTTTTCAAATATTCCAAAACGGAGAAAATTTCCTATTGGAAAAGTTTTGGACTCTGTTTTCTTACTGAATCACATACCTCTTCGTTTTCGGAGTCTAAAACAGGCTGATAAATATCCCTTAGGTATTCTTCCGAAGTTATGGTATTGATGATATTGCTTTCAACATTTATGGGAGTACGTGAGATATAATGCTTGATTCTCTGCCCATTTACCACTCTCGGACAATTACCTTCCGTGTTGTTGATCTTGATAGCACCAGAACGATATACTTCCTCAACAACATAGGGACCTTCCCATTTAGAGAGAAGCTTGCCTGCAAAGAATCTTAAACGAGAGTTATATAGCAAGACATAATCACCTACATTGAACTCACGCTTTTGTATCCTCTTATCATGCCACCTCTTAACCTTCTCTTTGAACAACTTGGCATTCTCATATGCCAGAGTTCTCCACTCATAAAGCGAGCTAATATCAAATTTCCTCTTCTCACCGGCAAGTTTGAAATCAAAGTTGAACTCTTTGATTGCCCAATAAGCTTTATGCTCTAGCTCAAGAGGTAAGTGACATACTTTCACATACACCATTTTGTACGGAGACATGCCCATGTGATTCTTATAGGCAGTTCTATAAGCCAAAGTGCATCATCGAGCTTCTTAGACCAATTCTTTCTAGACCTGTTTACAGTCTTTTGCAAAATTAGCTTAATCTCTCTATTGCTTAGCTCTACTTGACCACTGGACTAAGGGTGATAGGGAGACGCAATTCTATGGTTGACATCGTACTTAGCAAGCGTTTTACGGAAAGCACCATGAATGAAGTGTGAACCACCGTCGGCCATTAGATATCTAGGGGCCCCAAATCTAGGGAAGATAACTTCTTTCAGCATCTTGATAGAGCTGTTGTAATCAGCACTACTAGTGGGGATGGCTTCTACCCACTTAGTGATGTAATCAACAACAACTAAGATATGCGTATACCCGTTGGATTTTGGAAAAAGGTCCCATATAATCAAAGCGCCAGACATCAAATGGATCAATGACAAGTGAATAGTTCATAGGCATTTCCTCACGTTTGCTAATATTACCTATTGTTCGACATTCATCACAAGACAAGACAAACTTACGGGCATCCTTGAAGAGAGTGGGCCAATAGAAACCTGATTGCAATACCTTGTGTGCAGTTCTATCTCCCGCATGAAGTCCTCCATAGGCCTCGGAGTGACACTTCTGTAGGATATGTCCCTGTTCATGTTCAGGTACACAACGTCTAATAACACCATCTACTCCTTCCTTATAAAGGTGAGGATCATCCCAAAAGTAATGTCTCAAGTGAAAGAAGAATTTCTTCTTTTGCTGGTACGTGAAACTAGGTGGTATGTATTTGGCAACGATATAGTTCGCATAATCAGCATACCACAGTGCACTACGTGAAGTATTGATGACATTCAATTGCTCACCGGGAAAGCTATCATCAATAGGTTGTGGGTCATCAAGAATGTTCTCCAACCTAGACAAGTTCTCTGCTACGGGGTTATCAACATCCTTTCTGTCGACAACGTGCAAATCAAATTCTTGTAGCAATAGAACCCATCTGATAAGTCTAGGTTTAGCGTCCTTCTTCTCCATGAGGTACTTAATAGCAACATGATTAGTGTGAATAGTGACTTTGGAATCAACTATGTAAGACCTGAACTTTTCACATGCAAACACGACTGCTAAAAATTCCTTCTCCGCAGTAGCATAGTTTCTCTAGGCACTGTCTAGAGTTTTACTAGCATAGTGGAGAACATTAAACTTCTTATCAACTCTTTCCCTTAGGACACACCAACAGCATAATCACTAGCGTCACACATGATCTCAAAAGGTAAGTTCCAATCAGGTGGTTGAACTATAGGTGTAGTTATCAAAGCCCTCTTAAGTATTTTGAAGGGTTCCTCACAATCATCGTCAAAAACAAAAGGAATATCCTTTTGCAAGAGATTGGTAAGAGGCCTAGAAATCTTAGAGAAGTCTTTAATGAACCTTCTATCGAAACCAGCATGACCAAGAAAACTTATTATACCTTTGATATCTATGGGGTAAGGCATTTTCTCGATTGCATCAACCTTAGCCTTATCGAGTTCAATACGTCTTTCAGAAATTTAATGTCCTAAGACGATGCCTTCATTAACAATAAAGTGGCACTTCTCCCAATTCAAGACAAGATTGGTGTCTTTATATCTCTGTAAGACTCGATCAAGGTTGCTAAGGCAATCATCAAAGGAAGACCCGTAAACGGAGAAGTCATCCATGAAAAGCTCAACAATCCTTTCACAAAAGTCAGAGAATATAGCCATCATACTTCTTTGAAAAGTGACAGGTGCATTACATAAGCCAAAAGGCATACGTCTATAGGCAAAGGTACCAAAAGGGCAGGTGAAAGTGGTTTTCTCCTGATCAGATTGTGCAACTGGTATTTGGGAGAAACCAGAATAACCGTCTAGAAAGCAGAAGTGTGTGTGTTAGGACAGCCTTTCTAGCATTTGGTCGATAAAAGGCAAAGGGTAATGATCTTTCCTAGTGGCCTTATTCAACTTCCTAAAATCAATCACCATCCTATAGCCAGTAATAATCCTCTGTGGGATCAATTCATCCTTATCATTAGGGACAACGGTAATGCCTCCCTTCTTAGGAACGCAATGCACCGGACTCACCCAATCGCTATGAGCAACATGATAGATAATACCCGCTTCCAGGAGCTTTAGTATTTCTTTTCTCACTACTTCTTTCATCTTAGGATTTAATCTCCTTTGATGATCAACAACTGGTTTGAATTCAGGATCAGTTTTGATCTTGTGCTGGCATAGGGTAGGACTAATGCCCTTAAGATCATCAAGAGTATATCTAATAGCAGAACGACGCTTCCTCAGAGTTTTTAGTAACTTCTTTTCTTAATGCTCTGAGAGGCTAGCACTAACTATAACAGGATATATCTCTTTTTCATCAAGATAGGTAACTTAAGAGTATCAGGCAACTGTTTCAGCTCGAACACAGGATCACCCTTTGGTGGGGGAGGATCCCCAAGCAGTTCAACAGGCAAGTTATTCTTAAGGAAAGGATATTGTTCTAAGACAACTCTATCTATCTCATCCCTTTCATCCATATGCATATCATTTTCATGCTGAAGCAAGTATTGCTCTAAGGGATCAGTAGGAGGCACGGCAATAGAAGCTAAGGCAATAATTTCATCCCTACTAGGCAACTCCTTTTCATGAGGTTGTCTACCAAACTTAGAGAAATTGAACTCATGTGACACACCTTCAAAGCCAACAGTGACAGTTTGCTTCTCACAATCAATATGAGCATTGACGGTATTGAGAAAAGGTCTACCAAATATGATAGGACAGAAGCTATCTTGTGCGGTAGCAAGAACGTGGAAATCAGCAGGATACTTCGTTTTACCACACAAGACTTCAACATCCCTAACAATTCCCACAGGGCAAATAATATCTCTATTGGCAAGCTGAATAGTGACATCAATAGGCTCTATCTCAATAGGTGCAATCTCATCTTTGATTTCATCGTATAAGGATTGATGTATTGCACTAACACTAGCACCCACGTCACATAAACCATGATAACAATGATCTCCTATCTTAACAGATACCACAGGCATGCCAACGACAGGCCTATGTTTGTCTCTAGCGTGAGGTTTAGGAATTCTAGCAGCATCTTCAGAGAAGTGAATATTATGTCCCTCAACTTCTTCAAACAGAAGATCTTTCATAATAGCAATGCTAGGTTCAACTCTAATTTGCTCAGAGGGTGTAGGTGTACTAATATAGCCTGTACATATCACACTTGAAGGTTTAGAATGATCCTTTATCCTAACAGGGAAAGGTGGTTTCTCAATGTAAGCACTGGGTACCACAGGATCATTATAGGCAATGACTTTCTCTTCAACTGGAGTGGGTTTAACTACATTGACTTCTAACGGAGGATGATATTTAAACCACTTCTCTTTGCGGAGATCAATATGAGCAGCAAAAGATTCACACAATGAAACTACTATCTCACAGTCAAGTCCATACTTAGCGCTAAAGTCACAAAAAGTATTTGTCTCAACAAAGGATTTAACGCAATCAAACGTTAAATTCATACCTGACTCCTTACCTTCTTCAAGCTCCCAATCTTCAGAGTTGCGTTTAATTCTCTCCAATAAGTTCCATTTGAAGTCAATATCTCTCTTCATAAAAGAACCGGTACAAGAAGTGTCAAGCATGGTGTGATCATCATGAGAAAGCCGAGCGTAGAAGTTCTGAATGATAATTTCTCTCGAGAGCTCATGATTGGGGCATGAATATAGCATTGATTTAAGCCTCCCCCAAGCTTGAGCGATGCTTTCTCTGTCACGAGGCCAAAAATTATAAATATAATTCCGATCACGATGTACTAAATGCATAGGATAAAACTTTTGATGAAATTCCAATTTCAACCGATTGTAGTCCCATGATCCAGTATCATCACATAGTCTATACCATGTCAACGCTTTATCCTTCAAAGATAAAGGAAATATCTTCTTCTTGAACTCATCCTCGGGCACACCTGCAAGATTAAATAAACCACAAACCTCATCTACATAGATTAGATGCAAGTCTGGATGTGATGTTCCATCTCCCGTAAAAGGATTAGCCAGCAGTTTCTCATGCATACCCGAAGGAAATTCAAAGCAAATATTTTCAGTAGGTGCAGAAGGTTGAGGAGCAACTCTTTGTGCTTCCGTTTGAGGTGAAGATACCCCAAACAACCCCCTCAAAGGATTAGTATCCATAGTGACAAGTGAAAACAAATTTCAGCACACTATATGAATGTTTCCTTACCAAGTTCCACTTACCAAAGGCGCTTCACTCCCCGGCAACGGCGCCAGAAAAGATTCTTGCTGACCCACAAGTATAGGGGATCAATCTAGTCCTTTCGATAAGTACGAGTGTCGAACCCAACGAGGAACAGAAGGATCTGATAAGTGGTTTTCAGCAAGGTAAAATCTGCAGGCACTGAAATTGTCGGTAATAAGTGATTCTGTCGTGAGATGATTCGTAGCAAGCAACAAGTAACAAAAGTAGCAACGGTGCAGAAAAGTGGCCCAATCCCTTTTGTAGCAAGGGACAAGCCTGTACAAAGTATTATAGGAGGAAAAACGCTCCCGAGGACACACGAGAATTTCTGTCATGCTAGTTTCATCATGTTTATATGATTCACGTTCGTTACTTTGATAGTTTGATATGTGGGTGGACCGGCGCTTGGGTACTGCCGTTACTTGGACAAGCATCCCACTTATGATTAACCCCTCTCGCAAGCATCCGCAACTATGAAAGAAGAATTAAGACAAAGTCTAACCATAGCATTAAACTAGTGGATCCAAATCAGCCCCTTACGAAGCAACACATAAACTAGGGTTTAAGCTTCTGTCACTCTAGCAACCCATCATCTACTTACTACTTCCCAATGCCTTCCTCTAGGCCCAAATAATGGTGAAGTGTTATGTAGCGACCCGACTCAACGAGTCAAGCCTCTGGTGTTTCTGTACCATCCCAAGATCATGCTGGTACACACACAGTACATAATGTATATATTCAAGAGTGCAATCACACAACTTTATTAATCGAAATCTCATAAAGAGTACCTTATTACAATAACGGAGTACAATAAAGTGGCTGAAGGCCAACTCATGAGATTATCTAACGAAGACTAAGCGGAAGCATCAGGTAGACGAGTCCATCCGACTCCAAGGGCATGTCGCTGAGCGTAGAACCGTAGCCTCACTCCTGGTCGGAAAAGTACTCTGCAAAGTTTTGCACACGTTCCCCACAAGATTTGATCGCCTCCGGGTTTGTCCTCGCACTTCAAGGTGTTTGAAGACCGGATGATCAAAACATGGTCTTTCAACGGGTCCCTCTGAATCCCTGTCGGTGCCCATCCATTCCTACCGTTCGTCTACATCTGCTAGCACCGCCTGTCCAGAGTCGCCGCGTTGTCCAACCAAGCCAGAGCCCATAATGACTTGTGGCTGTGCAGGTAAGCCTTGAGTCTTGAAGTCTCCGTCCGTCCCTTTGAGCCTGGGTGAAGCTTTCCGCAGGATGACATGGCCTCTCCAGCATCCCGGGCATCCACTGGGTTTTCCAGGGAGCCGATCAACCGTCCTTCACCCAGAGTTGCATTGCGTCCAAGGTCTTGAAAATCTTGTCTTAGTCCGGTCTTGGTTATTATATCAATCTGGCATCTCTCGTGGAATACACTCAACCGATAACCCGTCTACTAGAGCACAGCATATATAACATTGTCGTCCCGGGGCCAAGTATCGGGGTGTTGGTGTTCCTACCACATGATACTACACCTATGACTAAAGTTTCCAAGTACCTAGGCAGCATGCAAATAGGGCAAAGAAGGTGATCTACTATGCATTGAAAACATAGGTAAAAATAACATGATCAAAGATGACTTGCCTTGATGATAGTTGTCCTGCTCGAGCGTCTCTAAGTAACACGCTTCGCACTCCGGATGATCTACCGATACAAACACAAAGCACACCATAAGCAATTCAATCATGCCACGAGAAAAAAAAATAACATCACATGCAAAGATTGGCAAACGACTACGCAAAAGAATTTTATCGCACGTCGGTAGGACAGAAACTTGTTTCTGTTGAAAACACAAGTAAAAATACTTGGAAAATTCTGAAAATTATACCACAGTAAGATTTTATCACTAGAAAACAGTAGCAAAAAGAATCAACTCAATATCATTTTTCAAACTCCTGGAATAGGCAAAACAGTGTTTAAACTAAATCTGCTCTAACTTATATTTAAAAATTCCAAACACAGAAAAATTATATATTTTTAAAAACTACAGGAAATTTTTGAGCTACTGGAAAAATAATCAATGTCATTGGACGTAGGGATAAAAATTTGTGATCAAAACAAGATTGAAAGTTTCTGTTTTCGAAATCTGGACAGAAATTACGAAACTGCTAGTGCTAATGAGAGGCACACGTGGCAAGCTTCTAATGGCTGAGATGGAGTGCATGAAATAGAGAGAGAGAGGTTGCTACCTGCTGCTGGAGGTGTTGCACCGGCAAGAAAGGAGATGGCCGGCGAGGAAGGAGGGAGTAGCTCCGGGCGGTGGGGCGTCGGGCGGCGGCGGTGAGGTTCCTCCTCCGCGGGGAAAGAGGCGGCGGTGGAGAGAGAGTTCGGGGAGGGCTCCTCCTCCGCGGCGAGGCCGAGGTGCAGCAGCTTTCGGGCTGCTGCCGCTGCTCGCGGCGGCGGCTTGTGGAGGCGGTGGTGGAGAGACGGCGGCTAGGGTTGGGGAGAGGTGGAGGTGGGGGGGGGGGTTATATAGGCTTAGGGGAGGAGAGTAGAAAGGAAGGAGAGGGAGAACTTTGGGAAGGAGATCATGGGAGAGAAAAATAGGAAAGAGAGGGAGGAGAAAGAAGGAAGAGAGAAATAAGGAAAAGGGAGAGAAAATAGGAAGGAGGAGACGTGGGGAGGGAGAGGGATTGGGGACGTGGGGGAGGCTGCATGCAAGGCATGCGTGCATGCATGGGGTGGCTGGGCTGTTTTTTTTTTTTTTTTTTTTAAAAACAAACAAACAGCAGCAACAAAAAGAAATAAAAAAAACAAAACAAAACAGAAAAAATATATTTTCCTAGCTAACAAAATACTAGAAAAAAAAAGGTACTAATATACATATATGCGCTAGAATACTTAGGAAAACAAAATACATATACAACTAATATATATATAATATATATAGGAACCCTAGTTCCACCTAATGCAACTAAAAAAAAGTTTTATGCACTAGGATCACACAACGCGATCGAAAAAAAAACTCGACTAAAATAAAAATACTTCGGAGTTTGGAAAAAATTTGCAAAAACCAAAAATGGTGACTTTAACTCACAGGGGAGAAGTCATATTATCTCCGCTCCGATAAATTGCCTGTAGTCACATAACGATAAATTTTTTTCAGAGGAACGCAATGATGCATAAAATGTGGGATGCAAATGAATGATCTATTAACATCCGAATTTACGAAAATTGGGATGTTACAAACCTACCCACCTTAAGATGAATCTCGCCCTCGAGATTCGGGTTGGCTAGAAAATAGGTGCAGGTGGTCTCGACGAAGGTCCTCTTCTCGTTCCCAGGTGGCTTCTCCCTCGGTGTGGTGGCTCCACAACACCTTGCAGAACTTGATGATCTTGCTGCGGGTAACTCTGTTGGCGGTCTCAAGAATTCGGACGGGTTTCTCCTCATACGTCAGATCGCTGTCAAGCTGTATGGCCTCTAGGGGCACTGTATCTCTCAACGGAACATCGGCCATCTCAGCGTGGCATTTCTTCAACTGGGAAACATGGAAGACATCATGAACTCCGGACAATCCTTCCGGCAGTTCCAGTTTGTATGCAACTTCGCCTCTACGTTCAAGAATTTTGTAGGGGCCAATGAAACGTGGTGCTAGTTTTCCTTTCACACCGAATCTCTTGATTCCTCGAAGTGGAGACACCCGAAGATATGCTCGATCTCCCACTTCGTATGTTACTTCCTTGCGTTTGCTGTCGGCATAACTCTTCTGCCTGGACTGAGCTATCTTGAGTCGGTCACGAATAAGCTTGACCTTCTCTTCAGAATCTCGGATGAGGTCGGGACCAAAAAGTTGCCGGTCGCCAACTCCATCCCACGTCAATGGTGTTCTGCACCTCCTTCCGTATAGAGCTTCGAAAGGGGCCATCTTCAGGCTGGTCTGGTAGCTGTTGTTGTATGAGAACTCGGCATACGGTAAATTGTCATCCCAACTAGACCCATAGTCTAGAGCGCAAGCTCTCAACATGTCTTCCAGAATTTGATTAACTCTCTCGGTCTGTCCATCTGTCTGCGGGTGAAATGTTGTGCTGAACTCCAATCTTGTTCCCAAGGTTTCGTGCAGTTGGTGCCAAAATTTTGATGTGAACTGAGTCCCTCTATCAGACACAATGCTCTTTGGTACTCCGTGCAGACATACGATCCTCGTCATATAAATCTTGGCCAGCTTGGCACTAGTGTAGGTAGTCTTCACCGGAATGAAGTGAGCTACCTTGGTCAACCGATCGACCACAACCCAAATAGAATCATAGCCAGAACGGGTCCGAGGTAATCCTGTGATGAAGTCCATACCAAGCTTTTCCCATTTCCATTCGGGTATCGGCAGAGGTTGGAGCAAACCTGCTGGCTTCTGATGCTCGGCTTTTACTCGCTGACAAACATCGCATATAGCTACGTACTCGGCAATGTCTTTCTTCAATCCTGTCCACCAGAAACTTTCTTTCAGATCCAGATACATCTTGGTGTTACCGGGGTGTATCGAGTACGGGGAATCATGAGCCTCCTGAAGTATCAACTTCCTGAGTTCGGGATCATTGGGCACATAGATGCGATCCTCAAACCATAAAGTTCCGTGTTCATCCTCACGAAAACCTTTAGCTTTCCCGTCTTCCATTTTCTGCTTAATCCAGCTATCTCTTTGTCAGCTTTCTGTGCTTCACGGATCTTTTCCGTCAAAGTAGACTGAATTTCCAAAGTGGCAACAAATCCTCTTGGAACTATCTCCAATTTGAGCTCTCGGAGATCATCGACTAACTCCTGGGGTAATCCTCCCGCTGTGAGCGTGTTCACATAACTCTTGCGGCTCAACGCATCGGCTACAACATTTGCCTTGCCTGGGTGATAATGCAATCTCATGTCATAGTCCTTGATCAACTCTAGCCATCGCCTTTGTCTGAGGTTCAACTCCTTCTGCGTGAAGATATATTTCAGGCTCTTGTGATCAGTGTAAACATCACAACTATTTCCGATCAGGAAATGTCTCCAGGTCTTGAGAGCGTGCACTATGGCTGCTAGTTCCAAGTCATGTGTGGCATAATTCAACTCATGAGGTCTGAGCTGTCTGGATGCATAGGCTACAACTTTGCCTTCTTGCATGAGCACTCCTCCAAGTCCTTGACGAGAAGCGTCACAATAAACCTGGAAATCCTTCTGAATGTTCGGCAATATCAGCACTGGGGCTGTCACAAGACGTTTCTTCAGCTCTTGAAAACTGGTTTCACAATCCTCAGTCCAAACATACTTGGATTCCTTCTTCAATAACTCTGTCATGGGCTTGGCAATCTTTGAGAAATTCTCAATGAACCTCCGGTAATATCCGGCAAGTCCGAGGAAACTGCGGATCTCCATGACTGAAGTGGGTGCTACCCATTCGGTGACTGCTGCGACCTTGGCAGGGTCCACTGCTATTCCTTCTCCTGAGATGATGTGTCTGAGAAATCCGACTTCCTTCAACCAAAACTCACATTTGCTGAACTTTGCATATAGCTTATGCTCTCGAAGCTTCTCCAGAACTAGACGCAGATGTTCCTTGTGTTCCTCTTCGTTCTTGGAGAATATCAGTATGTCATCGATGAACACCACGACAAACTTGTCCAAGTACTCCATAAATACCTTGTTCATCAGATTCATAAAATATGCCGGAGCATTAGTCAGTCCAAATGACATGACCGTGTACTCATACAAGCCGTACCGAGTGGTAAAGGCTGTCTTGGGTATATCCTGTTCACGAATCTTCAACTGATGATACCCGGATCGAAGATCGATCTTTGAGAATATGCGAGCTCCAACTAACTGATCAAACAGATCATTGATCATCGGCAAGGGGTACTTGTTCTTGATGGTCACATCGTTCAATGCACGATAATCGACAACCATTCTTAAGGACTTGTCCTTCTTTTCAACTAAGAGCACTGGGGCTCCCCAAGGTGAAGAACTTGGGCGAATATACCCTTTGTCCAACAACTCCTTAATTTGCTTCTTGATTTCTATCAAGTCATTTGCGGGCATCCGATAAGGTCTCCTGGATATCGGTGCTGTTCCGGGTAATAGCTCAATCAAGAACTCAATCTCTCTATCGGGTGGCATGCCCGGCAATTCCTCCGGAAATACATCTGGATACTCCTGTACGATTGGTACCTCCTCCTGGACTACTCCCGTGAGAGAGTTTACTCGCTTACTCCGTGTCGGGCGCTGAGACACGTACTTAATCCGCTTCTGCTCAGGGGTGGTGAGCAAAATAGACTTAAGGGCACAATCGATATTACCTTCATACTTGGCCATCCAATCCATGCCTAGGATTACATCCAATCCCTGGGACTCTAATACGATGAGGTTGGTGGGGAAATTATGGTTCCCGATGTTGAGACTCAAAGCATGGCATCCTATCCCGGCTGTCATCATGCCTCCTGGGGAACTGACCTTAATAGGTTGGCTCAGGGTTCTAGTTGGCAAACTATACTTTTCCACAACTACCCTTGATATGAATGAATGCGTTGCACCAGAATCAAAAAGTACCAATACTGGATGTGAATTTAGCAAAAACTTACCAACCACAGTATCGGGGTGATCATAGACCTCTTCCACATCAATGTGGTTCACCTGAGCTCGAGGAAAAGGATTGGGCTTCTTTGCTGCAGAGTTGCCGTTGCCGTTGCCATTGCCGTTTCCATTTCCCTGCTTGTTCTGGGGACAATCAGTGGCATAGTGTCCCTTCTTCTGACACTTGAAGCAAGTGATGTGAGTCAGATCCTTCTGAGCTGGAGTTGAATTCTGCTGAGTGCCAGTACCGCCATTCTTGAAGTTGTTGTTGTTGCGGTGATTCCCATTTCCTCCATGGTTGTGGCCTCCATGGTTGTGCACAGGGTGGTTATGCTGAACATGTCCACCAAACTTACCGGATCCAGTCCCGGTATTCCCTGAGTAGGGGGTGTAGCGAGGCTTCTGCTGAGTGCCGGAGTTGAACTTTCCAACCCCATACTTTCGCTTGCGGTTCTCCATCTGCTGATGTTTCCCCTCCAAGATGAGGGCCTTATCAACCAGCTCCTGGTAGTTGTTGAAGGTGGCTACCATCAACTGAATGCTCAGCTCATCATTCAGTCCTTCCAAGAACTTTTCCTGCTTGGCCGCATCATCGGCCACATCTCCGGGTGCATAACGGGCGAGCATGCTGAAATCATCAACGTACTGGGCCACAGTGCGGCTCCCCTGGCGTAAGTTGTGAAACTCACGCTTCTTCAGACTCATTGCACCAGCTGAGACATGCGCGGTGCGGAAGGCTTGCTTGAATTGCTCCCAAGTGACTCCAGCAATGGGATAAGTGGTGGTGTAGTTCTCCCACCAAGCAGCTGCAGGGCCTTCAAGTTGATGCGCGGCAAAACGCACCTTCTCAGCTTCAGAACAACCAGCGGTGACGAGCTCACGCTCCATCTTGCGAAGCCAATCATCTGCCACAATGGGCTCAATGCTGCTGGAGAAAGTTGGAGGGTTCAACCTCAGAAAACGGGTAAGGTTGTCGGCCTGGGGTGGATGATGGTTGTTGTTGTTCTGGTTCTGGATGATCAGTTGCATCAGGGTGTTTTGTTGCTGGATCAACTGGGTGAGTTCCGGCGGAAAGTTGGAGGTAGGGGCGCGTCTTGGAGGCATCTGATGTTTGTAGAGGGGTGAGATTAGCATAGAACAATGGTCTAGAGGAATTACACTACCCATATGAATGCAACACACAAATATCACACCACACATTTTATTCAAACATCACAAAGGTTAACACGAGGATACAAAATCGATAATCCTAAACATCGGCCTAAAACGTAAAACGATAAAGTAAAAATTGGTGGTCTAGTCTAAGTGTCCTCCTCAAAATAGCATAGTGTCGGGTCCTTCGGTGGAGCTTTCTTCATAGTCCTCGTCGTTGCTGATCACGGGGGCTACATCTCCTTCGGGATGAAGGTTCTCGCCCATGTCCAGTTCCTCCTCCAGGTATGCAACTCGAGTCTTCAGCTTCTCGATCCGCTCCAGAAAGTCCTTCACTTCCAGCTCATGCTCATAGTGGGCTTCCTGGGCTGCATCTTCAAGCTCAAGCTCGCGGAGTGACAGTTGCTTGATCTTCTTGGCGTCCTTGATCGCGTGATACTCTAGAGTTACGCTGTGCTTCTCCAAGGTCTGGGCATAAGATAAGAGAGCGTCGTTGGTCTTGCTTGAGATGATGTCTCCGTCTTCATTTCTCCAGGATACAACGAATAGGTCTCGAGAAATAGGGCAGCCTTTGTATTTATCCTTGATACGTCCGAGTGCACAATGGATCGCCATGTCCCTTCCGAGAATCCAGTTGGGTGCGATGAACTTGAAATCCATCGGCTCAGTGCGCGGCTCGAATGTCCTTCCGGGAATATGCACCTCGATCCTGTAGCGTGAATCCTCCGGGTAAGATGAAGTTGGCTTCCCTGTGATAGTCGGCACAGCAATCCTCAAGTCTTTGGTGATCTGCACCAGCTCTTTTCCGAACGGCATAGTGGTGTCGGGCTGGCAAAACTCCGTGAACATAACAGGGATGAAGGTGGCCATCTAAACATTGGAAAATCGGAGAGAAGTCAGAAATGATCAGAAGAGGAAATAGAAGATTTTAGAGAAAATAGTTTTCTTCCTAAGGCTTTTCCATTCCTAGAGGTTACGTCCTAAGGTCAGCGTGTGCTCTGAATACCATTTCTGTAGCGACCCGACTCAACGAGTCAAGCCTCTGGTGTTTCTGTACCATCCCAAGATCATGCTGGTACACACACAGTACATAATGTATATATTCAAGAGTGCAATCACACAGCTTTATTAATCGAAATCTCATAAAGAGTACCTTATTACAATAACGGAGTACAATAAAGTGGCTGAAGGCCAACTCATGAGATTATCTAACGAAGACTAAGCGGAAGCATCAGGTAGACGAGTCCATCCGACTCCAAGGGCATGTCGCTGAGCGTAGAACCGTAGCCTCACTCCTGGTCGGAAAAGTACTCTGCAAAGTTTTGCACACGTTCCCCACAAGATTTGATCGCCTCCGGGTTTGTCCTCGCACTTCAAGGTGTTTGAAGACCGGATGATCAAAACATGGTCTTTCAACGGGTCCCTCTGAATCCCTGTCGGTGCCCATCCATTCCTACCGTTCGTCTACATCTGCTAGCACCGCCTGTCCAGAGTCGCCGCGTTGTCCAACCAAGCCAGAGCCCATAATGACTTGTGGCTGTGCAGGTAAGCCTTGAGTCTTGAAGTCTCCGTCCGTCCCTTTGAGCCTGGGTGAAGCTTTCCGCAGGATGACATGGCCTCTCCAGCATCCCGGGCATCCACTGGGTTTTCCAGGGAGCCGATCAACCGTCCTTCACCCAGAGTTGCATTGCGTCCAAGGTCTTGAAAATCTTGTCTTAGTCCGGTCTTGGTTATTATATCAATCTGGCATCTCTCGTGGAATACACTCAACCGATAACCCGTCTACTAGAGCACAGCATATATAACATTGTCGTCCCGGGGCCAAGTATCGGGGTGTTGGTGTTCCTACCACATGATACTACACCTATGACTAAAGTTTCCAAGTACCTAGGCAGCATGCAAATAGGGCAAAGAAGGTGATCTACTATGCATTGAAAACATAGGTAAAAATAACATGATCAAAGATGACTTGCCTTGATGATAGTTGTCCTGCTCGAGCGTCTCTAAGTAACACGCTTCGCACTCCGGATGATCTACCGATACAAACACAAAGCACACCATAAGCAATTCAATCATGCCACGAGAAAAAAAAATAACATCACATGCAAAGATTGGCAAACGACTACGCAAAAGAATTTTATCGCACGTCGGTAGGACAGAAACTTGTTTCTGTTGAAAACACAAGTAAAAATACTTGGAAAATTCTGAAAATTATACCACAGTAAGATTTTATCACTAGAAAACAGTAGCAAAAAGAATCAACTCAATATCATTTTTCAAACTCCTGGAATAGGCAAAACAGTGTTTAAACTAAATCTGCTCTAACTTATATTTAAAAATTCCAAACACAGAAAAATTATATATTTTTAAAAACTACAGGAAATTTTTGAGCTACTGGAAAAATAATCAATGTCATTGGACGTAGGGATAAAAATTTGTGATCAAAACAAGATTGAAAGTTTCTGTTTTCGAAATCTGGACAGAAATTACGAAACTGCTAGTGCTAATGAGAGGCACACGTGGCAAGCTTCTAATGGCTGAGATGGAGTGCATGAAATAGAGAGAGAGAGGTTGCTACCTGCTGCTGGAGGTGTTGCACCGGCAAGAAAGGAGATGGCCGGCGAGGAAGGAGGGAGTAGCTCCGGGCGGTGGGGCGTCGGGCGGCGGCGGTGAGGTTCCTCCTCCGCGGGGAAAGAGGCGGCGGTGGAGAGAGAGTTCGGGGAGGGCTCCTCCTCCGCGGCGAGGCCGAGGTGCAGCAGCTTTCGGGCTGCTGCCGCTGCTCGCGGCGGCGGCTTGTGGAGGCGGTGGTGGAGAGACGGCGGCTAGGGTTGGGGAGAGGTGGAGGTGGGGGGGGGGGTTATATAGGCTTAGGGGAGGAGAGTAGAAAGGAAGGAGAGGGAGAACTTTGGGAAGGAGATCATGGGAGAGAAAAATAGGAAAGAGAGGGAGGAGAAAGAAGGAAGAGAGAAATAAGGAAAAGGGAGAGAAAATAGGAAGGAGGAGACGTGGGGAGGGAGAGGGATTGGGGACGTGGGGGAGGCTGCATGCAAGGCATGCGTGCATGCATGGGGTGGCTGGGCTGTTTTTTTTTTTTTTTTTTTTAAAAACAAACAAACAGCAGCAACAAAAAGAAATAAAAAAAACAAAACAAAACAGAAAAAATATATTTTCCTAGCTAACAAAATACTAGAAAAAAAAAGGTACTAATATACATATATGCGCTAGAATACTTAGGAAAACAAAATACATATACAACTAATATATATATAATATATATAGGAACCCTAGTTCCACCTAATGCAACTAAAAAAAAGTTTTATGCACTAGGATCACACAACGCGATCGAAAAAAAAACTCGACTAAAATAAAAATACTTCGGAGTTTGGAAAAAATTTGCAAAAACCAAAAATGGTGACTTTAACTCACAGGGGAGAAGTCATATTATCTCCGCTCCGATAAATTGCCTGTAGTCACATAACGATAAATTTTTTTCAGAGGAACGCAATGATGCATAAAATGTGGGATGCAAATGAATGATCTATTAACATCCGAATTTACGAAAATTGGGATGTTACATGTTATGTAGTCGACGTTCACATAAGACCACTAGAGGAAAAACAACATACAACATATCAAATTACCGAACGAATACCAAATTCACATGACTACCATTAGCATGACTTATCCCATGTCCTCAAGAACAAAAGTAACTACTCACAAAGCATAATCATAATCATGATCAGAGAGGTAATGAGTAGCATCAAGGATCTGAACATAATCTCTTCCACCAAACAATCCAACTAGCATCAACTACAAAGAGTAATCAACACTACTAGCAACCTTACAAGTACCAATCGGAGTCGCGAGACGGAGATTGGTTAAAAGAGATGAACTAGGGTTTGGAGATGAGATGGTGCTGATGAAGATGTTGATGGTGACGAGTCCCCGCCGATGAGAGGAGTGTTGGTGATGACGATGGCGATTATTTCCCCCTCCGGAGGGAAGTTTCCCTGGTAGGATTGTCCTTCCGAAGCTCTAGATTGGTTCTGCTCAAGTTCTGCCTCGTGGCGGCGGCGAAACCACGAAAAAGCTCCCTTCTGATTTTTTCCTGGAGGAAACCCGCCATATAGCAAAAGAAGGGGGCCAGTCGGCCAGTGGGCTGCCCACAAGCCCCCATGGCGCGGCCTAGGGGGGTGGCTGTGCCGTGCAGGCTTGTGGACACCCCCTGGTGCCCCTCTGGCACTTCTTCGGCCCAATATTTTTGATAAATTGGTAAAACAATCTCCGTTGATTTTCGCGGCGTTTTGAGTTGCGTAGAATAGGTATCTCAACTTTGATCCACTTTCAGGCCAGAATTCCAGTTGCTGGTATTCTCCCTCTTCATGTAAACCTTGCAAAATAAGAGAGAAAAGGCATAAGAATAGTACCGTGAAGTGAAATAACAGCCAAAGAAGCGATAAATACCAACGTGAAAACATGATGCAAAATGGACATATCAGTGCTCTACATTTATGTTTTGCGGTCTCAGAAAAAGCTAGCGAGATACCACCTGTTCGTACTGCTTCATGTTGTTTTGATTGAAGTGTTGACATTCGAGGCTTACTATTATTTGCTCGCTAGTTGATTATGCCATTGATATGAGTTTCCGTGAGACCTAGATGTCATTTGCTTATGTGGTTTGCTTGTGATCTTGCTGAAATTCCGGTTACGAGTTAGACATAGTTGCAACCATAAGATCAAACAGAGTTCGTCAACGTTTTTCTTTTGTTTCTTTCAGTTTGTCAACTGAATTGCTTGAGGACAAGAAAGGCTTTAAGCTTGGGGGAGTTGATACGTCTCCGTCGTATCTACTTTTCCGAACTCTTTTGCCCTTGTTTTGGACTCTAATTTGCATGATTTGAATGGAACTAACCCAGACTAATGTTGTTTTCAGCAGAATTGCCATGGTATTGTTTTTGTGCAAAAATAGAAGTTCTCGGAATGACCTGAAAATTTACGGAGAATCTTTCTGGAATTAATGAAAAATACCTGCGCAAAGATCCACCGGAGGAGGTGAGCAAGTGGTCCACAAGCCCAGGGGCTGCGACCACCCCGCTGGTCGCGCCGTGAGGGCTTGTGGGGCCCACGAGGATCCACCGCCTCCAAACTCAGCTCTATATATTCAGTTTCGCGAGGAAAAAAATCAGAGAGAAGGATTCATCACGTTTTACGATACGGAGGCACCGCCACCTCCTGTTCTTCATCTCGAGGGCAGATCTGGAGTCCGTTCCGGGCTCCGGAGAGGGGAAATCGTCGCCATCATCATCATCAACCTTCCTCCATCTCCAATTCCATGATGCTCTTCACCGTTCGTGAGTAATGTCATTGTAGGCTTGCTGGACGGTCATGAGTTGGATGAGATCTATCATGTAATCGAGTTAGTTTTGACGGGGATTGATCCCTAGTATCCATTATGTTCTGAGATTGATGTTGCTACTACTTTTCCATGCTTAATGCTTGTCACTCGGGCCCGAGTGCCAAGATTTCATATCTGAACCTATTATGTTATCCCCAATATATGTCTGTTTTAGATCCTATCTTGCAAGGTGTAGTCACCTACTATGTGTTATGACCCGGCAACCCCGGAGTGACAATAGCCGGAACCACTCCCGGAGATGACCATAGTATGAGGAGTTCATGTTTTGACCACGTGTTAATGCGTTGGTCCGGTTCTTTATTAAAAGGAGAACCTTAATATCCCGTAGTTTCCATTAGGACCCCGCTGCCACGGGAGGGATGGACAATAGATGTAATGCAACTTCTTTTTCCTAAGCACATATGACTACATACATAATACATGTCTACATTAGATTGACGAACGGGAGCTAGTTACATATCGCTCCGTGTTATAGCTATTACATGATGAATCACATCCGGCATACTCATCCATCACCGATCCAATGCCTACGAGTCTTTTACTACTGGTCCTTTCTACGTTACTTCGTTGCTACTGCTCTCACTGTTGTTACTGTTGCTCTGACACTACTGCTGTTACTCAGCTGTCACTACTGTTGTTACTTGCTACTTATGTCACTACTGCTGTTACTTGCTACTTTGTTGTTACCTGCTGCAACACTTCACTGGCGCCATTGATTCAACAAGTCAGGAATAGTCTGCCGTCAACAGACCACTTTCTGGCACCGTTGCTATCATACCACTTTGCTACTGATACTTTGCTTGCACACACTAATCTTTCAGGTGTGGTTGAATTGACAACTCAGCTGCTAATACTTGAGTATATTCTTTCGCTCTCCCTTGAGTCGAATCAATAAATTTGGGTTGAATACTCTACCCTCGAAAATTGTTGCGATCCCCTATACTTGTGGATCATCACACCATCCAAAAGGTAATAGATGTGGTAGATCAGTTAACTCGCTATTGTGCTACTAAAGACAGTCTCCTCAACAAAAAATCACTCCCTCACAGAATATTCATGCGTAGGAGAGATTGATTTGGTGGAAAACAGTTTGGGGAGGCTAGAGATCATGTTTCAAATGATTGGATTGGAATATCTTGGTCTCAACACATGACTAGGTAGCTCTCTCTCAGAAAAAAAGGTATGGCAATCAAGTGTGTGTTCTGAGTGCTTCTCCCATGAATTAGAGGTGGGAGAAGGGGTATCTATAGGAAACACACAAAATCAAACTGTTACACACAAAGTGGCAAACTCGGTGACACCAAAGTGAAAAACTTGGCGGTATCGATTAGCACAAAGGTAGGAACTTTGGAATCTCGGTGAGACCGATATATGAAACTCGGTGGCACCGAAATGTGGCTAACGGTCAGATGGCCAAACTCGGTGGCACCGATACTCAAACTCGGAAATTCCGATTTTGTGTACCGAGGCACCCAAAAGTTGGTCACCCAAACTCGGTAGCACCGACATGGATTGGGTTGCATCGATTTGGTGCGAATGGCTAGGGTTTCTGTCTGAGGTCAAACCCAGTGTGTCCTATATATGAAAGTTGGTGACACTGAATTTGTGTATATGGAATTTGACAGAGTGGATATGTGGGAAAAATGACTCAGTATTTTGGTGGCTAACTTTGAGCATTTTGAGCAATCAGTTCATCTTACTACCTCACTCCTTTCAATAGTATTGGCCTTCCTATGGACTCAAAAGTGATTTCTCACAAATATAAAATGAAGAGTCTTCTAGCTTGAAGCTTGAGCCAATATTATTCCTTTCTTGCATCAAGGGGCATCTCCACATAAACCCATAGGAACTTATGAACTTTTCTAAAATATACTTGGAAAAAATATTAGTCCCATAATGCATATGTTGTGACCAATTATCAAAACCACCCTCGGGAGCAATTATGCTTTCAATCTCCCCTTTTTGGTAATTGATTACAACATATATATCAAAGCTTCAACAAAAGATACAATTAATGATTAGCATTGATGCTTTGAGAAGTATGTGAAAAGCAAGAGCTCCCCCTAAATTTGTGCATTATTTATAATTTGCATTTGAATGCAAATGCACAATCGATTAGGATCATGGGTCACTCTTATGTCACATACATCTTGGTGGTGCACAAAGAAGACAAGAATGAATAGTACTGCACGTGACAACAACAAAATAAGTGAATGATCATCACATAGATAGCTAAAAGATAATAGTGTAGCATCTATCAATCAAAAGCGTATGATCAAACACATGGATAGTGGGAGAAAGTCATCCAAACGACCAAAGTTTTTGAAACCAAATGAGAGCAAATAAAATAAAAAGCTCCCTCTCTTGAAGTCTATGATCTATACATTTCTCCCCCTTTGGCAACAAGTTACCAAAAAGTTGAAAAAGTGTAGAACTACTCGTCTCTCTCAGTTAATGACGGAGTCGATAGAAGAGCATCCACGAAGGCATCAACTGAGTGTCCCGGAGCTAGAGGAGTTGATACTGGTGGTGCTTGAGCTAGAGCTAGTGCTGAAGGTGCTGATGCTTGAGCTGAAGATGTCTGCCTTGTCTCCTAAGCAGGAACAATAGCTGATCTAGACTGAGTGCTGAACAGTGTGGTAGTGAGAGGAGGAGACTATACTTCTTCATCATCATCCTCGTCCTCTTCATCATGTGAGCACGGGATCTCCACTGAGTCAACTTCATGTTGAAGATTTTTGACTATAGTGGTCAAATCAGTAACCTTCACATCCATGTCATCAAACTTTGTTTCCACGACTCTCTCAAGGCTTTTTTTGACTTTGTAGTATTTCCTGGATGTTCTTCTCCATGCCTTGGATAGAGCTAACTAGAAATTTCATTTTCACAGCTTGAGTTATGAGTTGTGGAACTGGTGGTGGCCTATTTCTAGCAGCCTCAGCTTCTGCTACCTCTGCTTCCATTCTTACTGAAGTCGAGTTGGGATCATTGTCATCCATTACAACTTCATTGTGTTCAAACTCTGGCTGAAGAGGTAGATGGAGACGATCAACTAGATATACATGCTTGTCTAGCTTGGCATTGATAAGCATCTTAATGTAAGGGGCATATCCACATGATCTCTTCTGATCCGCAGCACTCCTTCGGATAGGGTCTACTATCATGTCCATCACTTTGATCATCTTATCATCACCTGATTTAGGCATCAAGGTGTGTCTAAGAATAGTGTTAGTAGTTAGAATTCCTTCTTGCAAAAAGTACACTGAGCCCATCTTGTGACTAGCCAAATACTTGTGAGGAATTGTCTTGTACATATTGGCCATAGAATTGCTGCTCTTTTTGGCTTCCGAATACGCATCAACATCTTGATCTTCCTGCTTTGGGGAACCAATGATAGTGGCCCACTCATAAACCGTCGACTCGTACCTGTGACCATCTGTCATCCAGACCAAAGAACCATCTCCATAGAAATGAACAGTTGCATAAAATTGCATGATCACCTCATCATTCCATGGGTCTTATCTTTTCCAAGAAACTTTTCAATTTCCACTAACCTGAAATTTTCTTGGACATGGAAAAATTAATCTTCACTCTCCTTGATGTACGCCCAGTCTACATACCTCATATCACTAACAACTGGACTCTTGTCAAACAAGACAGTCTCATAAATATCTTGTTGTTCCTTGGTGTGAAACCTTGGATCAACAACAGTTCTTCTTCTGATAGCATATGGGTCAACAGCTCTCCACTTCATCAATCCGGCATCCTTCCTCTTCTTCATATCCTCTGCTACTAGATGAACATCATTGTGAATTTGAAGGGTTGGTCTAAAATTCCTGAGAACTGGTGCATTATAATCTTCTACCTCCTCTGTAGCAAGGGCACTGGATGCAGGGCCTTTCTTCTTGGTAGCTGCAGGAATGTCCTTTGTAGTCTTTGTGGGAGCTACAACCTTGTTTTCCTTGGTAGGAGTCTTAGGAGGAGATTTCATGGCATCAAACATAAGCTTCTTCTTAGGAGGAGGAGGTGGGATCTCATCTTGACCAGCAAATCCTTCAGGGTCTCCAAACCTGGAAGTCCTTCTCCCAACAAGATGAATTGTCCACTTCTTGGGACTCTTCACACCAGCCTTCTTGGCAGGCTCATCATTGGTAAGTGTCGTGCTTCTCCTTACATAAGCAGGTGCTCTTAAATCAGCAGGATTGGTAGTTACCTTTCTCATAGTATTCCTTGGAGCCTTTGGAGGAGCTAATTCCTCCAGCACAAAGTCTGAGTCCTCTTCATCATAATTTAGTTTCTTCCTCTGCCTGGTGGCTACCTTAGGCAAACCAAGGGAACTGTAGGATCCAGAGTCAGAGTTAGACTTTTCTGGACTAGTGCCTGACTCCATCTCAAGACTTTGTTCTCTGAAATCATTTTGACTATTGACACGTCTCCAACGTATCTACTTTTCCAAACTCTTTCGCCTTTGTTTTGGACTATAATTTGCATGATTTGAATGGAACTAACCCGGACTAACGCTGTTTTCCACAGAATTGCCTTGGTGTTATTTTTGTGCAAAAATAAAATTTCTTGGATTGACCTGAAAATTTACACAGAATATTTTTGGAATTAATAAAATATATTGGCGAAATAATTGATACGTCGCAAAAGTATGTGTAATTTCTACTTGTTCCATGATCTTTTGGGTGACATTGCTATATGTTTTGCTTCACTTTTATATCATTTTATGCATATTTGTACTAACCTAATAACTCAGTGCACCCAGTGCCAATTTCTGTCTGCTGATGAATATTTTGTAGGAGATTTTACCCAATTTTCTCAAGCCCGAAATATCCCGAGAAAAATATTAAAAAAAACAGTGTATCGGAAGCTTCCACATCATTGAAGGGGGTCCAGAGGGGTGCGAGGGGGCGCCGAGGCGACCTGTGGGCGCGACCCACCCCTAGGCCGCGCCAAGAGGCTGCCTCGGTGGGGCCCGCTCCCTATGGTGCCCTCCTTTCGCCTATATTTACTCCTCGACGAGGAAGGCCCTATACAACATCCAGAATCGCGAATTTCTCCATAGTTCCATCGCCACAGCGCTTCCGAGATCGGGAGCGTGAGGGGACCTCTTCCCGAAACCCTGCCGGAGGGAGGATTGACCTCCGGGAGCTTCTCCACCACCATGGACGCTTCCCGGACCTGCCGTGAGTAGTCCTCCTTGGACCATGGGTCCATGACCAGTAGTTATGTGATGTCTTGTCTCCAATCTTGTGCTTCCATGGTTAGTCCTTGTGAGCTGCCCTACATGATCAAGGCATCTATGTAATTCTCTTGTTATTTCTATGCTTGGTTTGTTGGGATCCAATGGATTATGAGATTATGTTCAGATTGTTATGAGTTATATATTTGGTTATCCTTTTATATTATGTTCCTTAGTGATTCATGCATGTTCTCTGTTTCTATTTATTGCTTTGGCCGAGTAGTAGATTGTAACTACAAGAGGGAGCGTTATGCATGATTGTGGGTTCATGCCCCTCGATATCTAGCTTGAGTGACAGAAACATGTGACTAGGGGATGTGTTGTTGCCACGAGGGAGAAAACAATGGTGCTTGTGACCATTGTCGCAAGGATTGTTTACCTTACGCATAGTTCGTGAATGCAGTTGTCCGTTGCTTTGAGTTTACACTTTGGGTGGGGCTCACAACTTAATACCGGTGAGATGTTCTGGATAAATATCTCAAGTTGGATGATTAGTAAGTAGATGCTGATGAATAAACGATCTACTTGTCTTGGTGTACTACCCATTACTATTGAGCCTCTAACTTTCAAGTAGCATAATTAGCATTGCGGTGCGTTTATAATTATGTCAAGTGCCCGGCTGTAATTTCTTTACCCAAGCATAGTTGTTTATCGTCTTTTGGGAGAGAGACATCAGTAGTGAACATCATGTGACTCCGTTCCATATGATCTTCATTGTTTACACCTCCATCATTTACTGCTTTCATTTACTTTTCCGTTGCAATGACTATTACTGTTCCCGCTTGTGTTTTTATCCTTTGCAAACTACAAAGCTGGAGAGATTGACAACCACTCTATTCTCGTTCGGAGAAAAGTTATTTGTGTGTGTGTGCAGGTACACGTCTTGTGCTAGTGCCAGGGTGGGAGACACCTACTTGTTCATCATAGGAGTCCTCCTGGTTCGATAAACCTTACAGTCTCCGCGTAAGGGAAAACTTGCTGCTAACTACATCTCAACCTTCCACTTGGGGTAACCATTGAGGATCGAGAAGTATATACATCATCTCGTCATCAAGCAAAGTTTTCTGGCGCCGTTGCCGGGGACTCCAGTCTTCAAGATAGGGGAGTTGCATGCTATCTTTTACTTTTGCTTTTTAGTCTTGTTTGCTTTCTAGTTTTTTCTTTAGAGTATTATACCAAAAACCACAAAAAAATTAGTTACTTTGCTTTTAGTTGTCAAGCATGTTAGGATTTGGTGCTTTGAGGGTATCTCAGGTCCTAGATTTCCCTCAAAGGGTTGGAGAAGATGTGAAGAAAGCTTGGGATAGAATTTCTGAAGCACATAAAAGAATTATGCCTTGGATCCCTATCAAAATTGTCCTTAGAAACTTTTATCATGGACTTTTTAGGTGGTGCCAACACTCACTTGATATTAAAGTTGAAGGGCATTTTTTAGAGTGTGATGAGGCTAGAGCTCTTGATATTATACATGGACTACCTAATTACTTTGTTTATGATGATGGATTTGACACTATTATAGATAAACTTGCTACCATTGAAAGAAGAATAGCTGCTCTAGACTTGAGAGAAAGAGAGAAACCCATGGTTGATAAGAAAATAATTTTGAAAATAGATGATGACTGGGAGCCTTTTGTTAGAATTAGCATCTCTAACCAAGACTTCCTTGCTTATTGTAATATTGGATCCATGGTTTCTACAGTGCCAAAAGTTGTTTACGATTCTCTCTGGTTAGACATGGACAATTTTTCATTTTATCATGAACATGCTAATGGGGATATTAATGAACTACAGAGAAAGGTAAAATATGTCCAAGTTACATTCTCCAAAAGGAATGCAATGGTTGATTTCTTCATCATGAAGCCAAGCCAAGGAAACATAGTGCTTGGAAGGGACTTCCTCCGAGCCATGAGAGGATTCATTGATATAGGTAAAGGACACATACGCTTACATGGGAAAGAGAATGGTACGTACCCGTTCCGTAGGAAAAATAAGGATGAACTTGTTGAGGATCTGTTTGAAGATTTTTATGACTCCGATGACCTCGCAGAATTCTCATCCTCCTTTTTGCATTATGCCTAGCTCAAAGGTATAAAACAAAGCACTTGTTGGGAGGCAACCCAATTTGTTTTTACTACAAGTTTTAGTGGTCTTGATTCTTCTTACTTCTTTAGCAACATCATTATATCTTTATTTTCAAGATTTGTTCCAAGTTTTAGCCTCCGATTGCAAGAAAGTTCAAAAGTTGTGACATGTTGTCCATAAATAGATTTTGTCAGCTTGACGGAAAAATTCACCAAAAATCACCAGATCATCTTTTTGATCTAAATTGTTTTGACGGCATGATCTATAAAATTGCCTTTCTCGCATCTTTTTTGAGTCTTTTGATTTGAGTTGCAGAAGTGCCCCGAATAAATTATTTACTACATGTTGTTCTGTTTTCACAGATTCTGCCCTGTTTTGCATTTTCATTGTTTTGCAAATCCTAAGATTACTTTTTATTTGCATAAACCGTTTGGCAATCATGAGAAACAGTAAATTTTCATGAAAATCTTTGTTTCCAGCAGGTAATGAATTATTTTATTAAGGGTACTAACCACTCTAATCAGCTTATGATGAGTTTCGTATGAAGGGAGTTTTCAAGTATGCGATGGGAAATGATGAAAGGAGATACATGAGTGTCAAGCGCTCAAGCTTGGGGATGCCCCCATGCACCCCAAGAAATATTCAAGGAGACTCAAGCGTCCAAACTTGGGGATGCCCCCATGCATCCCCTTCTCTATCAACAATCATGAGTTCGTCCATCTCCATGCTATATTTTTATCACTTCATATGTTATGTGCAATGCTTGGAGCGTCCCGCTCTTTACTTTTTAGTTTGTTTTAGTTTAGCTTGCTGTTCGTAACAAGTCGGAACCTAGCCTACCTTGTTTAGTTTTCATGCTTATCTTTTTTGTGTGTTCTTTATCTTTTCATAGCTACTGTCATGGTTAGCTCTTAGTTTTCATGCTATATCTTTTTAAGAGCTTTTATTTAGGTTACTTTTGGAACTCTCTTGTTTTATCATCCTTATCTTGTTTAGAGAGTTGGCTTGTTGAACTGAGTTGTGTGTCTTGCATGAGTAGGCAATTGCGGTTACTATTTAAGTATAGTAGTAACTTGCAATAGTTTTGAGGTATTAATTTGAGTAATGTTTGGACTATTGATGCCAAAAGCTTGAGCCTATTAGTGATAGGTGTCGTATTTTGGGAAATCTGTGTGTTTTTCAAAAACTAAATATTAGTTGAGAACTCTAGCCACTAAATTGATCGCTAACCTGTGGAGGGGTTGGAATATATAGAGTACCCTCATGTTACCATGAGTCGAGGATGCGCAAGGATAACCAAACCACCAAACACTCGTCCTCGGGGTACTTGTCTCTTTATGAATTTCCTAACTAGATAGAGAGTTACCGATAATAGGTGTATGAGTTCTTCGGACTAATGTGAGTATTTGATTGTTGGCACTTCCACCATCCATATTTTGCTAGCCTCTTCGGTATCGTGCATTGCCCTTTCTCATCTTGAGAGTTGATGCAAACTCCACTGGTGCATCCAAACCCATGACATGATACACTCTGTCATACATAAGCCTCATTATATCTTTCCTCAAAACAGCCACCATACCTACCTATTATGGCATTTCCATAGACTTTCTGACATACATTGCCATGCAACATCCAACATCTCATGACTTGATCTTCATGACATACATGTTTTTGCTCGATCGTAGAGCCGCATGATAGTTGGGCCTTGCCCATATTATTTCTACATAACGCGCTAGTATCATTGCATATCCTGCTACACTAGCAGAGGCATACATTTGCATACATCATGATAGTTTTCACTTGTCTTTATGTTGAGTACTTCTTATAAAGTGTGATGATCTTCGTTTTATTCTTGTAAAACATAGAGTGTTGCCCTTAAGTGAGGAAAAGATCCCAAAGATGACAAATGAGAGAGAAATAGAAAGAGCCAAAGAGGCCACAAAAGTAAAAGAAAAAGGAGAAAAAGAGAAAGAAATAAAAAGAAATAAAAAGAGAGAACATATGCTCGGTTTGTTGGGATCCGATGGATTATGAGATTATGTTCATAAAAAGAGTTATTCGAAAGTTCTCTCGTTCCATGTCATTCGAAAAAAGTTTGTCAATAAGACTTGACCAACCTTACTGATGAATTATTTTTGACGGGCATGCGATGGATAAATTTAGAAAGCACAACCTTCTGTACCCAACTTTTATTTTCTGTTCCTTAGTTTCAGTTTGTAGAAATTCTGTTATTTCTCTTTTTTCGTTTTATCCGTGCAATAGAAAAATGACCTAAAAATAAAACTTCTCAGAGTGCCTTGAAAATTTAGTACGATACTCTCTGGAATGTTTAAGAATTTTTGGCCCTGAGAACACATGAGGTGGCTGCACCAGTGGGCCACAAGCCTCCAAGGAGTGGCCACCCCCTGGGCGCGCCCCTGGCTTGTGGGTCCCATGTGGGGCCCCTTCACTTATTCCAGTACCCATCCACTTCGACTTCCTTTAGAAAAATGCCACCATTGCTCAAACCCGTGTTCTACCTCATCTTGCTGCCATTTTCGATCTCCTTGCTCAAAGCCCCATTTGCAAAACTAATTTAGGGGATTTTTCATCGGTATGTGACACCTCCAATGGTCCAATTAGTTTTTGTTCTAGTGCTTTATATGTTGCAAATTTTTGATGATGTGGTGTCCTTGTTCTTGAGCTTGCATGTAAAACTTGTAGGGTCCCAAGTAGTTTTCGATGCATGATATAGCTTCTAGGCACTTGTGGGAGTAGTTGCTATAAGTTTTGATTGACTTTTGTTCGTTTTTATGTGGAGTCACTAAAAAATTCAGATTTATTTTTCAGAGAAAGAAAAGATGAGGAGATTGTTGAGAGGCTCTTCAAGCCAGGGTTTTAATGAAAATGAAAATGAGAAGCCTAGATACAATATTCCTTGCACCGCGGAAGTTCGGCCATGTGAATCGCCAAGTGACGCATTCTTGAGGGCGGCCGGAATTTATGAAGATTTCTATTATTTAGCAGAAAATGTAGGCATCACCGACTTCCTCAATGATAAGCAGGTACAATATTATGCTCGAGGACATTTACAAATATTGGGGCATGTCGCAACCCCAGCACCTGAGCCTGCACCAGCCCTCTGTCTGTATCAAGCTCCAGTTTTTCTGTGGAACCGTAGTTGCTCGCAATCCAGTGAAATCCTCAGTATCCTCCGGAGTATCCAGCAGAGGGCTATTTCCAGCCATGGCCCTACACCAACTTAGGATAAAAGCCTAAGCTTGGGGGAGTATGTATTTCTCACCCACATTACATTCATGTTCACACACTCATTCCAATTGTCGGTGTTCATACTTTTTCATTGTACCATCCATGGTACTTTATTTCTTCTTTTTGTTTTCTTCTTGTGTGTTTCATTAACCTTGAAAAAATCCAAAAATAATTAGTTCTAGCTTTAACTTCTAGTTTGTTTAGTTGTAGTGTTAACATAAAACCCAAAAATATTTTTCGTTCTTATTTTGCTTGTTGGGGGCTTTCCCATGTAAATAGTTTTTCTTTCATCTTTGGGTCATAAGGAGAAGACCACGATGACATGCTGAGTGGCTCTCATATGCATCATCGTTTATCTATTAGAGAGCCCATATTACCTTGTCTTCTCATTTGAGTTATTACTTTGCAGATTTAGCTTAGTCCAATGCACATGCACTCTTATTATTATTATTATTCACACCGTTCGGTCGTGCTAGTGAAAGGCAATAATGATGATATATGATGAAGTGACGGAGATGGAGAAAAGCTGCTATGAACTCGACCTATTTTGTTTTTGGTAAATATGATTACCTCATCGTTCTGGATTCAGCTTGTTATGGATTGAACATGTTTGCAATGACAATTAGATATTACAGTTACTTATGCCATGCTTAATTAGCTAGGAGTGAATAATGGTTTGTCTTGAGTGCCAACATGCATATTAAAATGGTTGTAATGTAGTATCCTCCTCCGAATGATTCGAATCGCTTGACTTGCACATGTTCACACATGTAGTTGAAACAAAACAAACATAGCCTCCATGATGTTTATGTTCATGGTGATTTATATCCTACTCATGCTTGCATTCAATGTTGGTTAATGTCAAAGCTTGTTTATATCTGTTGTCGCTCTCTACAAGGGCGGGGCCAATTGGGCCTACCCATATGCACGGGAATATGTGTCCAAACATTAGCTAGTATTACTTGTAAAATAAATAAGCCCAGTGCATCAAGGAGGCCCTAGAGTGGTGCATTAGGGTCGACTTTTTTTCACCGAGGCAACTGCACAGGAGGCACAACGCAGCCAGGCCTGAACGCAGCAGAAGTACAGAACGCTAATTCACGTGTAGGACCACCTCAAAAGGAAATACTACTAGTCACGTATTCACGTACCAATCTCCATCAATTGATTCAGGCCTGGTTCGATTAGGTTTCTGTAGCCGCACGCGTACGTCGTCAGTCTCGCCGTCGGCCATCGCGTACACAGTCGTCAAGGCACCGGACGCCACAGAGCAGGCAAGCAAAAACTCAGCAGCAAACAAAAAAACTTGTGAAGTAGATATAGGAAAGACAGGAGGGATTAGCATCAAAAAATTCAGATGTTTTCTAAAACTTGAACAAAGAAATCCTTAGCTTTAGCTTTCTGCACATCACATTTCGGAAGTACCGAGTTTGAACTTTCGGAGTCACCGAGACAGATGAACTCCTTAATAGAAACTTGGTCATCATTTATGTGGAACCGAAATTGACAACTCAGCCTCACCGAGTCCATTCTCATCAACCGTAGGTTCAAAATTGGTGAAACCGACTTTTGCAAACCGATGTCACCGAGATGATGTGTGCGGACCGCTAACCCTAAAAATTTCCTAGTTCTCTAATCTATAGGAGCATCTCGTGGATGGAGAGTTTGCACATGGTGGCTTGTGGATAAAAAATTTTATGAGCACAAGAAAGATTGGGGAGGCGCAAAAGAAACGGGCAGATCCGTACCCTAACATGATGACGGTCTCGCTACGGCGATGACATGGGTGAATAATCCGTCAACAGCGGTAATTTTGAGCGGGGGAGACGCACAGGGAGTCAAGGGCGACCACCAGGAGTGTGGGGGCAGCATAGGTTTTGGGAAAAAATGACTTTAACGATTGGAAATAAAATAGTCGGTCCGCTGGTATTTATACCCCTTCACTGTCGGTGTCACCGAGATTACGAAATCGGTGTCACTGAGTTCCTATACTGTCGGTTGACAGGGAAACACGGTATAACTGAGTTTGTGATTTCGGTGGTACCGAGATGGAAAACCAGATCAGCTTTGTAAATTCGATGGAACTAATTTTGTGAACTTGGTCTCACCGAGATTTTCCAAGAGGTTTTGGAAGTCAGCCATTGAGGATACGGAACTCCGAGTGCACCTTCACATAGAGGGATCGACAAGTCCTTGTTCAAGTTTTGTGATGAAGCATGAATATAACTTGAGATGAGATAGCATGGATAGCTAGATAAGGGTCCTAGGCATTCTTGTCCATCCAATTCGCCAAAGATAAATCAAAAGCCAAATAACAACAATTCGTTGTCCTCGAATGAGCAAACACATGCACACCAACATGCTCACACAATAAGAATGACAAAGAAAATATGGTGACCATGCACAATCATCCTAGCAGCTACCAAGCACTTGGGTGATGACAAAGTCATCTATATATGAATATATTGACTTAGGATCCAAGTAAGAATACTTGATCATAGGTCATAATCATTGTTAAGAACAAGTGGGGTTACCACTTTTACATAAGCATTAATGTTTTCATATCCTTAGGAGATGCTTTTACTCAAGTCTTAGAGTAAAGCTCCCCCTTGATATGACATCCCCCCTAAGAGGGATCAAATAACCTTGGGTTTTGTCGTAGAAGACTTCAAGTATATGAGATAGTGGTGGATGATCAATGTTGATGAAGATCATCTTGAGTTGGGAGCAATCGTCGTTGTTTCCTTACTCTTCTCACCTACATGGGTTAGTCCCAAAGCACAAGGAACATACGCAAGAATATCTATGGACATGGAGTGAATCACAAATGGGATGATGTCCAAAGATGCATCAATTACTGTGTTCCTTGCTTACCTTTGAGGGAATGTATGACTCCATGAACTAATGCATTTGGTTGAGGTTGATTGCAAATAATCCTTGCCAAAATGAATGAGAGTGAATTTCATTGGCGGAGTCACCCTCAAGACCTTTCTAGTTCTTTCTCTTGAGGATCCGCACCAAATTGATGGGAGACCTTGGAGTTGTGGTAGCACTAGTTGAAGTAGATCTAGTAGTGTCCTTGGGAACCTACTTGACCTTGGCTTTTGGTTCTTCTTCAAATAGGTCAATTTCATCCTGAAGCTTTCCCATGCCTGTGTGGTCTTGTGGTAGAAAGACATCTTGTGAGCTTGTTCCTTCAGGAGAAGTAGGATTACACTACTCCTCTTGGGGAACAAACTTAGGAATGGGGTATGGACCTTCTTCCCAATCATCTCCGTTGACGTTGAAGTAGCCAACACCTTGCTTCTTCCGATGTCCTCCTTGCTTGCGCACAATTTCCTCGAATTGTTTACTTCCGCAAGACTCTTGAAGACATCTCTCTCTATAATACCTTCCAATAGATCATTTTCTTTCTCAAGTGTAACTTGGCTAAGAGAATCATTAGTGGAATCAACAGAGATACTAGCAACAACATTATTGGATTTAGCTTTAGCATTGTTGTTACTAGATGAGGAAACTTTCTTTCCTTTGTTACTAGTGTTCCTAGGTTAAAATTATTGTTTGGCTAGATAAGAAGAACTCTTCTTTCGGAGATCACCATTGATCGCTTTTAACAATTCATGCTCTTGCTCCAAGTTGAGCTTCTCGAAGCGTAGCTTCTCATGGGTTCTTGCAAGCTCTCTACGATCTTCTATAGTAGTCTCATGAGCTAACTTAAGATTTTTAAATTCATGAGTTAGTCGTTAATTTATTTCTTATCGTCGTCATTCGATTGCTCTTGACTAGCACGATAATTAGCAAGTTCATTTTCATTGCAATCACTAGTTTTATCAAAGAGCAAGTCATCTTCTCCCAACAAGTCATGCTCATCACAATTAAAATCAAGATAATCGGGGTGTGATACCTTGGGGACTTCATCACAATTTCCGACTCCCTCATTTGGTGAATCAAATAAGTTGTAGGAGTTGGAGGAAACAAGTGCAATGTCGGCGACACCTTCATCTTGACTATAGTCGGAGTTGGAGTGATAGCTTCTCTCCGAGTGGTGATCAGACTCGAAGCCAGAAACCCATTCACCCACATGAGCTTGGTGTCGTCTTCTTGAGATGCTCTTGGTGTATTTGTCCTTCTTGTACGATTCCTTGACTCTCCGTGAGTGTCTTCATTAATAATGATCTTCTCTACTCCTTCTCTCTCTGCGAGGTGACTCATCTCTTGAGCTTCGTCTTTGAGGTGACTCTTATCTTCGTTTATAGGGAGCCGGCCACTCAATGGAGTAGTGTTTGGGCTACCCACATTTGCAGCAGTTTCGGTCACGAATGGATGAATGATTCTCATCATGTCTTGAGCTTGATCTTCTCTCTTTACCTCCACTCTTGTAGAACATGTTGAATTTTCTGACCATTAGGCTTATCTCTTCATCAGTGACAAGATTGTACTTTGAAGTAGCTGGAGCATCAAATGAAGCTTTATACACACTGCTTGACTTGTTGTGCAGCTCATCTTTGTCCTTGAGTGACATCTCATGAGAAACAATCCTAGCAATGACTTCAGTTGGCTTGAGATCTTTGTAGTTTGGCATCATTTAGATCAATGTGCACACTGTGTCATACTTGACATCGAGAGCTCTAACTATCTTCTTGATGATGAATTTTCATATCTTCGCTTACCAAGCTGGCAATCTCATTGGTGGTGAGATCTAGCCTAGAGTACATTTTAGCGACGCCTTCACCATCCTTCATCTTGAACTTGTCAAGCTGACCTTGAAGCACATCCAACTTAGATTCTCTGACATAATCAGTACCTTCGTGCATATCAACCAAAGTATCCCAAATTTCTTTTGCATTCTCAAGATGACTGATTTTGTTGAATTCTTCGGGGCATAGACAGTTGAAGATGATGTCGCAGGCTTGAGCATTGAGTTGCAACATATTTAGTTCATCAGCTCTCACATCACGATCAGGTTCATGCCCTTCTCCAAAGAAGTTACCTTGCACACCAACATGAATAATAACCCAAACATGAGGATTAAAGCCAAGAATATGCATTTTCATTTTATGCTTCTAACTAGCAAAGTTAGTGCCATCGAAATATGGATATCTATGATGATAGTTTCCCTTATTAGACGTCATACTCTCCTAGGTTGTTAAACTAATGATATGGAGACCAATGCTCTGATAAACTTGTAGGATCGAAAGTATGTCTAGAGGGGGGGTGATTAGACTACTTGACAAGATATTTTTTTGGCCTTTTCCCAATTTTAGTTGAGAGGCACCTATGGCAGTTATAGCAAGTCAAGTACACCCTACACATGCAGGTCTCATAGTATAGCAGCGGAAAGTAAAACATGCAAGTGTAAGGTAGAGCAGTAAGGTAGGGAGATCAAACGCATGAGGTTGACACAGCGATTTTTGGCATGGTTCTGATAGGTGGTGCTATCGTACGTGCATGTTAGTGGAGACTTCAACCCATGGAGGATAACAGCTGCGAGAGTCCACCAAGGGCTCCACCAACGGAGGGTCCACAAAGAAGCGTCCTTGTCTATTCAACCACAACTTCCGTCCACTGAGGACTAGCCATACTCACGGTAGATCTTCACGATGTAGGCGATCTCTTTGCGCTTACAAATATCTTGGTTGAACTCCACAACACGAAGTAGGAGGCTCCCAAGCGACACGTAACCAATCTAGGAGGCACCACCCTCCGAAAGGTAGTAGATGTGGTAGATCAATGAACTGCTTGCTCTTGTGCTCCTAAAGATAGTCTCCTCAACACAAAATCACTCTATCATAGAATATGCATGGGTAGGAGAGATTGATTTGGTGGAAAGCAGTTTGGGGAGGCTAGAGATCAAGTTTCAAATGATTGGATTAGAATATCTTGGTCTCAACACATGAGTAGGTGGCTGTGTCTCAAAAAATGGATCTAGCAATGAAGTGTGTGTTTTAAGTGCTTCTCCCACGAATGAGAGGTGGGTGAAGTGGTATATATAGGCAGCACACAAAATCCAACCCTTACACACAAAGTGGCAAACTCAGTGACACCGAAGTGAAAAACTCGGTGGTACCGATTAGCACAAAGGTAGCAATGTTTGAGTATCAGTGAGAGAGATATATGAAACTCGGTGGCACTGAAAAGGTGGATAACGGTTAGATGGCCAAACTCGGTCGCACCAATTCTCAAACTCGGAAATTCTGATTTTGTGTACCGAGGTACCCAAAAGTTGGTCACCCAAACTCGGTAGGACCGATATAGATCCGGTTGCACCGATTTGGTGGGAATGGCTAGGGTTTTTGTCTGAGGTCAAACTCAGTGGGTCCGATATATGAAAGTTAGTGACACTGAATTTGTGTATATGGAATTTGATAGAGTGGATATGTGGGAAAACTACAGGGTATTTTGGTGGCTAACTTTGAGCATTTTGAGCAATCACTTTATTTTACTATCTCACCCCCATTTAACAGTATTGGCTTTCCATGGACTCAAAAGTGATTTCTCACAAATACAAAATGAAGAGTCTTCTAGCTTGAAGCTTGATCCAATATTATTTCTTTCTTACATCAAGTGGCATCTCCACATAAACCTTTAGCCATAACATCTTTTGATCTTTTCTGAAATATACTTCGGAAACATATTAGTCCAATGATCCATATGATGTGATCAATTATCAAAACCACCCTACGGAGAAATTGTGCTTTTAGTCACAAAGAGGAATTGAGGCCAATCCGTCTAAGATTCGAGCCCTTTCACAACTCGCGGTCCCTACAAAGCCGAAGGATGTCCAAAATTGGCAGGTTGGGTGGCGGCCTTGAATGGGTTTGTCTCTCGCCTCGGGGAAAAAGCTCTTCCACTTTACAGGTTGCTTAATAAGACTGATAACTTCGAGTGGACCGATGAAGCTACAAAAGCTCTGGGGGAAATCAAAGCGCTGCTCGCCAGCAACCCCATTCTAGCAGCACCCTGCGCAGGAGAACCGATGTTGCAATACATCTTGGCCACCAATAAAGTGGTCAGTGCAGTCCTCGTTGTTGAAAGGGAGGCCGAGGGTCACCAACTATGGATACAAAGGCCAGTCTACTACGTATCTGAGATTCTTACCCCATGCAAAACTAGATATCCACACTATCAGAAGATTGCCTACATAGTGTTTATGGCAGCATGCAAGCTCAGGCACTATTTCCAAGAATGTGAGGTCACGGAAACATCTGAGGTGCCCTTGAACGACATCATTAACAACAAGGATGCCACCGATCAAATAGCTAAATGGGCCATCCAGCTCCTGCCATTCGATATCACTTACAAGCCATGACTAGCCATCAGATCTCAAGTGTTGGCTAACTTCGTCGCCGAATGGACAGAGGAAGAGCACCCCTTGGAGTATAGAACTTATACTCATTGGCCTATGTACTTCAATGGGTCGAAAACTCTCACCAGACTGGGGGCTGGTGTGCTCCTCACATCCCCTACCGAGGATAATGTCTGTTACGTGCTATAGATCATGTATGACAATTCGAATAATGCGACAGAATACAAGGCACTACCACACAGTCTTCGGATGGCAACCTCAATGGGGATACAATGGCTCGAGGTATGGGGGGATTCCAACCTCGCCATATCAAAAATCAACAGCGAATTCCATGCAAAAAATCAAAAAATTGGCACCATAGGGAAACGCCATCCTCAAGATATGAGCACGATTAGAGGGATTGGAGTTCCATCACGTCTCAAGAGATAACAACCAAGCCACAGACATCCTCGTCTGCTTAGGTGCTAAGCGTGACCCCGCCCCAAATAACACATTCCTCGAGAGGCTTTTCCAGCCATTTGTGGTATGGTAACACGGGGATAATGGCATGGCAGCTGAAGGTGTAGAACAGGTTACACCCCCATAGCCAAGCCGGATGATCAAATCGTCAGCGAATCTATAATAGAAGAAACACCTTTGGCTCACGAGGTCATGACAGTGATTACGCCATTTACTAATCCCTTCCTTTCTTAATTAGGCGGAAAGCACTTCCCGACGACCAGACCGGGGCGAGGCATATCGTTCACCGATCAAAGGCCTACAAGCTCGATGAGGGTGAGCTATATATGAAAAGCACCACAGGAGTCCTCCAGCGGTGCATCTCCGAAGAAGAGGGGAGGAAGATTTGGGTCTAAGTACGCGCATGTATGTGCGGCCACCATGCAGCTGCACAAGCCCTGGTTAGTGCTACTTCTCAAACAACAGTGCCAGAAATTGACACGTTGACGGAGACTGGGCTTGCGTTGGTTTTTCCCCAGAAGAGGAAAGGGTGATGCAGCACAGGAGTAGTAAGTATTTCCCTCAGTTTGAGAATCAAGGTATCGATCCAGAAGGAGGGTCTCGTCAAGTCCAGAGTACCTGCGCAAACACAAACAAGCTTGCACCCAACGCTTCAAAGGGGTTGTCAATCCCTTCAAGATTGTTTGCAAAGTGAGATCTGAAGGCGGAAAGTGCAACGAAGTAAAAAAGTGTAAGGCTGCAAATATGGTGTGGAGTAGACCCTGAGGCCATAGTGTTCACTAGAGGCTTCTCTCGAAATAGGAAATATCACGATGGGTGAACAAATTACTGTCGAGCAATTGATTGAACCGCGCAAAGTCATGCCTATATCTAAGGCAATGATCATACATATAGGCATCACGTACGAGACAAGTAGACCGATGCTTTCTGCATCTACTACTATTACTCCACACATCGACCGCTATCCAGCATGCATCTAGTGTATTGAGTTCATGACGAATAGAGTAACGCTTTAAGCAAGATGACATGATGTAGAGGGATAATCTCAAACCAATGATGAAAACCCCATCTTTTTACCCTTGATGGCAACAACACAATGCGTGCCTCCCTACCCCTTCTGTCACTTGGTGAGGTCACCGCATGGTATCAACCCAAAACCAAGCACTTCTCCTCCTCCCATTGCCTAGAATCATAGATCTAGTTGGCCAGACAAAACCCACATCTCGAGAGAATTACAAGGATATGAAATCATGCATAAGAGAGATCAGAAGAAACTCAAATAAGATTCATAGATAATCTGATCATAAATCCACAATTCACCGGATCTCGACAAACACACCGCAAAAGAAGATTACATCGGATGGATCTCTATGAAGATCATGGAGTACTTTGTATTGAAGATCCAAGAGAGAGAAGAAGCCATCTAGTTACTAGCTATGGACCCGTAGGTCTATGGTGAACTACTCACGCATCATCGGAGAGGTCATGGTGTTGATGAAGAACCCCTCCGTGTCCAAATCCCCCCTCCGGCAGGGCACCAAAACGTGCCCCGGATAGGATCTTGCGGAGACATAAGCTTGCGGCGGCGGAAAAGTGATTTCGATGATCTCCTGATTTTTTGGGATTTTTAGGGAATATATAGGCGCAACCCCTAGGACAGAGGGCGTCCAGGGGGCCCACAAGCCTTTGGGTCGCTGCCTACCCCCCTCGCCTGCCTTGGCTCTCAAGTTTCTCGATCTTCTTCCGTTACGAAAAAAATTCTTTTCGGGGGTTTTCTTCCGTTTGGACTCCGTTTCAAAATCTCCTCTGAAAGGGGTCAAAAACATTGGAAAAACAGGAACTGGCAGTTGGCACTGAGTCAATATGTTAGTCCCAAAAAATAAATAAAAGGCATGCAAAACATCCAAAGTTTGACAAGATAATAGCATGAAACCATCAAAAATTGTAGATACGTTGGAGACGTATCAACCATCCCCAAGCTTAACTCCTGCTCGCCCTCGAGTAGGGAAGTGATAAAGAATGAATTTTTTATGTGGAATTCTACCTATTATAGTTGTCCTTTGCAACTTCTTTCACATGACATGAATGTTCAGATCCGTAAGATTCAAAACAATAGTTTGCTATTGACATGAAAACAATAATACTTCAAGCAAACTAGCATGGTAATCATGAACTTTCAAAATAACAAGGCCAAGGAAAGTCTGGCTATGCTCCATCATCCTCACACAACTATTGTAAATCATGCACAACCCCGGTATTGGCCAAGTAATTGTTTTCGCACTCTTACTTTCTCAAACTTTTTATAACTATCATGCAATACATGAGCTTGAGCCATGGATATAGCACTATAAGTGGAATAGAGTGTGGTAGTGGTTGTGAGACAAAAAGGAGGAGATGGTCACATTGACTCGGCGTATCAAAGGGCTATGGAGATGCCCATTAATAGATACCAATGTGAATGAGTAGGGATTGCCATACAAGAGATGCACTAGAGCTATAAGTATGTGAAAGCTCAAAAGGAAAACTAGTGGGTGTGCATCCAACTTGCTTGCTCACGAAGACCTAGGGCAATTTTGAGGAAGCCCATCATTGGAATATACAAGCCAAGTTATATAATGAAGATTCCCACTAGCATATGGTGGTGAAAAAGCAAGAATCTCTCAATCATGAAGAACATGGTGCTATTATGAAGCAAAAGTGTGGAAAAAGATAGTAGCATTGTCCCTTCTCTCTTTTTCTCTCTTTTTTCATTTGGGCTCTTAGGGCTCGTTTTTTCTCTTTTTTTTTGGGCTCTTTGGGCTCTTTGTTTTTTATTTCCTCACATGGGACAATGCTCTAATAATGATGATCATCACACTTTTATTTACTCACATCTCAAAGATCACAATGATGATGACTCTATAGAAAATGCCTCCGGCAGTGTACCGGGATGTGCAACGATCTAGCATGCCGTATGACGTTGGAAACATCTCGCTAGCTATTTTATGACCATGCAATGGCAATATGAGAGTGACGGCACAAGTCATGAGACGGAACGGTGGGAGTTGCATGCAATATATCTCGGAATGGCTATGAAAATGCAATAGTAGGTAGGTATGGTGGCTGTTTTGAGGAAGGCATATGGTGGGTTTGTGTACCAGCGAGAGTTGCGCGACACTAGAGAGGCTAGCAATGGTGGAAGGTGAAAGTGCATCTCTAACATGGACTCACATTAGTCATGAACAACTCACATACTTGTTGCGTAAGTTTTTATTAGTAATCGAGACAAAGTGCTAAACGCATACTCCTAGGGGAAGGGTTGGTAGGTGTTAACCATCGCGCGATACCGACCTCAACACAAAGGATGGCAATCAATAGATCAATTATGCTCCGACTTCCTAACATAGAGGTTCACCATACGTGCATGCTACGGGAATCACTAACTTCAACACAAGTATCTCTAGATTCACAACACCCTACTAACATAGCTCTCAATATTACCAAATCCACGTCTCAAAACTAATTGAGAGGAATCAAAACTTCTCTTTCTACTCAATGCACATGAAGATGGAGGTTTTTGCATCCTCATTGGGTACCTATAACATTTGGGACTATTTTCATAGCATAATCCGACTACCAAATCACGCACCGCCGTGCTCTAAAAGATATAAGTGAAGCACTAGAGCAAAAGTATCTAGCTCAAAAGATATAAGTGAAGCACTATGAGCATTCTAGCAAAATCACGATGAGTGCATGTTTCTCTCTCTCAAAAAGTGTGCAGAAAGGATGATTGTGACACAACAAAAAGAAAAGACTCCTAAGATACAAGACGCTCCAAGGAAAACACATATCATGTGGTGAATAAAAATATAGCTCCAAGTAATGTTACCGATGGATTGAAGACGAAAGAGGGGCTGCCTTCCCGGGGCATCCCCAAGCTTAGGCTTTTTGGTGTCCTTGAATTTGGCTTGGGATACCTTGGGCATCCCCAAGATTGAGCTCTTTCCACTCCTTATCTCATCATCCATGAGAACATCACCCAAAACTTGAAAACTTCACAACACAAAACTTAAACAAAAACTCGTGATAACATTAGCACAAGGAAACAAACTACCACTTCCTTTGGTACTGTAGCAAACTTGAATTCCATCTATATTGGTGTTGGGCTACTGTATTCTCACTTTTCCATGGCTAGTACCCCCCGATACTAACCATAGTTTCATCAAAACAAGCAACCAACTCAACAAAAACATAATCTGTCAAAAAGAGACGAGTCTGTAGCAATCTGTATACTTCGTATACTTCTGGTACCTCACAAAATCTGAAAAATTAAGACGGCCTGTGAAAAAAGCATATCAACCAGCAGCAAAAAAGAATCAACTCAAAATCTCTTTCTGAATAAAAATGAAAAATCATCTCGTGAGCGAAAAGTTTCTGTCTTTTTCCAGCAGGATCAAACAACCATTGCCAAGACTAGTCATAAAGGTTTTGCTTGGCTCAAACACAAAAGGAAACACAAAAAACACAATCACAACAGAATTGTGATGGTGTGGACGCAACAAAACAGAGAGAAAAAATATAAATTCATTAGGTTGCCTCCCAACAAGCGCTATTGTTTAACGCCCTTAGCTAGGCATAGAAGCGATAGAATCACGTATCGTCGTGTTTGTTGCTCAAACCATAAGTGGCCCTCATCATGGATTCATAAGGCAATCTTATTTTCTTTGTAGTAAAGTGTTCCATGCCCTTCCTTAAAGGAAATTGAAATCTAATATTCCCTTCCTTTATATCGATGATAGCACCGATAGTCCTTAGGAAAGATCTACCAAGAATAATAGGGCATGTAGGATTGCAATCAATGTCAAGCACAATGAAATCCACGGGTACATAGTTCCTACTTGCAATAATAAGAACATCATTGATCCTTCCCATGGGATTCTTGATAGTAGAATTAGCAAGATGCAAATTAAGAGAACACTCTTCAATCTCATTAAAACCCAGAACATCACATAAAGACTTTGGAATCGCAGAAACACTAGCTCCCAAATCACACAAAGCATTGCATTCATAGTTTTTTATTTTGATTTTGATGGTAGGTTCCCACTCATCATGAAGCTTTCTAGGGATAGAGACTTCCAATTCAAGTTTCTCTTCAAGAGATTTCATCATAGCTTCGACGATATGATCGGTAAAGGCCTTGTTTTGGCTATAAGCGTGTGGAGAGTTTAACATGGATTGCATCAAAGAGATGCATTCAATCAAGGAGCAACTATCATAATTGAATTCCTTGAAATCCACGATAGTAATTTCATTACTACTCAAAGTTTTAATATCTTCTACTCCACTTTCAATGCTTTTAGCATCAAGATAGATGGACTCTGAATCATTGGGGCACTTTTCAACCAAAGTGGATTCATATCCAGCACGATAATCATTAGGTTTGACACAAGAAAACAAAGATTCAATGGAAGTCACACCAAGCACTTTAAGATCTTCGTGATTCTCATCACGAGAACACGCCTTTTTAAGCCATTCATGTCTAGCACGAATTTGGGCGGTTCTTTCTTGGCTCTCAATCATGGAAACACACATAGATTTCAAAGTTTCATCCATGTTGATTTTTGGAGGAGCACATCTAACTTTCAAAGCATCAGCATCACTAGACATTCTATCAACGCTCTTAGCTAAATCGTCAATTTTGAGTATCTTTTCCTCTATGGACGCATTGAAAATCTTTTGAGAGTTGATGAACTCTCTGATATTACTCTCTAGATCTGATGGTAATCTATTGTAATTCCATGGGTATTGTTGTAGGAGTTGCCAAAGTTATTAGAGGAGTCACTAGGAAAAGGCCTAGGAACATAGTTTCCTCTAAAAGCATTGTTGTTGCCAAAGTTATTCCTACCAAGAAAATTAACGTCCAAGCTAGCGTTGCTACTCTCAATCAAAGAAGACAAGGGCATATCATTAGGATCCAAAGGAGCACTTCTACTAGAAACCAAATTCATTAACTCGTCCATCTTAGCACTCAACGAGTTAATTTCTTCTATAGCGTGTACCTTCTTACTAGTAGGTGACCTTTCAGTGTGCCACCGAGAGTAGTTCGTCATGATGTTGTCTAAGAGCTTTGTGGCTTCCCCTAACGTGATTTCCATGAATGTTCCACATGAGGTGGAGTCCAAGATATTTCTAGAAGCGAAATTCAAGCCAGTGTAAAAGATTTGTATAATCATCCAAAGATTCAAACCATGAGTGGGATAATTTGTAATCATTAATTTCATTCTCTCCCAAGCTTGTGCAACATGTTCATGATCAAGTTGCTTGAAATTCATGATATCATTACAGAGAGAGATGATCTTAGCCGGCGGAAAATACTTGGATATATAAGCATCTTTGCACTTATCCCAAGAATCGATACTATTTTTGGGCAAAGAAGAAATCCAAGTTTTTGCGCGATCTCGCAACGAGAGAGGAAAAAGCTTCAATTTAATCACGTCATTATCCACATCTTTCTTATTTTGCATATTGCAAAGCTGAATGAAGGTATTGAGATGGGATGCAGCATCTTCACTAGGAAGGCCAGAAAATTGCTCCTGCATAACAAGATTGAGCAAAGCGGCATTGATTTCGTATGACTTCGCACTAGTGGCGGGAGCAATCGGAGTACTAATAAAATCATTATTATTAGTATTCGAGATGTCACAAAGTTTGGTGTTTTCTTTCATGGTGACTTCGGCAAGCAAGCAAGCACACAAGCGAACAAAGAGTAGGCGAGAAAAAGGGCGAACGAAAAGGCAAACGAAAAAGGCAAACGAAAAAGGCAAATTGGTGAAGTGGGGGACAGGAAAACGAGAGGCGACTGGCAAACAAAGTAAATGCAAGAGATGAGTTTCCGACACCTACTTGGATGACTTCTTGACTTGATCTTCCTCCCCGGCAACGGTGCGAGAAATCCTTCTGCTACTTCTCAAACAACAGTGCAAGAAATTGACACGTTGACGGAGACTGGGCTTGCGTTGGTTTTCCCTTGAAGAGGAAAGGGTGATGCAGCACAGGAGCAGTAAGTATTTCCCTTAGTTTGAGAACCAAGGTATCGATCCAGAAGGAGGGTCTCGTCAAGTCCAGAGTACCTGCGCAAACACAAACAAGCTTGCACCTAACGCTTCAAAGGGGTTGTCAATCCCTTCAAGATTGTTTACAAAGTGAGATCTGAAGGCGGAAAGTGCAACGAAGTAAAAAAAAGTGTAAGGCTGCAAATATGGTGTGGAGTAGATCCTTGGGCCATAGTGTTCACTACAGGCTTCTCTCAAAATAGAAAATATCACGGTGGGTGAAAAAATTACTGTCGAGCAATTGATAGAACCGCGCAAAGTCATGACGATATCTAAGGCAATGATCATACATATAGGCATCACGTCCGAGACAATTAGACCGATACTTTCTGCATCTACTACTATTACTCCACACATCGACCGCTATCCAGCATGCATCTAGTGTATTGAGTTCATGACGAACAGAGTAACGCTTTAAGCAAGATGACATGATGTAGAGGGATAATCTCAAACTAATGATGAAAACCCCATCTTTTTACCCATTATGGCAACAACATGATGCATGCCTCGCTACCCCTTCTGTCACTGGGTGAGGTCACCGCACGGTATGAACCCAAAACCAAGCACTTCTCCCATTGCAAGAATCATAGATCCAGTTGGCCAGACAAAACCCACACCTCGAAGAGAATTACAAGGATATGAAATCATGCATAAGAGAGATCAGAAGAAACTCAAATAAGATTCATAGATAATCTGATCATAAATCCACAATTCATCGGATCTCGACAAACACACCGCAAAAGAAGATTACATCGAATGGATCTCCATGAAGATCATAGAGAACTTTTGTCACATCCCTAACCCTTAAGCAAGATAGCATTGTGCTCATGTCTTCTTTGCATTTGCATCTAAGAAGTTTCAACAAAAACAACAAAGTGGCAAAGGAGAAACTCAAAACCCTAGCCACCATTTCAATTAAAGGAAATTTCAACTAGTTCAAAATCAATGAACCCAAAATGGCCTCAAGAAATGTTCAAACTTTCTGATAAATCTTGAAAGTAAATGAGCATTGGAGAAAACTATTTTCTTGACACTTTAAGCATTTTAAATAAATGCAAAAGCCACTGGTTTCAAATTTAAAAATTTGAAATCAGAAACTATAATTTTCCAAAAATGTTGAAAGTCCTCGAAATGAGTGGGGATATTATAACAAATATTTCAGGAGGTCAAAATTAGTTTTTAACTTTTGTTTTGGAGCTGAAATAATTAGCAAAGCAATAAATAGCAAAACAGAAAAACAAAAAAAAGAGAAAATGGGAAAAGCTTACCTGACGCCCAAGCCAGGCCCAGCCCATCTCGCCGCTCGTCCCCTTCCCCGCGCCAGTAGGCAGCAGGAGGTGGCCGCCGCCTCCTCCGGCGCGGCCACGCACCTGCGTGCCTGCCTGGCCGCCGGTTCGCGCTAGCGACGACGGGGATAAGCTCCCCAGAGCCTCCCCTATCCATTCCCCGCCTCGGTTCTCCTCCTCCGCCCGGATCTCCTCCCCCTCCTTGCTGCCGCCATTAGAGCCGAGCTCGAGCTCGAGCTGGCCGTGCCCCTGGCCATAGGAACCCCTCCGCGAGCACGCCATTAGCTCCGCCTCGTCGCCCTGGTCATTCCTACAGAAGCCGAAGCTTCCTCGCGCCCTGCAACGCCCGCAACACCGTCGTCTTCTTCCTCCGGCCGCCGGACCTCTCCCGTCGATTCGTCGCCCCCAGGCCTTCCCCGAGCCGTCTGAGCTCTTCTCTGCACTCCCTGTGAGCATGCGGTGGTTTTCCCGAAGTTTTCCCCGTCGATCCCCTCCTTTAGCCCTAGTTTCCCCAGAGCCCGACGAGCACCGCCGCTGCCGCTCGTCGCCGGTAGCCCTCCGATGTCCAGCTCGTCCTCCCGAGAGCACCAGCAGCTCCAGGACGACGCGTAGATGCCGTAGCAGCTAAGAACTAAGCGTGGATCCCTCTGATTCAAAGCCCCCGACGACGCCCGAGCTTTGGCCGCTGCTCTGGCTCGTCGCCGACGCCTCTTCCGGCGACCCTAGCCTCCCCAGATGTTCCTGACAGATCGGCCACTTCGCGGGCTTGCTGTAGCTGCCAACCGCGTGCGTTTTCGTGCTGTGCAGCGCCGTCTAGGTCGCCTCCGGCGAACCCTCCGCCGCGGGTTTGGTCGCCGGCGACCACCCTCCGGTGGCCGTCGACGTGGCCGACCAGTAGGGCCTAATCGCCCTCCCCTGAGTCGCTGCCAGAGGGCCCCACGCCTGGTCAAACCCCAATTAGGGGCTGGTCAGCGCGGGATTAGTCCCAAAGAGGCTGACCAGTGGGGCCCCCCTGTCAGGTTTGACCTGCACAGGTCGGCTGACCTGCTGACGTCAGCCTCATGCAATAAATGGAATTTCCAGTATAAAAATAATTCAGGAAATTGCTAAAAATTGCAAAAATCATAGAAATTAATCTGTAACTCCAATGAAAATAATTTATATATGAAAAAGTATCAGAAAAATTCAAGGATTCTGATTATGCTATTTTCAACTATGTTTGAAAAAGTTACAGAACCCTAAATTGTGAAATAAGGAATAATTCAATTCTTTTAATCACTTTATAAATGGAATTTGCAAAAATATCCAAATTTCATTATAAATGCAATGATCACACACTGCCCTAGATGTAAATCAGTACCATAACATGACATTTCATGCATGTTAACATTAGGTTGATCTGAGCATCAGGTCGAATCAATTAAACCGGTATCCGAGAATACCCGTTTGAATTGCTTTTCGAATGTGGTTCAAATCAACTCTAAACCTAAAACATCTTGATTACAATAACTTATCACCTGCATTCTCATGCCATGCTCATGCATCATTTTGATTGCATATGATTGTTATTGAATGTTGCCATTCATTTCGGTAGGCTCCGCACCCCCGGATTCCACCGAATATCCGTCCGACGGATATCGTTCTTCCTCTGAGCAACAAGGCAAGCAACCCTTTTGATCATCCCGATAACACCTATGTTCTTGCTCTTGCACCTATTTATTGCATTAGGATCAAATGCTTCAATTGCTTTTGCCACGATAGTTGGACCCACTTCCTTTGCATGACTTAACCTTGTCACAGTAAATAGCCGAACCTTGCAACCTAGCATACCTGGTAGTTGCTTGAGCTATAATGTGCCTTATCCTGCTATGCATGCTATGCTTAGAGTTGTGTATGGTCTGTCATCTGGGAGATGAACAGAAATGTGGAATGTGTTCGGTGAGCAAAGGTCGTGTGTTGAACTTGATTTGGTAAAGGTACCGGTGAAAGGTTGTGTAGGAGTACATGGCGGGTTGTTTCATTGGAACCGTCCTTAGGAACTGAGTTCCGTGTATGTAATCCAAGACTAGATACTACCACATGCTGGGCCCTGAAATATGACCCCGCTCGGCCTATTAATCGCTTAGTACTCGGTCCAGGAGTTGCAAGTAGTTTCTGGTGTTTATAGTAATGCTGGAGGCCGTGCATGGTGCTGACCTGAGAGGTGGACCGTGATGCGGTAGGCAGTGGCACGGTGTACCAAGTGGCACCCGGATGGTGGGCTTGGGAACCCTGCGCACATCGTTTGAGGCCGTGGCGGAAACCTCGGCCGGACTTCCGTACGGGTTACTCTCAGATAGGCGATAAACCTGGACTAGGTACTAGTGTGGTTAACGGTCGTGGCCGACTCCCTTGCTGGGCTTCCGCTTGAAGGTTGCCGAGGTGCATGACGTGCACATGGCGATAAGTGGCGGGAGCGTGTGTGACGAAGTACACCCCTGCAGGGTTATGATCTATTCGAATAGCCGCGTCCGCGGATATGGACTACTTGGAGACATATATTGTTCATAGATAACTTCAATGGCTACTCATAAAATTGTCAAGATAAGCGTGAGTGTCGTGGACGGCATTTCTGTATGGAGACGGAATGATTCCACGATAGTGTATTGTTGTGGTGTTAGTGGACTCGTGTGCGAGAAATCAAGTTGTCAAAACTAATTTCAAAAAGCAAGTTGTCTAGCCACGAGTCAAATGCTGGCTTTCCGCATGAAACCCCACAATACCTTCTTGATACCTTGCATGAGTAGTTAGTCATCCTAAAGTCTTGTTGAGTACCTTCGTACTCATGTTTGCTTAATAAATGTTGCAGAGGTTGCTAATGACCCTAATGGTGGGTTCTTCGTAGACATCGACGACGACGAGTAGCTGGTGTCCCAGCTACGATCTGGCCCTACGTCGGCTCTGTAGTATAGTCAGGCCATGTGCCTTCTAGTTGCTCTGTCTGTACCCAGACAGTTTATAACTCTTCCGCTGGCTTGTATTGTATGTCTGCTATTATGGGTCGTGAGACCCTTAATGTGTAATAATATGTGTGTGGCTCTTCCGAGCCTCTTAAATAAAGCTTGTATGTTTATGGTTATGTTGTGATGCCATCGATGTATCTATACATATCGGTATGCCATGCGTACGTGTGTCTTACTTGATATGTATGGGGTTCGAATACCTAGTCGTGAACTTTAGTAGCACTCCTTACAAGGAAATGCCCCTTTGTGATCCGACGAGCCTTGGTAGTTCGCTACTGCTCCAGACACATTGGTTGACCGGCATGTGTCCTTCTTAGCTGCTGTGTCTGTCCCCTTTGGGGAAATGTCACGTGACGTAATGGAGTCCTTGTAGCTTGCTACGACTCGTCTATGTTCGTTGATGACCGACACCTGCTTTGTTGGGTCATGTATGCATGTCCTTGTGCGGAACTGCCACTTTGGTTTATGACTAGACATGTCGATCCGGGTTCTTTGACATTGGAATGCTAGCGACACTATCGCATACGTGAGTCAAAAGACGCAAACGGTCCCGGCTAAGGTAAGGCTGCAGCCGTGGAGTTAACCGTGCGTGAGACCACAAAGGGATGCGATGTGTTACAGGCTGGATTCCTATGGCTTAGGATCGGGGTCCCGACAACTTTGAATTGAAGATCTAAGAGAGAGAAGAAGCCATCTAGTTACTAGCTATGGACCCGTAGGTCTATGGTGAACTACTCACGCATCATCGGAGAGGTCATCCTGTTGATGAAGAAGCCCTCCATGTCCTAATCCCCCCTCCGGCAGGGCAACAGAAAGTGCGCCAGATGGGATCTTGCGGAGACAAAAGCTTGCGGCGGCGGAAAAGTGACTTCGATGGTCTCCTCATTTTTTTGGGATTTTTAGGGATTATATAGGCGCAACCCCTAGGGCAGAGGATGCCCAGGGGGCCCACAAGCCTGTGGGTCACGGCCTACCCCCTGGCCATAGGGTGGGGGCTTGTGGGGCCCCTGAGGCTCCCCTGCCTTGGCTCTCAAGCTTCCCAATCTTCTTCCGTTACAGAAAAAATCTTTTCAGGGATTTTCTTCCGTTTGGACTCTGTTTCGAAATCTCCTCTGAAAGGGGTCAAAAAATGGAAAAAACAGGAACTGGCACTTGGCATTGTGTCCATAAGTTAGTCCCAAAAAATATATAAAAGGCATGCAAAACATCCAAAGTTTGACAAGATAATAGCATGAAACCATCAAAAATTGTAGATACGTTGGAGACGTATCAGTTAGCAAGGCTTTTTGAGCTGGTTTCTTCTTGCTTACAGCCCGAGCAGACTCGCACATAGTCGTTCAACATTGTGTAGGGTGTCAACTTTTTGCAAATCATAGCCACATGCCCCTAACGACTCCTTGGACAATTCCGATCACCTGGCCCTTTCCGGTCTGGGGGCTGGAGATGGTCAGACCACTTAAAGGGGAGACCTGATGACCCACAAGTGTAGGGCATCTATCGTAGTCCTTTCGATAAGTAAGAGTGTCAAACCCAACGAGGAGCAGAAGGAACTGACAAGTGGTTTTCAGCAAGGTATTATGTGCAAGCACTGAAAATATCGGTAACAGATAGCTGTGTGATAAGATAATTCGCAACGACTAGCAAGTAACAATGGTAACAAAGGTGCAGCAAGATGGCCCAATCCCTTTTGTACCAAGGGACAAGCCTGGACGAACTCTTATATGAGCTAAAGCGCTTCCGAGGACACATGGGAATTTCTGTCAAGCTAGTTTTCATCATGTTCATATGATTCGCGTTCGCTACTTTGATAGTTTAATATGTGGGTGGACCGGTGCTTGGGTGTTGCCCTTACTTGGAAAAACATACCACTTATGATTACCCCTCTCCTAAGCATCCGAAAATACGAAAGAAGAATTAAGACAAAGTCTAACCATAGTATTAAACTAGTGGATCCGAATCAGCCCCTTACGAAGCAACGCATAAACTAGGGTTTAAGCTTATGTCACTCTAGCAACCCATCATCTACTTATTACTTCCCAATGCCTTCCTCTAGGCCCAAATATGTAGTCGACGTTCATATAACACAACTAGAGGATAGACAACATACAACGCATCAAGATATCGAACGAATACCAAATTCACATGACTACTTATAGCAAGACTTATCCCATGTCCTCAGGAACAAAACTGACTACTCAGCAAGCATAATTTTGATCATGACCAGAGAGGTATTGAATAACATTAAGGATCTGAACATATAATCTTCCACCGAGTAATCCAACTAGCATCAACTACAAAGAGTAATTAACACTACTAGCAACCTTACAAGTACCAATCAGAGTGGCGAGAGGGAGATTGGTTACAAGAGATGAACTAGGGTTTGGAGATGAGATGGTGCTTATGAAGATATTGATGGAGACAAGTCCCCTCCGTTGAGAGGAGTATTGGTGATGACGATGGCGATGATTTCCCCCTCCGGGAGGGAAATTTCCCCGGCAAGACGGCCCCGCCGGAGCTCTAGATTGGTTCTGCTCAAGTTCCGCCTCGTGGCAGCGGCGATTCCTCCCGAAAGCATCCTCCTAATTTTTTCTGGAACGAAACCCTCCATATAGCAAAAGATGAGCGTCGGAGGGGCAACAGGGGGCTCACAAGCCACCCGGGCCCGAGCACGGGGGTAGGCCGGGTCTGGCAGGCTTGTGGCCTCCAGGTGGCTCCCCTCCAGTACTTCTTCCGCCCAGTATTTTTTATAAAATCCAAAATAATTCTTCATTGATTTTCACGGCTTTTGGAGTTGCGCAGAATAGGTGTCCCAAACCTGCTCCTTTTTCAGACCAGAATTCCAGCTGTCGACATTCTCCCTCTTCATGTAAACCTTATAAATTAAGAGAGAAAACACATAATTATTATATTGTAAAGTATAATAACAACCCATAAAGCGATAAATATCAACATAAAAGCATGATGCAAAATGGAAGTATCAACTCCCCAAGCTTAGACCTCGCTTGTCCTCAAGCGGAAGCCGAGATCAATAAATATGCCCACATGTTTAGAGATAGAGGTGTCGATAAAACAAAATACGGACATGCAGGCATCATGATCATAATTAGAACAACAATATCGTCATATAATCTATTATGCTAAAGTAACAATTCCTTCACAAAGTAAAGTATGGATCAAGATCCTTATTGAGAATTAACAACCGATAGCCTTTAATCATTGAAGCAATTGCAATTTATCATAACACTGGAAAGAGTCAAATAAGAGCTTGTAAAGCAAATCCACATACTCAATCATCCTTTCGTCTTCTACAATTGCTAAAACTCATGTGGTACTCATGAGATCAAAGTTTCAGTTGGACACAGAGAAAGATAGGGGCTTATAGTTTCGCCTCCTAACTACTTACCTCAAGGGTAATGTCCACAATAATAATTCATGAGTACTATTTCGAAGTTGACATATGAATATAGATCTTTCCTTAGCACATGACGTTAGCCAAGATAAAGGCAAAATAAGGAATTGGTGTCAATCACCATGACTCTTTTAAGGATAAAAAGTAGAGATACAAGATAGGCCCTTCGAAGAGGGAAGCAGAGGTTGTCATGCGCTTTTGAGTTTTGGATGTGTGATCTCTTAGTGTGGAGGAACGTCACTTTATATTGCCTCCTGTGATAAAGAACTTTATTATGTAGTCTGTCGCTTTTATGTCTTCCTCATCACAGGTTTGTACAAAGCTTATTTTCCACACACTAATAGATCATACATATTTAAGGAGCAATTTTTATTGCTTGCACCGATGACAACTTACTTGAGGGATCTTATTCAATCCATAGGTAGGTATGGTGGACTCTCATGGCAAATTTGGGTTGAAGGTTTATGGATGCACAAGTAGTATCTCTACTTAGTGCGGAAGTTTTGGCTGATATGAGGTGGAAGCAAGCATCACATACTAAGTGATCTCTAGTCATATAACATTTTTTGGGACCAAGCAAACATAATTCATTATGTTGTCTTCCTTGTCCAACATCTACTTCTAAGCATGTAATAGTTTAATGAGTGTTCAGAATCAAAGATGGTGCCCCAGATGATATATTTATATGTGAACATCTCTTTCTTTATTACTTCCTATTGCTTGCAACCATGACCAAGGTCTACGTTTGTCCACCCGCAACAAGTTTCAATCAACATTCTTCTTATATGTGAAGTCATCACTTCCCATAAGATCATTACATGATCTTTCATGCTATTGTTCTTTTATTATTCTTTTCTTTAGATCATGGCATGAGGCAAGGCCCTTAACTAAAACACTCTTTATTATATGACTCATGAACTCGATTGCATCGGGGGTGACAAAAATCAAAACTCAAGCCTAGAACATACTAAGAACTTTATTCTACTGGAAAAAGATAAAATCAAAAAGGATCGAACTAAGGAAAAGGTAAAGGCAAAAGATGTGATGGTGATACGATACCGGGGCAACTCTCCCAATCTTGGCACAAGCCAAGGGGAGGGCCCATACCCGTGCTTAATCGTCTTCCTTCGAAGGTGATGGTGGTGGAGTTGTTGCAATATGGGGTTGATTCTCCGTCTTCCAAGGCATAGGTGCTCCATCATGGAAAGATGATCGAGTCTTCGGAATCCTCAAATCTGCAGCCAACCGTATTGATTTAAATCTATCCTCATACTCACAGTTTTGGTTCTACACGTCGTAGATCTGGGCTTGGAGGTGATCAATTCTGTCATAGAGCTTGGAGAGGTGCTTCCCGATGTCATTGGCATCGATCTTGTATTTCTTGCTGAACTACGTGATCATCATGTGCTTGGCGTTTAGTCCGCATTCCACCATCCCTTGGCACTTGAAGACTTGCTGCTCCATTGCTTCGAGCCTCACCTCCATGCTTCCGGTCTTCTTGGGCCCCTCAACATCACGGATGTGCAGCACCCCCTCATGCATCTCGATACATTGAGGGTGTTGCAGCACTCCCGCGAGGTAGGGATTGATGACCTTCTTGAAGAACTTGCCCTTCGGAACTTTTGGGGATGCCATAGCGATCTAGATCTCTCTGCACAACAGCTTGAAACGAAAACAGAGGAAATTTGCGTGATACAAGGGTCATACCTTTCGGGAGAATATATAATGAATTTTTCCCGACCAAAAGGAGTACTCCGCAAGAAAAGGAGTCCGGGAGGCACACGAGGTTCCCACAAGCCACCCAGGCCCGGCCAAGGGGGTAGGTGGGCCTGGCAGGCTTGCCGCCTCCTTGTGCGCTTTCCGGACTACTTTAAAATTTTCTATTTTTCTAAAAATGCCAAAACGGAGAAAAATTGCTACTGGAAAAGTTTTGGAGTCGGTTTACTTACCGAATCACATACCTCTTTGTTTTCGGAGTATGAAACAGGCTGATAAATATCCCTTATGTACTCCTTCGAAGTTATGGTATTAATAATATTGCTTTCAACATTTACGAGAGTACCTGAGATATAATGCTTGATTCTTTGCCCATTTAAAACTCTCGGAAAATTATCTTCCGTCTTGTTGATCTTTATGGCACCGGAACGATATACTTCCTCAATAATGTAAGGACCTTCCCATTTAGATAGAAGCTTGCCTGCAAAAAATCTTAAACGAGAATTGTAAAGCAAGACATAATCACCTACATTGAACTCACGTTGTTGTATCATTTTATCATGCCACCTCTTAACTTTTTCTTTGAACAACTTGGCATTTTCATATGCCTGAGTTCTCCATTCATCAAGTGAGCTAATGTCAAATAACCTCTTCTCACCAGCAAGTTTGAAATCGAAGTTGAGCTCTTTGATTGCCCAATAAGCCTTATGCTCTAGCTCAAGAGGTAAAAGACATGCTTTATCGTAAACCATCTTGTACGGAGACATGCCCATGGGATTCTTATAAGCAGTTCTATAAGCCCACAGTTCATCATCAAGCTTCTTAGACCAATTCTTTCTAGACCTATTAACAGTCTTTTGCGGAATTAGTTTAACCTCTCTATTACTTAGCTCTAGTAGACCATAGGACTGAGGATGATAGGGCAATGCAATTCTATGGTTGACATCATACTTAGCAAGCGTCTTACGGAAAACACCATGAATAAAATGTGAACCACCATCAGTCATTAGATATCTAGGGACTCCAAATCTAGGGAAAATAACTTCTTTAAGCATCCTAATAGAGGTGTTATGATCAGCACTACTAGTTGGGATAGCTTCTACCCACTTAGTAACGTAATCAACAACAACATAATGAACATCAACTAGGAAATGAGTATATCTGTTGGACTATGGAAAAGGTCCCGTATAAGCAAAACCCCAAACATCAAATGGTTCAATGACAAGTGAATAATTCATAGGCATTTCCACACGTTTACTGATATTACCTATTCTTTGACATTCATCACAAGACAAGACAAACTTATGGGCATCCTTGAAGAGGGTAGTCCAATAGAAACCGGATTGCAATACCTTGTGTGCAGTTCTATCTCCCACATGGTGTCCTCCGTAAGCCTCGGAGTGACACTTCTGTAGGATCTGTCCATGTTCATGCTCATGTACACAACATCTCATAACACCATCTACTCCTTCTTTACAAAGGTGAGGATCATCCCAAATGTAATGTCTCAAATCAAATAAGAATTTCTTCTTTTGATGGTATGTGAAACTAGGTGGTATATATTTGGCAACAATGTAATTTGCATAATCAGCATACCACGGTGTACTACGTGAAGCATTGATGACATTCAGTTGCTCATCAGGAAGGCTATCATCAATAGGTTGTGGGTCATCAAGAACATTCTCCAACCTAGACAAGTTATCTGCTACGGGGTTCTCAGCACCCTTCCTATCAACAACATGCAAATCAAATTCTTGTAGCAAGAGAACCCATCTGATAAGTCTAGGTTTAGCATCTTTCTTTTCCATGATATACTTAATAGAAGCATGATGAGTGTGAATAGTAACCTTGGAATCAACAATGTAAGACCTGAACTTTTCACATGCAAACACGACTGCTAAAAATTCATTTTCAGTAGTAGCATACTTTCTTTGGGCTTTGGATAGATTTTTGCTAGCATAATGAATAACATTCAATTTCTTATCAACTCTTTGTCCTAGAACAACACCAACAACATAATCACTAGCATCACACATAACTTCAAAAGGTAGGTTCCAATCAGGTGGTTGAACAATAGGTGCAGTTATCAAGGCCTTCTTAAGTATTTCAAATGCTTCCTCACAATCATCAACAAAAACAAATGGAATATCCTTTTGCAAGAGATTGGTGAGAGGCCTAGAAATCTTAGAGAAGTATTTAATGAACCTTCTATAGAAACCCACATGACCAAGGAGACTTCTTATACCTTTAATGTCAGTAGGGCATAGCATTTTCTCGATCGCATCAACCTTAGCCTTATCGACTTCAATACCTCTTTCAGAAATTTTATGTGCTAAGACGATGCCTTCATTAACCATAAAGTGGCACTTCTCCCAATTCAAGACAAGGTTGGTATCTTTACATCTCTGCAAAACTCGATCAAGGTTGCTGAGGCAATCATCAAAAGAAGACCCACAAACGGAAAAGTCATCTATGAAAACCTCAAAAATCTTTTCACAAAATTCAGAGAATATAGCCATCATACATCTTTGAAAGGTAGCAGGTGCATTACATCAGCCAAAAGGCATACGTCTCTAAGCAAAGGTACCGAAAGGGCAGGTAAAAGTAGTTTTCTCCTAATCAGATTGTGCAACAAGTATTTGGGAGAAACCAGAATAACCATCTAGAAAGCAGAAGTGTGTGTGTTTAGATAATCTTTCTAGCATTTGGTCAATAAAAGGCAAAGGGTAATGATCTTTCCTAGTGGATTTATTCAATTTCCTAAAATCAATTACCATCCTATAGCTAGTAATAATCCTGTGTGGGATCAATTCATCTTTGTCATTAGGGACAATAGTAATACCTCTCTTCTTAGGGATGCAATGCACCGGACTTCCCCAATCACTATGAGCAACAGGATAGATAATACATGCTTCCAGGAGCTTTAATATTTCTTTTCTTACTACCTCTTTCATCTTAGGATTTAACCTATGTTGATGATCATCAACTGGTTTGGAATCAGGATCGGTTTTAATTTTATGCTGGCATAGAGTGGGGTAATGCCCTTAAGATAATCAAGAGTATATCCAATAGCAGCACGGTGCTTCCTCAGAGTTTTCAATAATTTCTTTTCCTCATGCTGTGAAAGTCTAGCACTAATAATAACATGATATATCTCTTTTCATCAAGAAAAAGCATACTTAAGAGTATCAGGTAACTGTTTAAGCTCAAACATAGGATCACCCTTTGGTCGGGGTGGATCTCGAAGCAGCTCAACAGGCAAATTATTCTTAAGGATAGGATGTTGTTCAAAGATAACTCTATCTATCTCGTTCCTTTCATCCATATGCATATCATTTTCATGCTCAAGCAAGTATTGCTCTAAAGGATCAGCATGAGGCACAACAATAGAAGCTAGGGCAATAATTTCATCCTTACTAGAAAATTCTTTTTCATGAGGTTGTCTACCAAACATGGAGAAATTTAATTCGCGTGACACACCTTCAAAGCCAACAGTGACAGTTTGCTTCTCACAGTCAATATGAGCATTGACAGTATTGAGGAAAGGTCTGCCAAATATGATGGGACAAAAGCTATGTTGTGTGGTAGCAAGAACGAGAAAATCAGCAGGATACTTAGTTTTACCACACAAGACTTCAACATCTCTAACAATTCCCAAAGGGCAGATTGTATCTCTATTAGCAAGCTGAATAGTAACATCAATAGGTTCCATCTCGACTGGTGCAATCTCATCTTTAATTTCATCATATAAAGATTGAGGTATTGCATTAACACTAGCACCCACGTCACATAAACCATGATAACAATGATCTCCTATCTTAACAGAAACAACAGGCATGCCAACAAGAGACCTCTATTTGTCTCTAGTATGAGGTTTAGCAATTCTAGCAGCATCTTCACAGAAGTGAATATCATGCCCATCAACATTATCGGACAGGAGATCTTTGATAAGAGCAATGCTAGGTTCAACTCTAATTTGCTTAGGGGGTGTAGGTGTACTAATGTAGCCCCTACGTATCACAATTGAAGCTTTAGAATGACCCTTCATTTTAACAGGGAAAGGTGGTTTCTTAATGTAAGCACTAGGAACAATAGGATCATTATAAGAAATGACTTTGTCTTCAACTGGATTGGGTTTAACTACATTGACTTCTATGGGAGGATGATATTCAAACCACTTCTGTTTAGGGAGATTAATATGAGCAGCAAATGATTCACATAATGAAGCTACTATCTCAGAGTCAAGTCCTGGTTTAGCGCTAAAATCACAAATAGTATTTGTTTCAACAAAGGATTTAACGCAATCGAACTTAAGATTAATACCTGACTCCTTACCTTCATCAAACTCCCAATCTTCAGAGTTGCGTTTAATTCTATCCAATAAATTCCATTTGAAGTAAATATCTCTCTTCATAAAAGAACCGGTACAAGAAGTGTCAACCATGGTGCGATTATCATGAGAAAGCCGAGCATAGAAGTTCTGAATAATAATTTCTCTCGAGAGCTCATGGTTGGGGCATGAATATAACATTGACTTAAGCCTCCCCCAAGTTTGAGCGATACTTTCTCTATCACGAGTCCAAAAATTATGGATATAATTTCGATCACGATGTACCAAATGCATAGGATAAAACTTTTGATGAAATTCCAATTTCAATCGGTTGTAGTTCCATGATCCAGTATCATCACATAGCCTATACCATGTCAATGCTTTATCCCTCAAAGGTAAGGGAAATACCTTCTTCTTGACCTCATCCTCGAGCAAATGTGCAAGCTTAAATAAACCACAAACTTCATCTACATAGATTAGATGCAAGTCGGGATGTGATGTTCCATCTCCTGTAAAAGGATTAGCCAACAGTTTCTCTAGCATACCCGAAGGAATTTCATAACAAATATTTTCAGTAGGTGCAGAAGGTTGAGGAGCAACTCCTTGTGCTTCCGTTCGAGGTGAATATACCCCGAACAAGCTCCTCAAAGGATTAGTTTCCATAGTGACAAGTGACAATAAATTTCAGCACACAAAATAAATGTTTCCTTACCAAATTGCACTTACCAAAGGCAGTTTACTCCCCGACAAAGGCACCAGAAAAGAGTCTTGATGACCCAAAAGTGTAGGCGATCTATCATAGTCCTTTCGATAAGTAAGAGTGTCGAACCCAACGAGGAGCAGAAGGAGCTGACAAGTGGTTTTTAGCAAGGTATTCTCTGCAAGCACTTAAATTATCGGTAACAGATAGTGGTGTGATAAGATAATTCGCAACGAGTAGCAAGTAACAATAGTAACAAAGGTGCAGCAAGATGGCCCAATCCCTTTTGTAGCAAGGGACAAGCCTGGACGAACTCTTATATGAGGTAAAGAGTCCCGAGGACATATGGGAATTTCTGTCAAGCTAGTTTTCATCATGTTCATATGATTCGAGTTCACTACTTTGATAGTTTGATATGTGGGTGGACCGATGCTTGGGTGCTTCCCTTACTTGGACAAACATACCTCTTATGATTCACCCCTCTCGCAAGCATCCGCAACTATGAAAGAAGAATTAAGACAACGTCTAAACATAGCATTAAACTAGTGGATCCAAATCATCCCCTTACGAAGCAACGCATAAACTAGGGTTTAAGCTTCTGTCACTCTAGCAACCCATCATCTACTTATTACTTCCCAATGCCTTCCTCTAGGCCCAAATAATGATGAAGTGTTATGTAGTCGATGTTCACATAACACCACTAGAGGATAGACAACATACAATGCATCAAGATGTCGAACGAATACGAAATTCACATGACTACATATAGCAAGACTTATCTCATGTCCCCAGGAACAAAAGTGACTACTCACAAAGCATAATTACGTTCATGACCGTAGAGGTATTGAATAACATTAAGGATCTGAATATATAATCTTCCACCGAGTAATCCAACTAGCATGAACTACAAAGAGTAATTAACACTACTAGCAACCTAACAAGTACCAATCGGAGTCGCGAGACGGAGATTGGTTACAAGAGATGAACTAGGGTTTGGAGATGAGATGGTGCTAATGAAGATGTTGATGGAGATGAGTCCCCTCCGATGAGAGGAGTGTTGGTGATGACGATGGCGACCATTTCCCCCTCCGGGAGGGAAATTTCCCCGGCAGGACGGCCCTACCGGAGCTCTAGATTGGTTCTGCTCAAGTTCCGCCTCGTGGCGGCGGCGATTCCTCCCGAAAGCCTGCTCGTGATTTTTTTGGAACAAAACCCTCCATATAGAAAAAGATGAGCGCCGGAGGGGCAACAGGGGGCCCACAAGACACCTAGGCCTGGCTAGGGGGTAGGCCGGGCCTGGCAGGCTTGTGGCCTCCAGGTGGCTCCCCTCCGGTACTTCTTTCGCCCAGTATTTTTCGTAAAATCCAAAATAATTCCTCGTTGATTATCACGGCTTTTGGAGTTGCGCAAAATAGGTGTCTCAAACTTGCTCCTTTTTTGGACCAGAATTCCAACTGCCGACATTCTCCCTCTTCATGTAAACCTTATAAAATAAGAGAGAAAAGGCATAAGTATTGTACCGTAAAGTGTAATAACAGCCCATAAAGCGATAAATATCAACATAAAAGCATGATGCAAAATGGACGTATCAGGACCAAGAAAAGGAAATACCTCCTGGTCATGGTGGACAAGTTCACCAAATGGATCGAAGCAAAGCGTGTAAGCTCCGCAAAGCAAAGCCAGTGATTGAATTCATCTCTGATGTCCTACACCGTTATGGTTATCCCACAGAGCATAATAACTGATAACAGGTCCAATTTGACCGCCAAGGAGGTCAAAGATTGGTGCGCAAAGTTGGGAATTAAGCTCTACTATGCCTTGCTATATCACCCCCAAACAAATGGAAAAGTTGAATGAGACAATGGGCTCATTATGAGTGGTATCAAACCTCGTCTTGTCCGATCTCTCACAAAATCCGACCACCACTGGGTGGAGCAGCTCGATTTCGTACTACGCGGCCTGCGTACCACCCCGAATCACTCAATATGGTACACACCATTTTTCATGGTGTACGGGGCCGAAGCGGTCCTGCCTTGCGATATCATCCACGACATGCGTTGGGTGCGCATGTACGAGCAAAGAGAGGCCGAGTTAGATCGGCAAGATGACTTAGACGCATTGGAAGGCGAGTGCGATATAGCTCGGGCCCGGTCTACTTTTATCAATAGCAGGCTCGGCGCTATGAGGGCATAGAAGTTCGGGCAAAGGCATACAACATGGGCGAACTTGTTCTACGCCTCCCAGAGAAACAGAATCATAAACTTAACCCAAAATGGGATGGCCCTTTCATAATTGTTGAAGTCGTAACGGGAGGAGCTCATCGCGTGCGCCACTCAGAGTATAATCGCCTTGAGCCAAACCCATGGAACACAGCTCTCCTTCGGCATTTCTACTTCTAGCTCGATGTCACTACCATCTTTATAACCTTACATTTTTTCTATGTTCAAGTTTTTCTTGTTTTACTTTTGTAGCATCACTAAAATTTTCCCAGGATATGTTTGGATCAACCGAATTGCTTCAAGCACTTATTGGAACACATTCATGATAAACCGATGTCACATTTGGGCTTCTATAGGGAAGACGAACAAAGTATTTATTTCTCCTACATCTTTATGTACTATATGCCTCAATAGAACATGGATTTACACCACTATATGCACCAATTGGGCTGAAGATTCTTGCGATGCTGGGCTGCCTTGATCATGTGTGTGGCACCCCGATTCAGAAAACCGGATTACCAGTATTTCCAACCCAGAGATCATGTCTTCTGGAAACACTCAGCAACTTGGAACAGAACTGAGCTGACTTTATTGATAGCATCAGGTTACAAGTACATCTCTTACAATGATAGCGAGGCCAAAGGCACACTTGGTGCTGCAACAGAATCTACATTATTTATGAAACATAGTGGGGCCTCGAGACTACTAAGTACTTCTACCGCGTAGCGAAACATAGCGGCAACTCCATACACAGGGACACTGTTGTGGACACTTCCTAGTATAGACCATCAGGACCATCGTCCTCGGCTTCTCCTGCATCTGGCATGATATGCCAGGTGAGTACTTGGAATGTACTCGCAAGCTCACAAAAACCAAGTAATGCAACAAACAATAGCTTGACAACAAATTATAATTAATACCACTTGCTATACTGATTATCAACTTACTCATGCCCGGGGTTGTCTCACAACCACCAGGATACTCATCCAACATCTCCACTCATTTTAAGAGTTCTTCCATCATTACTCATATTAACATGATTGACCATCTACTGAGGTCTGGTCGGGCTGTCCATTACCGTGACACGGCTATTCGAATACGTTTGACACTCTGCAGAGGTTGCACACTTTACCCACACTATGGAGCACTGACCTCGTAATCCCATTCGGGTGGACCGGCATTACTCCAACGGGACTTGACTGACCCGTGACTCTCTCATCGTGCCACCAGCAACCACTCTCCCCCAGAGTCTTGCCCTGGGTGGCCCTGTGTCCTCATGACACCTGCCACCGTCGTGGCCAAACTGAACTGTCCCAACTAGGGACGGGCCCAACTCAACTCAACTGGGCTCACAGGGTTATTAGCGCCTACCGAGCCAAGGTAGCACGCGTGCATAACCCTACCTCTTTGGAGGTACCGGTGAAAGATCACACGATCAGCTCAAGTCACGGCCGTCCCATATTGGCAAGATGTGGTTGTACAGTTATGCCCGGACAGGTGACTCAAGATCAACCACTAAGTTATTGTAAACATAGTGATTTATAACAGTAAGCACATATTTTATATTTGATAATTTATTAGGCACTTATTTTATAGCAAAGTAAGTGAACATGATGCATGAAAATATACTACGCATATGCAATACTACATCACATGGATATAATGGTTTGCCTTGATTAGTGGGGTTGTTCAAACACACTTGGTCTTCAAAGTTTCCTTCTGAAATATATTTGAAATAGAAAAAGAAAATAAAACGTCATATAACACCTTTTTATTAATCATAAATTCTATGAGTATAAGAAAAATACCAAACTTTACCAGAAAATAGAGGGGATCAGTACCAACTCAATGCAAAAAGAATCCAGTGATTTGGACTTAAGAATATAAAGATACAAATAGTCAAAGTTGCTGGTCAAAGCTAAAAATAAGTAAAAATAAAAAGAACCTGACAGAGGCCATGTCAAAGACGTAAAGTGGAGGGAGTGCCTCCACTTACCGCTTCGGCCGCGGGCCTTAGCCACTGGCAGGTGGGGCCTGCCTCTTTTCAACAGAGAGAGGGGGAAGGAGACAGGGACGCGGCGGCTCTCCATTGACAGTCGCCGGTGCTAGAGACGACAGCGATGCCTGGGAATAGGAGGAATGGAATGGCTGGTCAACGAAGAACACGCACGTACCCGCAACGCGACGAGAGATGGACGAACGGTGTTGTCCCCTTCTTCTTCGGTGGCGGCGGCTTCGGGTGGTCATCGGAGACGGTGGTTTTGGCGGCGATTGGCTCGGGCGAGGGGTCGAGGAGCACTAGGGGAAGCCCTGAGCTCGATGGAGTGGTTTAAATGGCTCTGGGGAGGGTGGTTGGAGCTGGCGACGGTCGGGCTGCAAGCGGCGGATCTCTAGTGATGATTCGAGGCCAGAGGGCCTCTTGGCCTTGGCTCGCTCTTTGGGGGGCGAATAGGAGGCTGTAGGAGGGGGATGGAGAGCTCGAAGGGGTCGGGGCGACCCTTAAATAGGCCGGCGACGAGCGCGGCCGATCTCTCCCGAAGCGGCGAGGATAAGCTTGGCCACTAGAGCAAGAGGGTTGAGCTGGCTGTCGCGGAGCGACCTAAGGTGATGGAGGAGGGTAGAGCGTTGATGGGACGCCTCCTACGCCATTAATGGCTCGCGGACGATCAAAGTGGCCAGAGTCAACTATTTAGTCCATGGAGGAGGTTGGCAGGGAGCGACAGCGACCTTCTCCGGCGACCTAGGGCCTTCTGGAGGTGCCACGCAGCTACCAGGAACGCCCTCGACACCATGGACAAGGACGGTGCAGCGAAGTGTAGCATCAACTACAGCTTCTTCCTGCAAACTTGGGGAGGATCTAGAACTCAAATGGGTTATGATTAGGGCAAGCTAGCATGTCTGGGTTAATCAGCATAGGAAAGACTACAGACTGACAAAGTTTGAAAGCATTTGAAGATCAAATGAATATAGTTCCTTTGTAAATCATCTTTCTGGTCCATAATGCAAATGAGCTCATGGCACTCACATGCAAGCCCTGCTAATGGTGAAACTTTGTGGAGGAGTGTTATTTAGTAGTGCACACATGTCCAAAAAAATTTAGATCATTTGTGAACCCCTAGCTAGCACTTCCTGCACAAAGGTTCAGTTTTAACAAAAAATTAGCAGAGTTTTCCTGCTCAAAACTTGTACTGGACCATCAAAAGTTTGACATATTTGAACTAAATATGATCCCTTGGAGCTAAGGGAATTTATTGGGAATTTTCTAAAACAGGAAAAATAGGGTTGCTTCACAAAGAAATGATTATTCTAGTCAGAAAAGAAATGATTATTCTAGCCAAAATTTTACATTGGGCAATGAAATATTTTTGAAGATTTTGAAATCATATGATACTGAGAACATGTGGAAAAAGTTTTGGGGTTAATGCCTTATCACGACTATCGGTTGCTTCACAACCCATGGTGATGCCATAATTCCCCAAAATAGAAAAAGAATTATTTAAAAGATTTAAATATTGCAAATTATTCCAAGAAAGGGTTTGGCAAGAGGCAAAAGATTTTGGGTTTCTTGGGACAAGAAATCAGAGACTCACAATCCAACATGCTTGAGAAAATTTGCAAATCCACCAATTTGCAAGTGAAACTCCAAAATATTTTGAAAATAAAAAGTTTGAAAAATTAGGGTGTTACAAACCTACCCCCTTAGGATGAAACTCATCCTCGAGATTCGGTTGCTCGGGGAACAAGTATGCATATGCGGATCTCAAGAAATCTTCACTTTCCCAGGTGGTCTCTTCCTCGGTATGTTGTTCCCATAGTACTCCCTCTGTTTCTTTTTAGTCTGCATATAAGATTTGGTCAAAGTTAAGTGACACAAAGTTTGACCAAATATATATCAAAAGATATCAACATCTATAATAGTAAACCTATATATTATGAAAATTAATATCATTATGCATTTACTAATATTTATTTCATATTATAAATGTTCTTATTTTGTTTTATAAATTTAGTCAAAGTTTATGAAGTTTGACTTTGACCAAATCTTATATGCGGACTAAAAAGAAACGGAGGGAGTACCTTATAAAATTTGAGCACCTTACTCCTGATAGTTCTTTCCATCTTATCCAAGATACTGACGGGTTTCTTCTCATAGGTCAGGTCCTTAGCCAATTCTAGCTCACTCATATCTGCGTGTTTAATTGGCGATGCAATACACTTTCTTAGTTGTGAGATGTGGAAGACATCGTGCACATCTGACAATTCGGGTGGTAATTCTAACTGATAGGCGTCTCTGCCTCTTCTAGCGATCACTGGAAAGGGACCAATATACCTTGTTGCGTGGTTTCCCCGTGTGGGAAACCTTTTTTACTCCTCTCATGGGGGTTACTCGGCGGTAAGCATATTATCCTGGTTCAAAGGTCACTTCCCGGTGCTTTGGATCATAATAGCTTTTCTGTCGACGGGACTTGGCTGCTTGAAGGCGTTCCTGAATGTCTTTGACCTGTTTCTCAGCCTCCAGCATCAAGACTATTCCAAAGATGCGACTATCTCCTGCTTGGGATCAGTTCAAAGGGGTACGACACTTTCTTCCATATAATGCCTCGAGCGGTGACATTTTTCAGACTTGTCTGATAGCTATTGTTGTAAGAAAATTCTGCATAGGGTAGGCTATCTTCCCATTTGGGTCCATGGGTGAGAGCACATGACCGAAGCATGTCCTCCAGTATTTGGTTCACTCTTTCTGTCTGTCCATCGGTATGAGGATGGTATGTTGTGCTGTGTTTCAGCATGGTTCCCAAAGCTTGATGTAGTTGTAGCCAGAATGCCGAGGTGAATAAAGAGCCTCTATCTGAGGTGATCAACTTGGGTACTCCATGGAGGCTTACTATCCGGGACATGTATAACTGCGCCAGTTGGTTGGTGTTCAAAGTGGTCTTTACCGGAATAAAGTGGTCTACTTTAGTGAGCATATCCACAATGACCCAGATAGCATCGTTGCCCCTTCTCGACTTGGGTAGTCCAACAATGAAGTCCATGCATATGTTGTCCCATTTCCACTGGGGAACCGGTAAAGGTTGTAGTAACCTAGCAGGCTTTTGGTGTTCTGCCTTAACCTTGTTGCATATATCACAACAGGCGACATAATAGGCTATATCCCTTCGCATTCCTGACCACCAAAATGTCCTTCTTAGATCTTGGTACATATTTGTACCTCCTGGATGAATAGAATATGCGGAATCATGCGCTACTCTGAGTATTTGTTGTCTCAGGCTATCCTTGTCGGGGACACATGTCCTTCTCTCGAACCATAAGATACCTTGGTCATCCACTCGGAAGGACTTGTCCTTCCCTTTCGGGAACGACTCTTTGATCTTACTGATTCCTTCATCTGATCCTTGAGCTTTCTTGATTTCTTCTATGAGAGGGGTGTTAATTTCCAGGGTCTCTGGAGTAGTTGGACCGTATAGTCTCATGTTGATACTAACAAATTCTTCTTGGAGTCTCGGATGCATACTTCCCATTAATGCATTTACCGTGATTGGCTTTCTACTAAGAGCGTCTGCAACCACATTGGCTTTTCCCGGATGATAATTGATCCCAAGGTCTTAGTCCTTGACTAGTTCAAGCCATCATCATTGTGTGAGATTCAGATCTGGTTGGGTGAAAATGTACTTAAGACTTTTGTGGTCTGTGTATATTTCACACCATTATCCGATAAGGTAATTCCTCCAAAGTTTCAAGGCATGAACCACGGCTTCTAGCTCCAAGTCATGAGTGGGGTAGTTCTCTTCATGCGGTCATAGCTGCCGAGATGCGCATGCTACAACCTTTCCTTCCTGCATCAGCACACAGCCGATTCCTTGTCGGGAAGCATCACAGTTAATGTCAAAACTCTTGTGAATGTTCGGGAGGAGTAGGACAGGTGCGGTCGTTAGTCTTGTCTTTAATTCAAGGAAACTGATTTCGCATGCTGTCGTCCAGACGAATCTCTGATTTTTCTTGAGCAATTCCGTCAGTGGCTTAGCTATCTTGGAGAAGCCTTCTATGAAACATCGGTAGTAGGCTACCAATCCCAGGAAGCTATGGACTTCGGTCAGTGAGACTGGTATCTTCGAGTTTAACACTGATGTTACCTTACTAGGGTCGACGGCAACACCTTGTTCTCACAGAATGTGTCCCAAAAATCTCACTTCTGTTAGCCAGAACTCGCATTTACTGAACTTGGCATACAGTTGATGGGATCTCAGTCTTTCCAAGACAGCGCAGAGGTGTCGCTTGTGCTCTTCTTCATCCTTAGAATATATCAGGATATCATCAATGAACACCACCACAAATTTGTCTAGGAAATCCATGAAGACCTTGTTCATCATGCTCATGCAATAGGAGGGAGCATTTGTCAGTCCAAACGACATGACCGTAAACTCATACATGCCATATCGGGTGGTGAATGCTGTCTTAGGTATATCTTCTTTCCTAATTTTTAGCTGATGATACTGAGTCCTGAGGTCAATTTTGGAGAATACTCGTGCTCCACTCAACTGGTCAAATAAGTCCTCAATGCGTGGGAGCGAGTACTTATTTTTAATAATGACCTCATTTAGTTGACCATAGTCTATGCACATTCTCAAACTTCCATCCTTGTTTTTCACAAACAGTACTAGTGATCCCCATGGTGAGATGCTTGGACAGATGTATACTTTGTGCAACAAGTCGTCCAACTACTTCTTTAGCTCTGCCAACTCAGGACCTGGCATACGATAGTATTTCTTGTAAATTAGGGCAGTACCGGTAACTAATTCAATCGCGAACTCCAACTCTCGGTCATGTGGCATTCTTGGTAATTCCTCGGGGAACATGTCCAGAAATTCACATACCACCAGAATCAAGTTCATGTCCATGACATTTGCTTGGTATGCCATTCCTTTCCTTGACTTTATCTTGTTGGCAAGAAATTGGACGGTTTTTCCAGCTGGATTAACCAGCATCACAGTTCTGGTGGCACAGTTGATACACACTTGATGGGGTGTCAACCAGTCCATACCTAGTATCACATCTAATCCCGAGGATTCGATAGCAATCAGTGCAGCTAGAAATGTAGCTCCTTGTATCCGTATTTCCAAATCTCGGTATATGAGATTTGTTCTGAGCATAGAGCCAGGGGATTTTACCACCATGATCTTATCCAATAAAGAAGGGGAAAATTTGTGCACGATGGCAAAACTCCTCGAAATAAATGATTGGGAAGCCCCTGAATCAAATAAAACTACCGCGGGTATGTTGTTAACAGGGAACATACCGATAATGACTTCTGCAGCTTCGCACGCTTCCTCGGCGGAGATATGGTAGACGCGTCCTGGATTTTATTTGGGGTTAGGGCGGCGTCCAATGGTGTTGACCTGCAGCTTGATGTTAGAGGATGGTTTTCCGTTGTTGGTGGGGCACTATTTTGCATAGTTTCCACTTTGACCACAAGTGAAACAGGTGTTGTTGCGGCGACAATCCTCTAGTACTGGCTGTTTGCCGAAGGCCTTATTCCGGCTCACTGTCTTGTTGGTATTGTTACTATTGTTCCAGGTAGGCTTGTAGACGGTGGTGTTTGGTTGCCAGGTGTGTGGCTTTTGTGCAATCTGTTTCTTGTTGTCCTTCTTGGGTTCAAACTTCCTCTTGCGGTCATCCTACCCGGTCTTAAGCTCTCGTTCGGCTATGAAGGCTTTGTTCACAAGGGTCTGGAAGTCTGGAAAGTCCAGCATACAGAGCTGACAACGGATGGTATGATTCAGACCTCCTAGGAAGTGATCTATCATCCTTTCCTCAGTGGATACGTCATGGGTAGAGTATCGTGCTAGATTGTTGAACTTGTTCAGATACTCGGCTACCGTCATGCCTCCTGTGTAAGAGCAAGGAATACTCTTTGATTTACCTTCATTATACCAGTAGGGATGTGATATTTACGGAATGCTTCCTTGAATCTTTCCCATGTAATCTCTTCTCCACAGGGCCATGTTGCCTTTGTGTTATCCCACCATATAGCTGCTGGCCCTTCTAAGTAGTGAGTGACAAAAGGAACCTTGTCTGCTTCATCGCAACGGGCTATATCTAGTTTCTTCTCCATAGTCCTTAGCCAGTCATTGGCTTCAGTTGGATCCACGGCTTGGCCAAAATTGGGAGGCTTAGTGCGCTAAAAGTCTGACAACTTGGAACGTGCCCAGTTGTTGTTATTCTAGCCTACCATAGCCTGCATGCTTTTCAGAAATTCCATAAGATCCTGATTCCTCTTCTCCTCAAACATCCTCATGATCTCCTCAGTATTTGGTGCCTGGGGTGGTGGAGGTGGTAGGTCTTCCGGTTGTTGACCTGCCTGCCTAGCGGATCGACGGATAGGGGTTCCATCGCCGCCTTGGCTACAACTTCCTTTCATCTTAAATTATTGTTCCCATTGCAAATCGCCCAATCGATGAGAAACTTCAATAAGGGAAAAGCATGGTCATAAAACACCAGGAAAGAGTTCACATGGAAAAGCGAATAAGAAAATAACATAATTATACAATACGACTCAACATTATTCAAGGCAAGCTAGAAAGGGAAACATCATGACTAGACTGCTCATACGGTAGTTGACATATGCAAAGATGCATGCTCAACAACTCCAACCTCGACTCTAGTGGCGTGGATGGCACGAACACTAGAAGACCTCTGACTCCTCGTTGTCTAATCCTGAGTCGGAGTCTGAACTGATGATGTTGACCTCATTCTCTGGAGCAAAGGCCACACGGTGACACCGATGAGACGGTCCTTCTTCTGAGGAAGAAGGAGCATGACGCCTCAGCATCGGAGCAGCAGAACTGGCTAGGTGTGAGGACCACTGGGAAGGAGTCTCACGATGGCTGCCAGACGAAGTGCCTGGCAACACTGAAGACTTAACTGGAATATCAAATCCAGGTGGTGGTGGAACTGGTAGTCCATATGGGGGTGGAACAGAATACTGGGTGGGAGTGGCACTGCAGTTGCGATAACAAGTGTCGCCCGGAAACGAGATAGCTCCTTAGCCAGGGATACAATCGTACGAGAGCTGGCGCTCATGTAACGAGATAGCACAGCAGTCGCACGGTCACATCTCGGGTCTACAAGAGCAAAAATGACTCGCCCAGCCGAAGGCAACAAGGTGGGGTAGTGGAAGAAACCTGGATGAGTCTACATCTCGACCTGGTGGTAGCGCAAGTCAATGAGAGCCTCCACTACAAAAAACTGGATTGCCATCTCTGGAGTAGAAGCCGTTCCACCCTTAGTAGAGCGAGAATAGCTACCAATATCCGAGCTAGCAACCAAGTAAGACTAAGCATCGAACTCTTACACGGACTCGGCAAGCTTCTCCCGTAACACCTCGTCCACTGGTTCCTCGCCGTGGGGATACACTCGAAACCAGACGTTCCAACGCAGTGATGGGAAGGAGGGTGGTGCAGGCTCATACTCAAAATGATACGGAACTGGTGCCATCTACACTCACAAAGCCAAAGGTTAGTAAAACAATGAATCATGATGCATGCCATGCAACAATCAAATGCAGCATTCAAAATGCAACAAGCAAATGCATACTCATGACCCTATACTACTCGTCGTGCTAACGCAGCTACTAGGGTGTCCTATAGTCAACGTGGCTCTGATACCAAGCGTTGTGGCACCCCGATTCAGAGAACCGGATTACCAGTGTTTCCAACCCAGAGATCATGTCTTTTGGAAACACTCAACAACTTGGAACAGAACTGAGCTGACTTTATTGATAGCATAACGTTACAAGTACATATCTTACAATGACTGCAAGGCCAAAGGCACCCTTGGTGCAGCAACAATATCTACATTATTTATGAAACATAGTGGGGCCTCGAGACTACTAAGTACTTCTACGACGTAGCGGAACATAGCGGCAACTCCATACATAGGGACACTGATGTGGACACTTCCTAATACAGACCATCAGGACCTCCGTCCTCGGCTTCTCCTGCATCTTGCATGATACGCCAGGTGAGTACTTGGAATGTACTCGCAAGCTCACAATAACCAAGTAATGCAGCAAACAATAGCACGCAAACAAATTATAAATAATACCACTGCTATACTAATTATAAACTTACTCATGCCCGGGGTTGTCTCACAACCACTAGCATACTCATCCAGCATCTCCACTCATTTGAAGAGTTCTTACATCATTACTGATATTAACATGATTGACCATCTACTGAGGTCTGGTCGGGCTGTCCATTATTGTGGACACGGCTATTCGAATAGGTTTGACACTCTACAGAGGTTGCACCCTTTACCCACACTATGGAGCACTGACCTTGTAATCCCATTCAGGTAGACCAACATTACTCCAACGGGACTTGCCTGACCCGTGACATTCTCCCCCGGAGTCTTGCCCTGGGTGGCCGTGTGTCCTCACGAGACCTGCCATCGTCGTGGCCAAACTGAACTGTCCCAACTAGGGATGGGCCCAACTCAACTCAACTAGGCTCACAGGGTTATCACCGCCTACCGGGCCAAGGTAGCACGCGTGCATAACCCTCCCTCTTTGGAGGTACCGGTGAAAGATCACGCGATCAGCTCAAGTCACGGCCGTCCCATATTAGCAATATGTGGTTGTGCGGTTATGCCCACACAGGTGACTCAATATCAACCACTAAGTTATTGTAAACATAGTGATTTATAACAGTAAGCACGTATTTTATATTTGATAATTTATTAGGCACTTATTTTATAGCAAAGTAAGTGAACATGATGCATGAAAATATGTGCCTATGCAATACTACACCACATGGATATAATTTCTTGCCTTGATTAGTGGAGTTGTTCAAACACTCCTGGTCTTCAAAGTTTCCTTTTGAAATATATTTGAAGTAGCAAAAGAAAATAAAAAGTCATACAACACCTTTTATTAATCAGATATTCTATGAGTGTAACAAAAATACCAAACATTACCAAAAAATAGAGGGGATCAGTACCAACTCAATGCAAAAAGAATCCAGTGATTTGGACATAAGAACAAAAAGATACAAATGGTCAAAGTTGCTGGTCAAATCTGAAAATAAATAAAAATAAAAAGAACCTCACAGAGGCCATGTCGAAGACGTAAAGTGGAGGGGGCGCCTCTACATACCGCTTCGGCCGCGGGCCTTAGCCACTGGCAGGTGCGGCCTGCCTCTTTTAAATAGAGAGAGGGGGAAGGAGACAGGACGTGGCGGCTCTCCAGCGACGGTCACCGGCGCTGCAGCCGACGACGATGCCTGGGAATAGGAGGAATGGAACGGCTGGTCAACGACGAACACGCACGTACCCGCAGCGCCACGAGAGATGGACGAACGATGTTGTCCCCTTCTTCTCCGGTGGCGGCGGCTTCGGGTGGTCGTCGGAGATGGTGGTTCTGGTGTCGATTGGCTCAGGCGAGGGGTCGAGGAGTACCAGGGGAAGCCCTGAGCTCGATGCAGTGGTTTAAATGGCTCTAGGGATGGTGGTTTGAGCTAGCGACGGTGGGGCTGCAAGCGGCGGAGCTCCGGTGATGATTCGAGGCCAGAGGGCCTCTTGGCCTTGGCTCGCTCTTTGGGGGGGCAATAGGAGGCTGCAGGAGGGGGATGGAGAGCTCGAAGGGGTCGGGGCGACCCTTAAATAGGTCGACGACGAGCGCAACCGATCTCTCCCGAAGCGGCGAGGATAAGCTCGACATCGGAGCAAGGGGCGAGCTGGCCGTCGTGGATGACCCTAGTGGCCGAAGCCGACTATTCGGTCCGTGGAGGATCTTGGCAGGGAGCGGCGGTGACCTTCTCCGGCGACCCAGGGCCTTCTGGATGTGCCGCGCGGCTGCCAGGAACGCACTCGACACCATGGACAAGGAGGGGGCTGCGAATGACGGCACGGGCGGCTCTGCTGCCACATGGGATGCACAGAGCGCGTGCTGTAGCATGCTAGTACCATGGTCACCACGGCTACAGCTGCCACAAGGCCACGCAAGCCATGGGACCTCGTCCATTGCGTCGACCGGACTCTTATTAGTCACCATCCATCACTAGTTCGGCCAGTCACACTCTCATGCGAAGTGTAGCATCAACTACAGCTTCTGCGTGCAAACTTGGAGAGGATCTAGAGCTCAAACGGGTTAGGATTAGGCAAGCTAGCATGTCTGCGTTAATCAGCATAGGAAATACTACAGACTGACAACGTTTGAAAGCATTTGAAGATCAAATGAATATAGTTCCTTTGTAAATCATCTTTCTGGTCCAGAATGCAAATGAGATCATGGCACTCACATGCAAGCCCTGCTAATGGTGAAACTTGTTGGAGGAGTGTTATTTAGTAGTGCACACATGTCCAAAAAATTTCAGATCATTGGTGCACCCCTAGCTAGCACTTCCTTCACAAAGGTTCAGTTTTAACATAAATTTAGCAGAGTTTTCCTGCTCAAAACTTGTACTGGACCATCAGATGTTTTTACATATTTGAACTAAATATGATCCCTTGGAGCTAAGGGAATTTATTGGGAATTTTCTAAAACAGGAAAAATGGGGTTGCTTCACAAAGTGAAAAAATTGGTGAGAAAAGAAATAATTACTCTAGCCACAATTTTACATTGGGCAATGAAATGTCTTTGAAGATTTTGAAATCATATGATACTAACAACATGTGGAAAAAGTTTTGGGGTTAACGGCTTATCCCAACTATAGGTTGCTTCACAACCCATGGTGATGCCATAATTTCCCAAAATAGAAAAAGAATTATTTAAAAGATTTAAATATTGCAAATTATTCCAAGAAAGGTTTTGTCAAGAGGAGAAAGGTTTTGGGGTTGCTTGGAACAAGAAATCAGAGACTCACAATACAACTTGCTTGACAAAATTTGCAAATCCAACAATTTGCAAGTGAAACTCCGAAATATTTTTACGACTGGTTCGTCCGAATACGTACCTCAGGCACGTGAAGCCAACATCTAGCATTTCTTATGCTACAACTTGGTCGGCTACAAATGAGGTTCATATAATCTGTAGTATTCACCAAAAATGGGGTTATTCCTCCCGAAATAGCAGTTGTCCGCACTACATGGATACATAGCTATAACACCTACTTTTCTGTAGTAGAACGAAGAAAGGAACCCATCGAGGAACTATTTTCTTTGGAAGATGTTTCTTACATATCATCGTAATATAACATAATCCTACTATGCGGTCCCTGTGTGTTCGCACCACATGGCCTGATTTCCTTGTTCTCGGAAATTAGCTCATGTTACCACAGTATACACAATAAAGAACACTAACAGGGGATGTAGAAGGCGATGGCTTGTTAAAGCCATAATATTAAAACATGAAAGGAAGTGTCTTGATACACGAATTCAAAATTACATATAATCACATGCTGACGATTGATTGAGATGATCTATTATAACATCTAAGGTGCAGTCTTCTTATGAAAGACGAGCGATGGACATCACTTGGTCATAAACGAGGTGAAGAGGAATCTCTTTGCCATCTACCCTTGACGGCCCAACACGGGACATAGACTCGGGATTCAGCTGGGTAGAACGGATATTCACCATAGCCCACGCCTCCCGAGCTCCTTCGCGGTAGGCCGAAGTCTTCCACAACTTGAAGCGACTACGGGCTCCTTCGAACTGCTCGGTAAGCTCGTCCATTCCTTGCGGAGGACATTCATTCGGCCATAACACTTTGATCATACTCCTCGTAGATTTTTGAGATCGCTCATGCAGAATGGACAACTCCTTCAACATGCCCCCCCTGAAATAGCTCGCATCTTCCTCGGGATAACCATTCAAGAGACCTAGACAAAAGGAATTGCACATTTTTACGATCAAAGCAATAAAAAGTGATTTAACACATTCTAGGTTTGGATTTTACTTAAAGAATATGTCGCCCTTTAATTTGCAATTCTCTTCATGATTTTGCACCGACTGAGCTTTCAAATTCTCAATTTCTTCGGCTTGTTGCTTATTCTCCTCCTTGAGTTGGTTATTTTCCACATGACATTGCTTTAATACCCGATGACCAGCTTCAAGATGGGATTCGACATACCTGTGCGAATCTCAGGATGCGTCTAAGCCTTTTTACAATTCGCCTGTAGATTCGCATGCTCTGACAAAGTTTTCTGTTATAAAGGAAATCCCATGGAAATTCAGAACATTGCAATATAATTTTACTCACTGTGTGCTTCTTCGGTGAACTTCTTCACCTCCTCCGGTTGGACCTTGCTGGCTTGCAATTCGGTCTGGCCAAGCTTGAAATCTTTGACCAGTTTTTCGTTCTTCTGCTTTAGATCCTGCAAGGTCGTAAATTATTAATTCGACCCTTCACTCGGCCGTCCCGACCAAATTAAGGCTCGGGGGCTACTGGATCCGAATTTATGTCTAGTTAGCAAAAACCGATGACTTACCTGCATAGGAAGAAATCAGCTTGGCCGCTTCCTCGAGTCCATCTCTCGCAGCCCCAAGGCATGCATCTCCAAAGTTGAAAGCATTAAGCTCATGTTCAGAAAAATCAGGGTGGCGCAAGGACTCCTTTCGCCATCGGCGATTCATCCAGCTTTCTGCTTTGGAATGAGTTGCTGAAAATTCCTTGGGGTCGTTAGGGAGTAAGGTCGTTAGGGAGTAAGTACATATTTGGAACTCTCGCGTTAGCCGAGAACCTCAGATTTTGGTGACTGCCAGACACTTTGGCAGTGTCTTCAGATGAAGAGGGTTGCATACGCCTCCCGAATATTTCGGCTAAGGTTCATGAACAATCAAGGAAATCATTTCTTCGAAGGGGTGCCCGACATGTTTTCCGCCATTGCCCCTTGTGTGGGAATCCTGTGCTCGGTCGATGCAGCCCCAGTCGGTATAACTCGACACGGAGTTTGGCGCATGGACCAATGGCCTTTGGGGTTGGAGCCAGGAACATTTGGGAAAATGGGAGGTATGGCCCCTCTTCGTGTACTGATTTTCCTTTTGTTCACTGTGGAAGATGTAAGAGGTCCAGGATTGTCAGCCTGAAGGGCCACCTTGAGTTCGTCGACGCTTTCTTGGTAAAATACTCCATCCTCAAAGTCTATTGAAATCTCCTGATCCTCATGGAATCTTGGGTCATCGTCGCGGGAGTAATTCCCGGGCTCAGAGGTGGGACAGTCGATCGTCTCAATCCAACGCCTCCAAGTCTGTTAAGGAGAGCAAGGGGTTATTGATCGGTAAATTCAAGCATAAGCATCCGTACTATGGGATTATGATCACACTTTCCCATTCGACGAGATTGTGTGCCGAGTATCCATCCCAAATAGTGAGGCGGGCAAAATTCTTTTTTTTGCCTTAAAGAGGTCATCCAAAATAACTGCTACATCTTCCTGATTGTCCGGTCCATTTGGTCTGGAACGGCTAGTATCGCTTGTCCCGTTATAGCGCCACAAGGGGTGCATGCGCTATTGGAGCGGCTGGACACACTGGGTAATTGCTGCAGCCATCACTTCCACGATGGTCATCCCACTATGAGTATGTGACCTCACCTTGGCGGCTAGGTGTTTTACTTCGGTGCTCTCTTCTTGGGAGGGGCTAACCGACCGCCAGCTGAACCGCTTCTTTAAGGGGAGCTCGGAGTACTCGGGAAGACCCCTCCAAACCGGGTCGAATAAAGGAATGTCCTCAATATAAAACAATTCTGAAGACCAATTGTTGGTTTCCTTCTTTGGAGTCCCGAATGGGTATCCGGTACCGGCTATACGCCAAACTTTGGCTCCACCCACTTCCTGAATTGATGTTCCCCTAGTTTGGGGAACGAGGCAGAAGTATTTTCTCCACAGGTCGAAGTGGGGATCGCTGCCCAAGAACATCTTGCACATGGCTACGAAGCCTGAGATGTGAAGGATTGAGAGAGGGGTGAGATTATGAAGCTCAAGCCCATAGAAATCTAGTAAGATCCTCAAGAAGGGGTGGACCGGAAAGCCCATACCTTGCAACAGGAAAGGAACGAAGCAAATCCTTTCACCATTTTGTGGGGTAGGGAAATTCTCTGTGAAGGCCCCGCCATTTGCAGAGGTCAATCTAGTGCGAGTGGGTGCAAGAGACGACGTAGGCCAAAAGGTTGCGAGGAGGAACCCGCCATGGCTCTGGGCGCTGGAGATTTAGGGTTTCTTGGTGGTGCCTGAAGGATGATGGTCACCTAAGGACGAATTTGATCTATTTATAAAGAGTCTTTTTATCCCTCGGCTACAAGGAACGGTTCTGTGAGGGACTGCTAGATTGCTTGTCTTCATTAATGCGCACAGGAATCGAGTGCTCCTACTGATTTTTGAGCGGAAAGGTTAGAGGCCATGGGCCTTGTGATGCTTCGATAGTCGAGAACTTGTCAATGATTGGATACAAATCAGAAAGGATAGAGGAACTCGCCTTGCAAGCCGGTTACTTTGGATATAAAGAGTTGCCAGATGGATGCAAATTCGGGGGCTACTGAGGGAGTCCTGGACTCAGGGGCCATCGAATGGTCGGCTCATCTTTTAGAGGTCGACTATATGGGCCGTATTATTCAAGACCGTACTGCGTGACGACCTCATATTCAAGCAGGAAAGCTTAGAATAGCGTATCATCCAAGTCTAGTAGTCTAGGTCGGTGCCTCTTCCCCTGACTTGAGGTCGGTTGTATGTAACCCTCGGGACCCCTGGTGTCTATATAAACCAGGGGGTTTCATCTTTATAGAGAGGTAACTCATCTAGGGTTTTTTTCTCATACGATATCGAGGTAGATCAACTCTATAATCCTCGTACACATCAATATAATCAAGCATGACGTAGGGTTTTACCTCCTCAAGAGGGCCCGAACCTGGGTAAAAACTTTCTCCTTCGTCCCTTGCAACTCATCGATCCAAGGTCCACAACTCGGGACCCCCTACCCGAGATCCACCGGTTTTGACACCGACACGCAGGTATTTGAGAAAAACCAGAGTATCCATCAAGAAAACAAAATTGTGTATGTTTAGACAATCTTTATAATATTTGATCAACAAAAGGCAATGGGTAATGATATTTTCTTGTAGCTATTTAGTTCTCTAAATTCAGTTACCATCCTATAGACAATTACAATTCTTTGACGAATAAGTTCATTTTTATCATTGCGAACAACAGTAATGTCTCCACTCACAATGAACATGACTTACCCATCTACTATCAAAAATAGGATAAATCATACGTTCCTCCAAAAATTTAGTAGTTCAGTTCCATCCACATCCTTCATCTTAGGATTTAAACGATGTTGGTGGCCAAAGATAGGTTTAGGATCTGGTTCCAGATCAATCTTGTGCTCGCATGGAGTGGGACTAATGCCTTTAATATCATCAAGAGTATATCCAATGGTAGCATGGTGCCTTTTTAGAAACTTGAGTAATCTCTTCTCTTCATGTTCTGAAAGGTTAGCAGTGATAATAATACGGTATATCTCCTTTTCATAAAGATAAGCATACTTAAATGTATCAGGAAATTTCTTTAATTCAAACATACGATCCCTCTTAGGATGAAGAGGGTCTCCCAAAGTTTCCACATGAAGATTCTGTTTACGGATAGGTGTTTTATTAAAGAGTATATCATCTATTTCATTTATTTCCTTAATATGCACATCGTTTTCATAGGGTCAAGTAAATATTGCTATAATGGATCAGTTAGACCAACAATTTCATCTTTGCTAGGTATTTCTTTATCATGTGGTTGTCTACTAAACATGGACATATAAAATTCGTGAGACACATCACCAAAGTTAACACTAACGGTTTCCCTATTGCTATCAATTTTTGCATTAACAATATTGAGGAAAGGTCTACCAAAAATAATGCGACAGAAATTATCATGTAATGATCCAAGAACTAGGAAATCAGTAGGGTATTTAATCTTACCACACAAGACTTCAACATGTCTGATAATCCGAACCGGTGAAATAGTCTCTTTGTTTGCAAGCTTAATAGTAGCATCAATATCTTGTAACTCAACAGTTGCAATGTCATGCATAATTACTTGATAAAGAGTAAATTGAATGGCACTAAAACCAGCACCCATATCACATAAGCCATGATAACAATGGTCTCCAATCTTAAGAGAAAAACACACATGCCAACAACATATTTATGTTTATCTTTCTCATCCCGTTTAGCAATACGAGATACTTCATCGCGAAAGTATATAACATGGCCATCTATGTTACCAACTAGTAAGTCTTTAATACTGCAACTTTAGGTTCTACCTTTATTTTTAGAGGGTTTATGTGTTTGATATTAATTTTCTTAACCATAATTGCAACTTTACCATGTTCCTTAATCCTAGCAGGGAAAGGTGGTTTCTCGATATAAGCACTAGGCACAACTGGGTCAACGTTATAGATTATTATGTCTCCTTTATCTATATTAGGTTCCTCATATGTTTCTTTAATGGGTGGATGAAATTTAAACCACATATCCTTACAGAGATCAACATGAGTAGAAAATGATTCATAGGAAGTAGCACCTATATTAGACTCAAGTTAATATTTCATAATGAACTTATGAAAAGCTTCAGTTTCCATAAAATATTTAACACATCAAATTCAAAATTTATACCTAACTCCTTACCTTTGTTGATTTCGCAATCTTTGGACTTGTGTTTAATTCTTTCCAGAATATCCCATTTGAGTTCAATAGTCCTCTTCATAAAGGAACCAATAGAAGAAGTATCGAGCATTACTTGATTATCATGAGAAAGTCGAGCATAAAAGTTATGTATAATAATTTCCTCAAGAGCTCATGACTGGGGCATGTGTGCATCATAGACTTAAGCTTTGCCAAAGCATTAGCGACACTTTCTTCTTCACGAGGCCAAAAATTATATATATAATTACGATCATGATGAACGAGATGCATAGGATCAAAATTCTAGTGAAATTCTAGCTTCAATCAGTTTCAATCCCATATTCCAGCATCATTCAATATCCTATACCATATTAATGCCTTTCCCTCAAATGATAAAGGGAATACCTTCTTTTTAAATCCATCCCGGATAAACCTGGTGATATGTACATTTTGCATCATGAATCTTTATTGATATTTATCTTATTATAGTCCATTATTCCCTATTATTATGTAATTCTTAAGCCTCTTCTCTCTAAATATGCAAGGTGCATTACCAAGAGGGAAGTCTGTGGAAACTGGAAGTCTGGGCCGAGAAACCGAAAAAAGGCAGAAAAATCAAGTTGCTCCAATTGACCTGAAACTCCACAGACATGTTTCTAGAATATATAAGAATTATTGGGCCAAAAATATAGGAGAGGGGCAGCCAGCTGGGCACAAGCCAATAGGGTGCGACTCCTCCTTGGTTGTGCCCTGATGACTAGTGGGGCCCCTGCTGGCCCTCCGACGCCCCTCTTCTCCTATATGTTGTGTTTTACCCTGGAAAAAAATCAGGAGATAACTTTTGGGACGAAGCATCGCCGCCTCGGGGCGAAAATCTATGCAGAGGCCATTTTTCTGTCAGGCAGAACAATTCTACCAGAGAAATTCCTCTCCGGGAGGGGGAAATCGAAGCCATTGTCAAGACCAACAATTCCTCCTTCATGGGAGGACAAATCTTCATCAACATCTTCACCAACAGCATCTCATCTCGAACCCTACTTCATCTCGTGTATTTAATCTTTGTCTCAAAACCTCAGATTGGTACATGTGGGTTGCTAGTTGTGTTAATTACATCTTGTAGTTGATGCTAGTTGGATTACTTGTTGGAAGACATTATGTTCAGATCCTTAATCATTATTATTATACCTCTGATGTTGAACATGTTGATGAGGTGTGAGTAGTTACTATTGTTCCCGAGGACATGGGAGAAGTCTGGTTATAAATAAGCATAAAATGTTGGTACTCATTCGATATTTTGGTGATATGTATGTTTTTACTTCCTTTAGTGGTGTCATGTGAACGTCGACTACATGACACTTCACAATGTTATGGCCCTAAGGGAAGTCATTATGGAGTAACAAGTAGATGGTGGGTTGCGAGAGTGACAGAAGCTTAAACCCCAGTTTATGTGTTGCTTCATAAGGGGCTGATTTGGACCCATATGTTACATTCTATGGTTAGATTTATCTTATTTTTTCTTTCATAGCTGCGTATGCTTGCGAGAGGGGTTAATCATAACTAGGTTGTTAGTTCAATTAAGAAAAACACCTTAGCATTGGTCCACCCACATATCAAATTATCAAAGTAGCGAACGCGAATCAATTCAATATGATGAATGTTACATCTCCAATGTATCTATATTTTTCGATTGTTCCATGGTGTTATATTATCATTCTTGGATGTTTTATGATCATTTTATAGCAACTTTATATCTTTTTTGGGACTGACCAATTGAGATAGTGCCTAGTGCTGGTTGTTGTTTTTTCCTGCGTAGAAAATCCATATCGGATGTGGTCCATTTATCCCAAAACTTTCTGTAGATTTTTTGGACCAGAAGGAAACTTGGGGCCCAAGAATGAGCAGCAGACGAGGCCCAGGGGGCTCACTAGACATGAGGATATGCTAGAGGACCCTGGTGCGGCCTGTTGTGTAGTGCGGCCCTCGGGCACCTCTTCTACCGCCTGTGAGCTCTATAAATACCCCAATATTCAAAAAACCCTGGAGGAGTTGACAAAAAAACATTTCAGCCGCCCCAAGTTCCAGAGCCACGAAATCCAATCTAGAGCCCGTTCTAGAGAGGAACACGATCATGGAGGGGTTCACCATCCTCATTGGTGCTCCTCCGATGATGCGTGAGTAGTTCCTATCAGACCTATGGGTCCGTAGGCAGTATCTAGATGGCTTTTTCTCTTGTTTTGTTTCTCGATACAGTGGTCTCTTGGAGATCCATATGGTGTAACTCATTCTTTTTCGGTGTGTTTGTTCTGGTCCGACGAATTGTGAGGTCTTAATCAGATCTATGGCAATATATTCATGCTTGATTATTATAGCCTCGTATTTCTCCTCCTATATTTGGGTTTTGTATACCGAACTTGATCTTTTATCTTGCAATGGGAAAAACTGCTTTGTGATGGGTTCGATCTTGCGGTGCTCAATCTTAGTGACAGAAAGAGACATGACACGCATGTATCGTTGCTACAAAGGACAAAACAATGGGGTATATTCCTACATGAATAGATCTTTTCTACATCATGCCATCATTCTTAAGGAATTACTTCATTTCTCCATGAACTCAATACAATAGATGCGTGCTGGATAGCGGTCGATGTGTGGAGTAATAGAAGTACATGCACGCAGAAGTTGGTTTATCTATCTTGGACATGATGCCTATATACATGATCATTATCTTCAATATTGTCATAATTATTTTCTCCTCTATCAATTGCCCAATAGTAATTTGTCTACCCATCGTTTTCTATTTCTCGAGAGAAGCCACTAGTGAAACCTATGACCCCCGGGTCTACTTCACATCATCTATTTGCAATCTCGACTTTGCTATTTGCATATCTACTTTATTTGCTCTTTTGTTTTTAGATCTATACTATCAAAACCCCAAAAAGACCTTCATGCAGTCTATTTGCTATCGCTCTTAGTTGCATCTATAAAATAATTTACCCACGAGGGATTGACAACCCCTCCATGCGTTGGGTTGCGAGGATTTGCTATTTGTGTCCAGGTGTTGCTTACATAGTCTTGTGGATCTTCCTAATTTATTGATACCTTGGTTTCTTAACTGAGGGAAATACTTGCCATCGCTTTGATACATCACCCTTTAATCTTGGAAGGAAACCAACACATCAGCGAGACTAAGCAAGATAGTTGGAGCTGTTGTCGGGGAAGATGAAGTCAAGATCTATCAGGTTCCTACACACAAACCTCGTCTCCTTGCAATTACATTATATTCCATTTGCCTCTCGCTTTCCTCACCCTAGTTCAAAACAAATTCCATTTTATTTTCCTTATTTCCGTTTGTCGTTTTCTTGCCGGATCTCTTGTTTGCATGATCATTATATCTTGTATTACTAGTCATCCTTCGTCACCAAATTTTTAAGTCTTGTGCTTCAAACAGAAACACGGAGAAAATTTGAAATAAGCTTAGTATAGGTTGATGTAATCTTATCGTGTTTGCAATTTAAAAGAAGGTGCAAAGATTTTTCTCCATAATTTTTATATAGGATTGAACATGCATCACAGAACACTTCTAGATTTTCCCGCTAAAGGAAATTTTGTTGAGATTCATGCTAATGCTACTTATGAAATAATAGAGGGGATATTGGGTGTTCTGCCATTCAAAAAGGGATTTATTTTACACAAGAAGGAGCTCATATTTAGAAAAATTGGGAGATCTAGAGGAAAATTTTGTCGAATTGCAAAAATCTTATGAACCTCTCAAACATATTAGTGGAAACATGAGTCGCATGAATACTTTGATTACCTTGTGTTTTAAGCATTTGGATATTTTGGATCTTATTATGGCCTCTTTTACTAAGAATATTGGAAAACATAAAGAGCCACCTGTGTTTGAGAAAACCTTTACCAAGATAGCAAAAACTAAAGATGATAATACTTGAATCTATGTTATATGCCTAGCTAGGGGCGTAAAATAATAGTGCTTGTTGGGAGGCAACCCACTAAATAAAATTTATTTTCACTTTTCCTTTCTGCTCTTGAGTGTTTGCACAATTATCCTACACTTATAATTGTGTCTTTTGTGTTTCATTTAGTGTTTGTGCCAAATAAAGCCTTTGGGATCCTGTCGGGTGTTGGTTGCCTTAATCCTGTTGAAAAATAGAAACTTTTGCGTCCAATTAAAAAATAAAAAATAAACCAGAAACGTGAAAAGTTTTCGAATTTTGTACACAATATTAATATAAAATTCCCTACGTTGTCCCAATATTTCAGAATTTTTGGAGTTACATAAGTATAAGTAAATGTCGATCTTTGCAAATTGTTCTCATTTGAACAGATTATATTTTCTTTGCGTTATTTTCTTATTTTAATGATTATATATTTTATATCAGGGAGCATAAGCTATGGTAAAGTCAGAATATAGTAGGTATAATGCAAAAAATGTGGAATAGGTTTTCAATAGTACCTAGTAAAGCTTTGTTTTCTTATACTAACAGATCTCAAGTACATTTTGTTAAGTTTATGTGATGGAAAGTTGCAAGTTTTGATTGAGATCACGATGGATAAAAGAATAAGGAGTGATAAAAGACTAAGCTTGGGGATGCCCCATGGAACCCCAAGGCAATATCTAAGGAGTACCAAGCAACTAAGCTTGGGGATGTCCCGGAAGGCATCCCCTGTTTCTTCTAAAAACGATCGGTAATCTTACTTGGAGCTATATTTTTATTCGTCACATATGACGAGTTTTGCTTGGAGCATCTTGTATCATTTGTGTCTTTGCTTTATTTGCTGGTTAGTTCGTCATAATAAACTTTGTTGGACACACCCATTTGACAGAGCTAAATTATGCTATGACTTGTTAGAAGCGCTATCTATGCTTCACTTAAAATTTTTGAGCCATAGAATTCCTCAAGTACTTCACTTATATATTTTTGAGCATGGTGGTGCTATTATTTTGAAGAAATATTATCTCATACATTACTTAGATTATTTTGAGAGTTGCTGAAATTTTGAAAAAATCCTCTCTTGCTTCACTTATATAATTTTGAGAGTTCAAAATTTTAAGGAAACGTGTGCTCTTGTTCTTCACTTATATTTGTTTGAGAGATTGTTATTTCCATTGGCAATTTGCTTTAAATGAAAATTATTCCCAAAGTGATGAATGTACAAGAAAGATATAATAAAACCTTTCATGAAGATCGTTGGATATTAAGCTTGATTATTTGCAATAGTTTTGTGATATGAAGATTGTGATATGTGAGTTATGTTGAAGAGTAATTATGCTCTAGTAAGAATATTGGTGTTAAGGTTTGTGATTCCCTATGCATGCACATGAAGTATATAATTATGCTATGAAATTACATCCTACTTGTGAAGCATTATTCAGTGTTAGTTCTGTTTAATGTTCACATATGACGATTTTTGTTCCTTGGTTGGGCGCTTCTCAATCTATTTTCTAGCCTTCACTTGTACTAAGCAGGAATACTGCTTGTGCGTCCAAATCCTAAACGCAAAGTTGTGCCAAATGATTCCACCATAACTACCTATGTGCGGTATTTTAACGCCGTTCCAAGTAAATTTGCAAGTGCCAACTCTAATGTTCAAAATAAAATTATGTTTTGTCTGCCCGTACTGGTCATGTAGTGGAAAGGGGTGGCCGATATCTTCCATATTACATAGGTTACTCTCAAGATGACTGTTTATTCACTTATCATTGCATGAGAGTATGGGGATAATAGGGATGCCCAGTTCCAAAAATAAAAAATATATTTTATGTTGTCAAATAATAAATTCATTAGGAAGTGTTGGTATGGACGGTACCCATGGATACGGCTAGCCGTGGAACGTAAATGAATGGTGGAAAAAGGAATAAAGTTTGTTTTTTCAGTTTGGTAACCGCCTATAATTTGTTTATCATGGAGAATATTGGAAACTGTTAGTCGTTCTCGTTGACAAGAAAAGCATACCACCTAAAAAAATTACCTCTAAGATTTTCACTTTGAGCTCTATCACCTTTACAAATCCCTTCTTCCCTCTGCGAAGGGCCTATCTATTTACTTTAGGCAATTTTTATTTTTTCAATTTGAGTTTCCATCTTCTCTTATAAAGAACCAACTAAGGAACACTACTAACGTACTTGAGCATTGGATGTAGTTAATATTTGAGTGTGTTGCATGAATGGATCAATGATAGAGCATGATGGGCTAGGTATAACGTTCTTTAGTGTTGATATTTTGAAATACTTGGTTCCTTGTTGATATGCTTTAGTAGTGAGATTTTCATGTTAAATTATAGACTATTGCTTTGCATAAACTATAACTCCATATGTCCATGCTGAAAGAAAAAGAATATGATGAACATGTGAGGCAGCATTCCACATCAAAAGTTCGGTTTTGTTATTTACCTACTCGAGGACAAGCATGAATTAAGCCTGGGGATGCTAATACGTCTCCAACATATCTATAAATTTTTATTGTTCCATGTTGTTATATTATCATTCTTAGATATTTTATGATTATTTTATAGCAACTTTATATCATTTTTTGTGACTAACCTATTGACATAGTGCCAAGTGCGAGTTGCTATTTTTTGCTATTTTTCCTTCGCGGAAAATCCATATCAGATGAGGTCCAATTGACATGAAACTTTGCAGAGATTTCTTTGGACCAGAAGGAAACTTGGGAGCCAAGAATGAGCAGAAGATGAGGCCAAGTTGGGCCACTAGATATCAAGGCACGCTAGAGACCCCTGACGTGGCCTGGTGTCTAGTGGGGCCCTCGTGCACCTCCTCCACCGCATGTTAGGTCTATAAATACCCCAATATTTAGAAAACCCTAGAGCAGTCGATGAAAAATCATTTCAGCCGCCGCAAGTTCCAGAGCACCGAAATCCAATCTAGAGCCCGTTCCAAAGAGTAACATGATCTCGAAGGGGTTCACCATCCTCGTTGGTGCTCCTCTGATGATTAGTGAGTACTTCATATCAGACCTATGGGTCCGTAGGCTGTAACTAGATGGCGTTCTCTCTCGTTTTGTTTCCCAATACAATTGTCTCTTGGAGATCCATATGATGTAACTCTTTCTTTTGCGGTGTGTTTGTTGGGATCCGATGAATTGTGAGTTTATGATCATATCTATGAAAACATATTCATGCTTGATTATTATAGATTCGTATTTCTTCTCTGATATTTGTTTTTTTTGTCTGGCCAACTTGATCTTTTCCATTGCTATGGGAAGAAGTGCTTTGTGATGGGTTTGATCTTGCGGTGCTCAATCTCAATGACAAAAAGAGACATGACATGCATGTATCGTTGTTTTCAAGCATAAAACGATGGGGTCTATTCCTACATGAATAGATCTTGCCTACATCATCTCATTGTTCTTAAGGCATTACTCCGTTTCTCCATGAACTCAATACATCAAATGCATGCTGGACAGTGGTCGATGTGTGGAGTAAGAGAAGTACATGCAGGCAGAAGTTGGTCTACTTATCTTGTACGTGATGCCTATATACATGATCATTGTCTTCAATATCGTCATAATTATTTCCTCTTCTATCAATTCCCAACAGTAATTTGTCTACCCACCGTTTGCTATTTCTCGAGAGAAGGCACTAGGGAAACCTACAGCCCCCGGGTCTACTTCACATCATCTATTTGCAATTTCTACTTTGCTATTTGCATTTCTACTTTATTTGCTCTTTTTTTCACAACTATATTATCAGAAAAACCAAAATACCTTGTTGTGCTGTATTTTCTATAACTCTTATTTGCATCTATCAATCTATCCTTACTTTAGCCACAAGAGATTGACAACCCCTCAACGTGTTGTGTTGCGAATATTTTCTATTCGTGTGGAGGTGCTACTTACATAGTATTGTCGATCTTCCTACTAGATTGATACTTTGGGGACCCGGACTTACGAGTCGAGATCGCTGAATGAACATGCTTAGTGATCCCAGAGATCAATGCTCACCGAACACACACATACTGAATATTAAGAGACTTACATCCATACATATGGTTTGATACAATAAATGACCATTGTGGTCAAGTCTTACATAAATAGGGCCCCGAGGGACAACACACCAAACTTGACCAATAGCGGAAATATTGGTTGAAAGCGTGACCCCATGCCATCAACCTTAACATACAAACATTCTGATTGGGAAGCGTCCTAGCTCGCAGGAACGTCACCGACTTACTCTTCACCTTATCATGATCTCTCATACCTGATGAGTGAAATAAAAAGTGGAAAGCCAATGAGTACTTTGAATGTACTCGCAAACAACCCATGATGTGGATAATGTAGTTGGTATGATAATAAAGTGATATGCACCATTTGCGGGAAGCAAGCTTTGAATGTAGACAAACATGATCATAGACGGATATGGATATGCATCATAAGCTAGATGGTATTTAGAAGAACATGTTACAGATATCAACATATCTGCTGAGGGCTGAACACTTCGGGTTCACCCGATATGCCAAGTCACCAAACTTGGTCATATCAACTCTTTCAGATAACACCTTTAAACACACACACTCACACTTGGTTTATGCGGAAACGACTAGACGTAGATTAAGCAGGATTAAACTATCCTTTACCGTGGACATGGCTATTCAATAGTTTTACACTCTGCATAGGTTCTACGCTGTACCCACGAGATCCGAGAAACTTCCGTGTCATCCACGACTCGCGGTATATAAGATACCCGACGTAAGTACCCGATCAATGCCTTTCCCCTGACGATACTAGACAAAGAGTTCCACTCGATTGGTACCCAGCCCACATGATGTACGTCTTATGAGCACCAACTCTGGACAATATCATCCATGCAACGGTGTGCCCGGAATACGTAAAAACGGCATAGTCGTCCTACCTGGCACGTACCCGTCATGAGTGTGACCACATATCACTCCCGCCACTAGTAATGTGGCTCTTTGCTAGCACCGACCAAAGTAATCAACAAAGCCCCATCCCATAAAGGGGTAACATGGTCACACATGTAAGGTTGGACGGTTAACACATCATAAATCTAATATTGTTTTCGAAACCACTCACACCAAAATACCCGGTGCGCCACTTCTTCACACGTGGTCACCCAACTCATCATCACCCTCGGGCATTAGTGGCACCCGACGGGGTTTTCAGAAAACCTTTGATATTTACCATCATCATGCTCATGCTTCTACTATGCTTAGCTCTACTGTCTACTTGTCAACAAAATATTAGCATGACCCTCATAGGTGGTAGGGTCAAGCTCAAATGCAAGTGCTTCGGAGGAGCTATCAGAATCATCATATCGATGATTTACCGAATATTCATGATCATATGGAACGGGAATAATTGCTCTACTAGCATGAAATATAATATTTTGGTCAAACATAGTCAAAGGGTTGCTTGCCTTTGCTCTCATAAGTTCTCGGGGTCTTCGAGGTCTTCTGGTCCAACTCCGAATAATCCGTCTACTATCTTCGGAAACAAACACAGTATGCCACACAACAAGCATAAACAAAAGTGCTACATGAATTTGATTTTTATTTTTCTTGGACCTCTCTCGTCATAACAAAAATACCTCAAGCATGCTATAGGGGGTTTGGACCATCTGGATTTTTTGAATGGATGAAAGGAGGAATAGGTGATCCCCAAAGAAGGCTACAAAAAGTTTCATGATAAAAATGAGTGGAGGCACTGATTTAATAGAGCATAATTTTAGAAACATTTAGGAACTTGTTTCAGTGGATTCAGAGTTGATATGAATATACAAGGGATTTTCTAACATTAGATAGATAGCAAAAGGGAGCTATTTATTTATTTCAACAGAAAAAGTCATGCAAAAATGTTGACCAAGGCCTCAAAAATAGGATATGATATTAGAAGACTCTATAATTTGTAATCAATCCATTTGGAGTTGATTTGAGTCATGTAGGTTTTTTGAAGGAGATGCTAGGAGTATTCAAATATGTATTTGAATAATGATACAACAGAAAAGTTGTTTGGAAAAATGTGCAAAGCACATATTTGGATAGCCCTTGATTTTAGGAACCTGCGGGAATCTGAATCATCCAAATTAGAGTTAAAATGACTTTTCTATAGAATTTTGAATTTGCTGCCAAAAGAAATTTGATAAACGGCTCAGCAACAGGGGCTATCCTGTGCTCAGGCGGCTGATAGGTATATGGGCCGGCCCAACAGCACGGCCTCACCAGCGAAGGGCTACGGTGGAATCGTATTGCTTGGAATACGCCTCCCGCTGGGGAAGGCAGTTTTCACCAATTTCTGCCTCCACTTAACCTCGCAGTGGGGTCACACGACTGCTGCTTAGGCTGACGGGTGGGCCCAAGGGATATGGGGCCCGCTGATAAGTCCTTCTTCCTCCTCCTGCCTCTGTCGAGTGGAGGCGAGAAGAGGGGCACCGACGCCGCTCGTGCAAGCGTCCTGCGCTGCGTCCGGCGAGGCCCGGCCTCCCGGAGCCCTAGGGGAAGGTGACGACTAGGAGAGGGGGCACCACGCACTCCAGGGAGGACATGGTTGCGGCCAGCTCCTGCCAGGGCGGATGCGGCCGTCGGTGACGGAGGAACGACACCCTGACCACAATGGAGGATGGGGAGCTACGGGGGAGGCTCACGGCGGCTAGGGGGACCCCATGGTGCGGCTCAGATAGGGACGCGACGCCCAGCGTATCCGAATTGGAGCCGAGGCTGCCTGAGCTCCTTCGGCCATGCCAAGGGAACGAGGGCATGGGACTGAGATTAGGGGCGCATGGGGGCATTAAGGGGAGAGTGAGGGGGATAGAGTAGCCGAGAGGGCTCGGGGGAAAAGATAAAAGAGGGATGGTGAGAGGGAAAGCTCGTGAGCTCTCAGGATGCTCTTGGCACGACGAGAGCATGCGTGCCAGAAGGGTCTTGGCTGCTTCTAGGCGTCGGGGAGGGGTTGGACTGGTCAACAGAGACCGTATGGCGCAGTGAGACGAGCTGGGACAAGCGGATACGGCCTGGAAGATGAAGACAAGATGTGGAGCACCGTTCTTGCATGCCGTGGTGGTGGTCACCACCCACTTGGTGTCCTGGGCCACCCCTTGGCCAGGCCAATGTGTCAAGAATGCAAGGCATGCGTGCCATGAACCACTAGTGGAGTTTGGACCCCAGTGGATCAGTTTAGACTGGGGTTTGACTACCATTAAGTTTGTCGCAGCAAACTTAAGGCTGGAAACGAGGGTGCTTATTGGATAATTCTGGGAATGAAACTATGTCTAGCAGTGTTCGTAGTGAAGGACTACACTACTGCAAAGTTTCATCTCCAGAGGAGGTTTCTAGCTAGCAGCTGCAGTTCAAAACTACATTTTTGCCAGAAATGAAGTTTCAGATGTGCTGCTCATTTTCCCCACATGAGCATGCTGTATTTTGAAATGAAATGGTGCATTAGCATGCTAGAGATGCCCTGGAAGAATGTGGGGGCTTTGGCTTAAGCAGAGGTATAGGAAGAGAGGTAAAAATGGTGGTGCCACGGTGAAAATGAGAGGTAGCTACAAGGAGTCTCCCTCCAATAATTGACCAGAGACCATGGCAAAGCTACTGGAGGTAAAAGGTAACTAGGGGAGGTTGTGTTAAAAGTGTAAGCTCAAGGGTTAAAGTGGAAGGTGTCAAAGGAGCCAATTTGGTGAGTGCACACAAGGTGTTTGATGAGTGTCAGGGCTACCATATGGACTTCAATTATGAAACTTAACAGGATCAACTAATAGATGAAAATAAGCCTCGACACCAAATTTGGGATTTTGTGGAGAAGGTTTCCAATGTAAACTTGGAAAACCCTTGAAATGGGCAGAAATGGCCTTCTGCTTACAAAACTATTCAAATCAATTCCCACAAATCCAATATTTGGTGTGGGGGCATTATTTGAGCATTAAAGCATGCCCAAAAAGTTTGGTGCCAATTGGAGAAACTTTGTAATGTAAAGTTTCCCGAAGTGAGAAATCAACATAGAGAGTTTTGAAGGGCCTAAGACAAGTTGTTCTATTGTACTTGATGCACCACTTGGTGTGGATGCATTATTGGAGTATCAGAACATGTCTACCAAATTTGAGCACAATTGGAGATACTTGACAATGTAGAGTTTCTCCAATTTGGATCTGGACAGATAGGGTTTTAGAATAATTAGGGCAATCAAATCAACTTCGGTTGAGATGAAACTTGGCAAGCTCATCACGTATATCATGTTTGACATACTCGAATTTTACACGAATTTATTGAGAATATTTCTTATAGAAATATTCCAAAAGCTTGAAATAGGCAGGAAGGGTTTTGAAGGGTTTGCCCAATATTTTGGACATGACCATGTGTTGAAACTCATATATATGGAATATATATATCCACTGAGTTCCCCTAAATTTTCTTTAATATTTTGAAAGCAATAAACATCACTTTCCTTCACAAGAGACCATTTTTGGCCTCACGGGAAGGCATTTAAATAAAATAGTAACATAATTTTTAAAATAATAATAGGGTGGTTTTGGGAAGCCATTTTATAATGGGTTTGAAATAAAATAAATGGTGAAGAATATCTTTCCTAAGTTGAGGACCTGTTGTACAAATCCCAACTGAGGGGTTTTGAAAGCTTAAATCAAAGAAATGCTTTTTGTTGAAAGTAATAATTGGTAAAAATAGTTTTTGGTCCTACACACATGGCATGAAAATTAGGCAAGGGTTTGGGTCAAGGAGACGAGTTTGGAGAATAGAAGAAATCATTGAGAATCAAACACACGCATATAAGCAAGCAAGCAAACAACAGTCACTTCAAGCATCACAAGCACTCATAAAAATTTTAATTGGCCCTAATTTTTGAGAAAAGTCAAATCAGTTAGGAGAGTTAAAAACAGGGTGCTACAGACCTTACCTCCTTAAGAAAATCTTGTCCCCGAGATTTCTAGGCTAGGGGTTGGAGAGGAACAAAATCTTGAGTCGGAGGTGGTCTTCATGTCCACGCGTTGCTCTTATGGGTCTTGAGGTGCTTCATGATACAGCTTCGAATGCTCCGCACGTTCTTGCCTGACCGTGAGCATGTTCTGGCAATAAGTTAGGCTTGACCGAGGGTCGTCGGCTTGGTGAGCTAAGTTCGTGCAAGGTTCTGGCTTGCAAGTGCGTTCAAAAGTTCGAATACGTGGGAAGGTAATGTGTCTGGGTTTTGGTCCTCGGGCCGCTCAAGCCGGTTAGTGACATCTAGGTGTCTCGTGTTAGAACTTACGGTCAATGTCTTCACGTAGCTCCCTGCTGACAAGGAAGTATTTGATGGCTTCATGTGAAGGGTCTGGGTCGGGTCTCGTTATGAGTCTAAGCTCGGAGACTCAGTGTTCATAAAAGGTCCTACCATCTCGGAAGGTTCGTGAGGGGCTCTGTATGAGCTGGCTACCAAAGAGTATCGGCCAGTTATCCAATCCCAAGGCGTGCGGCTCGGCAAGCGGTGAACCAAATTTAGAAGGTTTTCACCATGATCCAATCAGGACTATCATCCTTGGTTTGGACCAAGGAGAGGCCGTCTGATTTTTCTCGCTGTCCAAAGGCTTCCTCGTCTTGAATCATTGAGGCTTCTTGACATTGTTGATGTAGTTGGCGCCGGATCGGTGGTTGACTTCTATTGCTTCTTCTTCATTGTCTGGTTCCCAACCATCGCGGTTCTTCATCTTGTCTCGGGTAGGGTTGACTTCTGTTGTCTTGAGGTCGCTTTAAAAAACCCATCCTCTTGAGATAACACTGTACCCTCGAGAGGCATAGTGATCGGCGTTCTTGGGGCTCGCCCAAACATGACTAAGGTGTTCATCCTCTTATCGGGTGAATAAGCATGTCATCTGTGAGGATAACAACATATTTTCCCAAGCATCACATAAGCATAGTGCTTATGAGATAGGTTAGGAGAGTGGGGGCTTGCTATGGGTGGTCACTAGCCGAGAGATTCATGGTCCAACGCGATCTAGTCCTTCATGCCCATGTCCGAAATAGACACGATGGGTGGTGGTCGGGCGGAGTACTGGCCATACCCTAATGACTTAGAGCCATTTCCTATGGTTATAATCAGATCACCTTATGGCTCGGTGAAGCTTTGGGGTTGCAAGGAACTTAGGATGAGAGTGAACATCTATCATCTTACCTTAAGCACATTCCTTAGATGCCAATAGTCAGACCTCTCACTCTGGACAAAATCACCCTAGTTCATCAAAGGTACCATCTCACATAATTGAACGTCGTACCACTCATGCTAGTCCACTCCGGGGTTGAGGGAAGGAGTAAACCCAAACACCACAAGTATCATACAACATACTTTATACATGCGTCCCTATGCGGGGCCTCGGGGAAGCATACAAGCTGCTAAGCTTGAACTGGGATGCTACAAATCCAAATGTCCAGCTAGATCACTCAATGGACAGTGTACTGCATTCCTTTATTAAGGAAACACGTAGTGTTCCAATCCAAGATCTTGTCCCCTTTCTACAAATCCGATCTAGTGGTCCATCAGTCCAGTCGATCATCACTGGACCCATCACTCCTACAATTCCAATATTGATGGGGTTCTACATAATCACTTAGAGTCCTCATAATCCACATTATTATCACCAGAACTACGTCATAGTATATCCGCCAACTTCAAATATCATGGTCATCTAATCTCTAAGGCCATGCTTATACAGGTTCGTAAGTTATTCCTACAACTCCAATTACTTCTACTCGTTATCCATCGAGAAACATGGTTTCATGATCGAGATCATCGGGCTAAATCCAATTTGCTCCAAACCATGTGGTCTCTGTCATCATCGATACTCTATTGAGATTACCTATTTAAATCCAAAATTCAAGTCCAACAAAATATCTTACCTGCTACTCCAAATCATTATGGTAAAAGCATCAAACCACTTCTAATACTTGTTAAATTCAATTATACCACCAAGAATTTATTGCTCGTGATCATAATCGCCCTACTCAACCCAAGCTACTCCAGGAGTATGTAGGTTGGGCTACTTTATCAACTTGTTCCACCAAGTTCACCTACCTTATAAGGGTCTTACGGTCCACCTCCTCAAGACAACTATCATCACAACAACTTTAGTCTAATACTCTTATATCCGAGAATGGTCTTCAGTTGTCTTAAGAATGAAGGATACTCGTTCCCTGTGATCACTCGTTCCATAAAGAACCCGGTGCTAAGCGGGGGGTTTATCGGGGCTTGATGGGTTTTCTGGCAAACCCGTGTATCAGACACGTGACAAGATATTTGAGCCGAAAAGGCTGGTGGAGGTTACGCTAGGCTAGGGAGGATTTTGGATCTCGAGGAAAGCATAACCCTATAGGTTGCGCGTGGTTGAGCATGGTATAGTCAGTGTCTTCAGTGTTGGTCGCCTGTCGAAGTGGATCCTTGGTGCATCTTGTCTTTCTGGTCTTCAGTTGTCGAGAAGGGTAATAGAGAGAGAGAGAGAGAGATAGAGAGAGAGAGAGAGAGAGAGAGAGAGAGAAGCACAGAGGAGAGTGTCTAAGGGGGTGCTAAAGTGCAAGTGCAATCAAACAAGTGTTGGAAAGTCAACTCAAACATCAAGATGATGCAGGTGATATAACGGCATGCTTGTTGCCTAGAGAAGAAGTGCAACTTATATCAAAGTACAAACAAACAAAAACAAGAAACACACAACATGGTTCCATCCGAACCATTTCACGGACTCAACTTCGTGTAGGGGATTTACGACTCATCCTACCGTAGGGTTCCCGGACATGATAGTCGTGCTTGCTTCGCGCTCCGGTGAGGAGTTCACTAAGTCTTCTGGAACATCTCTTGGTGTTGCCACGTCTCTTGTTTTTGCTTGCCAAAACAACTCGGGTGGAATTGAAAGAATTCTTGATGGCTTCTTGTGTGGTGAGTCGCCGGCGAAGGTGTTTCCTCGTGGCTGTCGCTGACGGGGTCTTCTTTTGTCTTTATAATCTTGTCATTGTCTTCTTTCGTTCCAAGGCATCGCGAGTTCTACGCGGACGACCTTTATGCAATGACGTCAGCAAGGTATGATAGAGCTCCGGCCTGTCAGTTGATACGTCTCCAACGTATCTATAATTTTTGATGGTTTCATGCTATTATCTTGTCAAACATTGGATGTTTTGTATGCCTTTTATATCTTTTTTGGGACTAACTTATTAACTCAGTGCCAAGTGCCAGTTCTTGTTTTTTTCGTGTTTTTTACCCTTCTCAGAGGAGGATTTTAAACGGAGCCTAAACGGAATGAAACTTCCAAAAAGATTTTTTCCAAAACAGAAGATGATCGGGGAACTTGAGAACCAAGGCATGAGGCCACCAGGGACCCCACAAGCCACCTAGCCGCGGCGAGGGGTGCCCGCACCTCCCAGTCTTGTGTGCTCTGTGGGCCACCTCTGCCCTAGGTCTTTCGCCTATATATTCCCAAAAATTCCAGAAAAAACCAGGAGATCATCGAAAGTACTTTTCCGTCGCCGCAAGCTTCTGTCTCCGCAAGATCCCATCTGGGGCATGTTCTGGTGCCTTGCCGGAGGGGGGATTCGGATACGGAGGGTTTTTTATCAACACCATGACCTCTCCGATGATGCGTGAGTAGTTCACCATAGACCTACGGGTCCATAGCTAGTAGCTAGATGGCTTCTTCTCTCTCTTGGATCTTCAATACAAAGTTCTCCATGATGTTCATGGAGATCTATCCGATGTAATCTTCTTTTGCGGTGTGTTTGTCGAGATCCGATGAATTGTTGATTTATGATCAGATTATCTATGAATCTTATTTGAGTTTCTTCTGATCTCTCCTATGCATGATTTCATATCCTTGTAATTCTCTTCAAGTTGTGGGTTTTGTTTGTCCAGCTTGATCTATGATTCTTGCAACGGGCGAAGTGCTTGGTTTTGGGTTCATACCGTGCGGTGACCTCACCCAGTGACAGAAGGGGTAGCGAGGCACGCATCATGTTGTTGCCATCAAGGGTAAAAAGATGGGGTCGTCATCATTGTTTTGAGTTTATCCCTCAACATCATGTCATCTTGCTTAAGGCGTTACTCTGTTCGTCATGACCTCAATACACTAGATGCATGCTAGATAGCGGATGATGTGTGGAGTAATAGTAGTAGATGCAGAAAGTATCGGTCTACTTGTCTCGGACATGATGCCTATATGTATGATCATTGCCTTAGATATCATCATGACTTTGCGCGGTTCTATCGATTGCTCGACAGTAAGTTGTTCACCCACCATAATATTTGCTATTTTGAGAGAAGCCTCTAGTGAACACTATGGCCCCGGGTCCACTTCACACCATATTTTCAGCCTTACACTTTTACTTCGTTGCACTTTCCGCCTTTAGATCTCACTTTGCAATCAATCTTGAAGGGATTGACAAACCCTTTATAGCGTTGGGTGCAAGCTCGTTTTTGTTTGCGCAGGTACTCTGGACTGAACGCAATTCTCCTACTGTATTGATACCTTGGTTCTCAAACTGAGGGTAATAATTACTTCTCTTGTGCTGCATCGCCCTTTCCTCTTCGAGGGAAAAACCAACGCAAGCTCAAGGGGTGACACAAAGGTTTCTGTCGCCGTAGCAGAAGAATTTCTGGCGCCGTTGCCGGGGAGGATCAAGTCAAGAACTCATCCAAGTAAGTCTCGCAAAATTATCTCTTGCATTTACTTTTTTTGCCTCTCGTTTTCCTCTCCCCCACTTCTGAAAAACAAAAATTTACAAAAAGATTTGCCTTTTTTGTTTGCCTTTTTCGTTCGCCCTTTTCTCTCGCTTGCTATTTGTTCGCTTGTGTGCTTGCTTGCTTGCTGAAGTCACCATGTCTGAAAACACCAAACTTTGTGACTTCTCGAATACTAATAATAACGATTTTATTAGTACTCCGATTGCTCCCACCACTAGTGCGGAGTCATACGAAATCAATGCCGCTTTGCTGAATCTTGTAATGAAAGAGCAATTCTCCGGCCTTCCTAGTGAAGATGACGCATCCCATCTTAATAACTTCATTGAGCTTTGTGATATGCAAAAGAAGAAATATGTGGATAATGATGTCATAAAATTGAAGCTTTTTTCCTTTCTCGTTGCGAGATCGAGCAAAAACTTGGTTTTCGTCTTTGCCCAAAAATAGTATTGATTCTTGGAATAAGTGCAAAGATGCTTACATATCCAAGTATTTTCCGCCGGGTAAGATTATCTCTCTCCGTAATGATATCATGAATTTTAAGAACTTGATCATGAACATGTTGCACAATCTTGGGAGAGAATGAAATTGATGATTAGAAATTATCCCGCTCATGGCTTGAATGTTTGGATGATTATACAAATCTGCTACGCTGGCTTGAATTTCGCTTCTAGAAATATCCTTGACTCCGCCTTAGTTGGAACGTTCATGGAAATCACGTTAGGTGAAGCCACAAAACTCCTAGACAATATCATGACGAACTACTCTCAGTGGCACACTGAAAGGTCACCTACTAGTAAGAAGGTACACGCTATAGAAGAAATTAACTCGTTGAGTGCTAAGATGGATGAGTTAATGAATTTGGTTGCTAGTAGAAGTGCTCCTTTATATCCTAATGATATTCCCTTGTCTTCCTTGATTGAGAGTAGCAACTCTAGCTTGGATGTTAATTTTGTTGGTAGGAATAATTTTGGCAACAACAATGCTTTTAGAGGAAACTATGTTCCTAGGTATTTTCTTGGTAACTCCTCTAATAACTTTGGCAACTCCTACAACAATACTCATGGAAATAATAATAGATTACCCTCTGATCTAGAGAGTAATATCAAAGAGTTTATCAACTCGCAAAAGATTTTCAATGCGTCCATAGAGGAAAAACTACTCAAAATCGACGATTTGGCTAGGAGCGTTGATAGAATGTCCAGTGATATTGATGCTTTGAAAGTTAGATGTGCTCCTCCCAAGATCAACATGGATGAAACTTTGAAAGCTATGCGTGTTTCCATGATAAGTATATAATATTCATGAGCTAACCAAGGTTCTTGTGCCATTTTGAGCTTATTATGGTAATTTGGAGCTAAATGGCCTAATTATGTCATTGTTGGGTTAATTAAAGCAAGGATAATATGAAAGAGGAGAAGAAAGAGGAGGAGGAGGAGAAGAAGAAGAAATCAAGAAGGAGGAGGAGGAGGAGGAGGAGGAGAAGGATAGAAGGTCCTTGGCCTTCTCCTCCTCCTCCTCCTCCTCCTCCTTCTCCTTCTTCTCTTCTTCTTCTTCTTCTTCTTCTTCTTTCTTTTCATTTTGCCTATTTCTTCTCCTCTTCTCCTCTTGTTGGAGCTAAATTACCTAATTATGTCTTTTTTGAGCTAAATGGGCTAATTATCCCATTTTAGAGGAAAACAAGCTAAGTATATAATATTAATGAGCTAACCAAGGTTCTTATGCCATTTTGAGCTTATTATGGTATTTTGGAGCTAAATGGACTAATTATGTCATTGTTGGGGAAATTAAAGCAAGGATAATATGAAAGAGGAGAAGGAAGAGGAGGAGGAGGAGAATAAGAAGAAATCAAGGAGGAGGAGGAGGAGAAGGAGGAGGAGGAGAAGGACTAGAAGGTCCTTGGCCTTCTCCTCCTCCTCCTCCTCCTCCTTCTCCTTCTCCTTCTTCTCTTCTTCTTCTCCTCTTCTTGGAGCTAAATGACCTAATTATGTCTTCTTGGAGCTAAATGGGCTAATTATCTCATTTTAGAGGAAAACAAGCTAAGTTTGGAGGAGAAGCTTACCGTACTGGTCATCAAGGAGGAGAAACACCACGGTTGCTCGCGCCAGCTTCGTTTGGAGACGGTTGCCCTGGAGAAGGGTCCTGCGATGCCACTCGGGAGTTATTCTGCAGAAAAGATATTTTGCAATGTCTCAGTTAGCATGATGACACTCAATTATTAATACTAGTTTATAATGAAACTCGCTGTGCCAATCGAAGAGAAGACGGGCATCGGCGGAGGGACTTGACCGCTCTTCTCGCACAGACCCTGAAGAGTGGGTCATATTAGTTAGTATTGAAACAGACATTACACACATGATTTCGCTAATGTGAAAAACAACATACCGCAAAAAGCTCGTACAGGGCCCGTTGACCCGCCTCATTCCGGGCCCTCTCCTCCTCAAGCAATTGTGTCGTGGTCTGGTCCCTCTCATCAAGAGCAGCCTAAAGAGCAGCCTGGCTTGCCAATCTCTCTTTCTCAAGAGCAGCCTGGTTTGCCGCTCTCTCTTTCTGAAGAGCAGCCTGAAAAACCATTCCTCGTTACCGCAGTAATGATCTATGGTGACACACATAATGAAATGGATGAAAGTGTTCTTAGTCCGTACAACTAACCTCGATGGCAAGTTCGACTGGCCGTGGACGAGGCATTATCTCAGGACATCTGCTCGACTGGCGCGCCTTGATCTCCGGAAGAGTGAGTGGACAACGTATTATCCCATCTCCAATGGCTATCGAGCCATGGGGCCTCCCGCCACCAGATATCATCACCAGCTCTGGATCCAAAGGTTCCTGGCTAGGGTTAGAGTCATCCCCTTTCGCAGCCTTCCCCGCGTCCGTGTATGCCACGAGCTTCTGGTGGGATGATATGTTGGTGAAGTTACTGGGATCATCCACGTCAGACTCAGAGAATGCCTTCGCCTTCTTGTACGAGGCAGTATGGGCCATTCCATAAAGGTCGTACAAGTGTGGCATCTCAGTCTTATTGTGATGCGCCTAAAAGAGAGGAACAAAATATTAGCATCAAGAATGAATTGCATGAATCATGAAGCACTCATCAACCAACGCCTCCCAACAATCCATCTTATCCGCACACCATCTCGGGGGCACCTGTAAGTTATTAGAAAGAATTTTCAGCGCTACGCCTATGAATGAAATCAAGAAAACTACGTAGAAGGACTTAAGAATAGGTAATTACCTTCATGTATTGCTCCTTCTGCAGAAACTTTCCGCGGCAATCCTTCTTCTCCTTCTTAATACCACGCGTGGCGTAGTAATCTCGAATAGCCTGCGGCCGAGCCTCGTGGCGCAAGTTCTGCAGTAACCGCCTAGACTCGACCTCGAGAACCCTGCCGCCTCCTCCTCATATCCATCCTCACACCTATAGAAGGTCTGCAATCAAACGTGAAAACACCGATTAGTACAATAATTAGGTATATTGTTAATTTTAGATTCTGTAAAAGGATAATTTACCCAAAAGCTCCTGATCACCATCTCGGCCCTCATGTGGCACAAGACACCATCTATAATCTCCTCCGGTGGGGCCTGCGCAGCCTGGTAGTGCTCCCAGGTAAATCCTAGTGTAGGAACCTGACCCTCACCAGGCAATGTGACAAACCACGGGAAATTTGTCCGGCAAAGCACACCAAGGATGGAGTTCGGCCTGCGGACTCCAAGAGGGTGTACCCATCCCCTGCAGTATGATAAGGTGAGCGCATTAGATATTTGAACAAACTTGAAGGCAAAATCTAAAAAAAGGGTAAATGTACTTACCTATCTCCTTCAGGTTTAATCACCGGCCTCTGCTCGCGGGTAGCCGGCGCGACCGGGAGACGTGTACTACCACGCTTGTACACGGTGGCCCCGTCCACCTGCACATCGCCCTCACTATCCGTAAGCTCATCCCCGCCATCCCCGCCCCCTGAGCCACTCGGACCCTCGGTCCAATCAGGCAACTCGGTACGATCCGGCCAAGGCTCCCATCCGGGCCTCTCCACGTCGGGTGAAGCCTCCGGAACCGTAGTCACCTCCGGCTGCTCCTGGGCCGAATGCACCTCGACCCGAGGCTGCTCCTGGACCGGAGTCTCATCGGACGAATGCCAGTGAACACCAGGCTCCTGGACCGGAGTCCCCGTAGCCTCCTCCGCAAACGGGTCGACCATACTAGTCCTATGCTCGGGTGAATGAGCTGGTGGTGGCGAGGACGGCTCAACAGTCCTCCTGGATCTTCCGTGGCCACCACCTCTCCCTGTACCCTTCCCCTTCCTCCCTACCCGACCAGCACCTCTCCCAGTGGGCAATGCCGCCGACGAAGAAGAACCCCCGGCTGGTGTCGAAAGACTGTCTGCCAAGGCTCTACGGAGAGATAGGGGTGGAAGGGAAGTACCACCCCTCATGCGGGGCGCCTGGGAAGAACCCGTCGAGCGCTCTGGACCCGCGCCCACCATCTTTCAACACCTACCATGATAAAGATTAAAAGAAATTAGTACAACATAAAAAAATTGAATGACTGACATGAATAATAATATGTACATGAATAATAAAGATTAAAATAAATATAATTTAAGTTGTGAATCTTACAAACTAATAATCATCATCAATAAATGCATCATCATCATCACTATCACGCATGTCTTCATGAATGACGTGCTCATCGGGTTCAACGGCGTGAAGTTGTGAAAGGCCTTCCTTTAATCGTTGAAGCATTGACAGGTCATCCGCATCAGTAACCTCTACGAGTTCCAGGTCTTCAGGTTCCGGCTCAGGGCTGGAGTCGGATTCATTGTCGTTGTCTACTTCCATGTTCTTGGATGAAGCATGGCGGTACTTGAAACGTTTCTTGGAAAGACGTGCTTCTTGGAAGAATTCTCCATCATATGTGTCTGGGTTAATGTGAGGTTCATAATCCTGTTCATTTGGGAGTGGTGGTCTAACATGTGGCGGCACTTCATAAACCACATACCAACCTTCCAGATTCTTATCCGTTTGGCATGCCCATGGTAGATAGAAAACTTGGGTCGCCTGTTGAGCCGTAATATAGACATCGGGAACATCTAAATGGGTGTTTGGATTGATTTCGACTAGTCCTATATGTTCATGAGTCCTTCTAGTCTTTTTCGGCTGGAACCAATAACATTTGAAGACTACGACGTTCGGTGGGTTTTCACCATAGAATTGAAGTTCATAAATTGCTTCAACTCTTCCATAATACTCGATAACACCTTCGCCGATAGCAGAGACACCACAATTTGTAGATTTCCGGTCGGGCATAGATAACTCTTTGCCAAAGGTACGAAAGAGATACCCGTTGATGTTGTATTTCACAAATGAAAGGACCTTGTAGTCAAAACCATTAGCGACTTGTCTCAATTCGGCGTCCATAGACTCTGAATTAGCCTACAAGTTTAATACGAAACGGTTGTTGCATTAGCCGCAAGTTAGACCAAGAATGAAATGGTCCAATATTGATAATTACCGTTTGTTTGAACCAAGAGATGAAACCGGGATAGCCGCCTCCTGTCTTTGACAGAAGCTCATACTCTTCGACGGAATCATTTTCGATCACCGCTCCATCCGAGAATTTGACGACGTAACGGCTGTTTGAAATATCCGGGAATAAGAGCAGTTCAAATGAATTAGAAGTTACGGGAAAATGTGCCGAGAACTCACTCGATGTACGGCCGCACTTCTATTAGGTTGTTGAAGATATACAACGAAATGTTCCGCCATTCTTCGATATCCAACGTTATTGGCTTCGAAGCACCGGCTGGTGCGAGCTTCCCTTTGAATAGGCTGAGGTTGGACCCACCTTTTTTAGGGTCTCCATCATTGTGCCGAGGCTTCGGATTATGCAAATGATGATTTTTGGCTTCGTAGTGTGCTGTCACAAAGTTTGCCACCTCCTCAGTAATGAATGCCTCAGCCATCGATGCTTCAATTCTACGCTTATTTTTACATTTAGCTCGAAGGGTCTTCTGCATCCTCTCAGTTGCATAGCACCAACGATCTTGCACGGGCCCACCCAATCTTGCCTCGGTCGGTAGATGTAAAATCAAATGCTGCATTGGATTAAAGAAGCCCGGTGGAAAGTCTTCTCTAACTTGCACAACAAATCCGGTGCAAACTCCTCCATGTCTTCTACCACGCCAGGCGACAATTATTTCGCACAAAGAACACGGAAGAAATAGCTCAGCTCCACCAGTACTAGCCATTCATCCTCAGGAATAAAGCCACGTAACATCACCGGCATTACCCGCTCTAGCCATATGTGCCAATAATGACTCTTGAGACCAAAGATTTTTAATTTTTCAAGACTCACTCCCCTCTTTAGATTCGCTGCATACCCATCGGGGAACATCAAGTGCATTTTGACCCACAAGATAATTTCCCTCATAGCTGGCCTTCCAAGATTGAACCAGGCCTTTGGCTTCGACCACTTCTGCTTTCCTTTGCCTTCTCGCATGTTTTGTAACGGTCTATGACATAGTGTCTCTTGATCGACTCTAGCCTTAATATTATCCTTTGTCTTCCCATCTATGTCAAACAATGTACCAAAAATATCCTCTCCGATATTCTTTTCAGTGTGCATCATCTCGATATTGTGTGGAAGAAGGAGGTCTTTGAAGTAAGGCAGATCCCAGACGCATGGCTTGTGAGTCCAGGCATGTTTTGAATTATACCCCTTGAAATACCCTGGACGCTCTGGATCAGGCTCGAGGGCGTTTAACTGATCCAGGATCTGTTGGCCTGTGAACGCAGGTGGTGCCAAGTTTTTGACACCTTTACCTTTGGTAAAGTTCTTCTTCTCTTTTCTGAACTGATGGTCAGGATCCAGGAACTGTCTATGCAAGTCAAAGCAAGAATACTTCCGACCCTCCTGCAACCAATGAAACTGAAGAGCTGCCTTGCATTGGGGGCACGGGAACCTTCCATGCACACACCATCCAGAGAATAGCGCATACGCTGGCAAGTCATGCATAGAGTACATGTACCACACATGCATTTTGAAGTTTTCTTTTCTAGCGGCATCGTATGTCTTGACCCCATTTTCCCAAGCTTCTTCCAATTCATCCTTAAGCGGTTGCAGGTACACATTCATATTCTTCCCCGGATAATTGGGCCCTGGAATTATCAACGTCAGAAATATGTTCTTTCTTTGCATAATCTGCCCGGGGGGGGGGGAGATTGAGTGGAATGACAAATACATGCCAACAAGTGTATTGGGTTGCCGTCATGCCGAAGGGATTAAAACCATCCGTGGCGGCGCAGACTCGAGGATTCCTTGGATCTGCCGCTTTATCCTGATGCAATCCATCGAAATGTTTCCACGCTTCCCCATCCGATGTGTGTACCATCATCTTATTCCCATCCGCATCTAGTTCGGTTCTTTTGCCCAATTTGTGCCATGTCATTTGTCTGGCGGTCTCTTCGACCATGAAAAGACATTGAAGTCTTGGTACGATTGGCATATACCGAAGAACACTAACTGTGATTTTGGTCTGCCTCTTCTCACCCATACTGTTGTCTACCAGAAGATACCTGCAAGACTCGCAATTGGGACAATAGTCCAAGTGTGCATACTCCTTCCTAAATAAGACACATCCTTTCTCGCATGCATCTATCTTCTCATAGGGCATCTTAAGTACACGAAGTATTTTGTCCGACTGGTACAGGTTTGCAGGCATGACATGGCCTTTGGGTAGGAAACGTCCAAATAGTGTCATCATCGCGTCGTAGCATTCTCTTCCCAAGTTGAACTGAGCCTTCAGAGCCATTACTTGTGCAATTGCATCCAGCTGACAGAGCTCAGTGTGCTCATGGAGAGGACGTTTTGAAGACTTCAACATTTCATAAAAGGCCTTTGCATATTCCTCCATCTCATCTTCCGAATCCCGAGCATCATCAAAGTCTTGCACCATGTCTTCGATCCTAGTACCATGCTCGTCCGTGCGACGACGGACCACCTCAGCTCTTCTGCGTTGTATAGACTCACCATGAAATGTTCACACCGTATAATTAGGCTTAAAACCCCTCCTCTGCAGGTGTTTAATCATTACAGCCTCTGTCGTCTTTTTATAGTTGTCGCATCCAGGACAGGGGTAATAGTTTCTTTCCTCGCCATTTGCGAATGCGGCTTTCACAAATTCCTTTGTTTTTAGAAACCATTCTTTCGTCATCTCTTACTGACTAGGGTGACCGGTATACATCCACGCACGATCACTCATCTTGCGTAGCTACTAAAGACAGAAGAAATATATTTATATATAATTTAGCATTTATATTCATCGGTTAATCAGGTTCACCATTTTTATTACGTCCAGGCAACCTACACGCTAATAGGTAAAGATAGGTCCTAATCCCACCCGAGTATGTGTAGATTGGGTTCGTTTTCCCATGCTCTGCTCCGGATCCAACGCAAAATTTCGGCGGCACCTCCCCGCTGTTCTCCTGATACATGTCTTCGCAATAAACAGAGAGGATGTGCATCCGGAGAACAACAGGGAGGCACTGAAGAAATTCCGCGTCGGATCCAGAGCACAACATATGGGAAAACGAACCCAATCTACACATACTCGGGCTGTCCAAGGATAATGTTGGACAATTCGAAAGGATGGCGGTTATAAATATGCAAAGACATGCATATTTATAGATGTCTCCCTTTCGAACGGGAGACGCATACTGGTCACGCATACTGATAAATTAATTGAATTACCTAAATCTAGAAAGTTTCATCCGAAAACCGAGCCACAGTAAATGAAGGGGCGGGGAGGAGATGAAATTTGTACTGACCCACGAATGCAGGGGCGGAGCTCGTACAACGCACGGGCAGGTATTCGCACAGCAGAACTCACAGCGACGAGACAACTATCACATCTAAATCCACCCGATCAACACAAATATTCCAATTATATCATTTTAGAGGAAAACAAGCTAAGTATATAATATTCATGAGCTAACCAAGGTTCTTTTGCCATTTTGAGCTTATTATGGTATTTTGGAGCTAAATGGGCTAATTATGTCATTGTTGGGTTAATTAAAGCAAGGATAATACGAAAGAGGAGAAGAAAGAGGAGGAGGAGGAGAAGAGGAAGAAATCAAGAAGAAGGAGGAGGAGGAGAAGGATAGAAGGTCCTTGGCGTTCTCCTCCTCCTCCTTCTCCTTCTTCTCTTCTTCTTCTTCTTCTTCTTCTTCTTCTTCTTCTTTCTTTTCATTTTGCCTATTTCTTCTCCTCTTCTCCTCTTTTGGAGCTAAATTACCTAATTATGTCTTTTTTGAGCTAAATGGGCTAATTATCCCATTTTAGAGGAAAACAAGCTAAGTATATAATATTAATGAGCTAACCAAGGTTCTTATGCCATTTTGAGCTTATTATGGTATTTTGGAGCTAAATGGACTAATTAATTCCAAAAAACTAAATACCAAACATGTGATCTTATTTTTGTCTTCTCCTCCTCCTATTCTTCTTCTTCTTCTTCTCCTCCTCCTCCTCCTCTTGTCCTATTCTCCTCCTCTTCCTTTTCTTCTTCTTCATATTCTTTCTAGTAAGCTAACTAACCTAACTAACCAAGCTAACTAAACCTATCGCTAAACCTAGATAGCACTAAACAGCAAAAAAATTACAAAAACAGAATCTACCACTATAACAAAAATAGAATCTACCACTAAGTAACTAAAAAAGAATCTAGCTACCACTAAATACCAAACAATAAAAAATCAACTTCTTCTTCTTTTTTCTCTTCTTCTCCTTCTTATTTTTTCTTATTCTCTTCTTCTCTTCTTCTTCTTCTTCATCATCTTCTTCTTCTTCTTCTTCTTCTTCTTCTTTCTCCTCCTCCTCCTCCTCCTCCTCGTCCTCTTCTTCTATTTCTTCTTTCTTTTCTCTTTCTCCTCCTCTCCTCTTTCTTCTTCTTCTTCTTCTTCTTCTTCTTTTTTCTTCTAAGTTTTTTCTTTTCTATCTATTTTTTTCTATTATTTATTTTCTATCTACTTTATTCTACCTAATAAACTAACTATATAATTTAACAGAAAAAGAAAAATCTAACTAGCTAATTTAACAGGAAAAAAACTAACTTTCTTCTATTATTTTGTTCTAAGTTTTTTTATTTTCTATCTATTTTTTCTATCTACTTTATTCTAGCTAATAAACTAACTACATAATTTAACAGAAAAAAAGAAAAAAAACGTACCGGCGGCGCAGGGAGGAGGGGCGGCTCAGAGAGGAGGGGCGGGCGGTGCAGGGTGGTGGCGGCGCAGGGTGGTGGCGGAGCAGGGAGTGGTGGCGCCGGGTGGGGGAGGCGCCAGGTGGTGGCGGCGCAGGGTGGTGGCGGCGCCGGGTGGGGGCGGCGCAGGGTGGTTGCGGAGCAGGGTGGTGGCGGCGGCGGGTGGGGGCGGCGCAGGTTGGTGGCAGCGCCGGATGGGGGAGGGGCGGGTGTGCAAGAGAGGTCGTGTGGGAGCCGAGAGGAGGGCGAAGCCGTGCGGGAGGTAGTGGGGGCCGGCAACCGTTAGTGGGGTGGGGCCGCCGTCCCCTTTGCCGTCCGCCGTGCTCCCAGGCAGACGGCAAAGGAGTCCCAGGCAGACGGCAAAGGGGCGGGTGGGTGGGCGTGCGTTTCGGCCGTTTGGGTGGGGGGCTTTGCCGTGTGCCAAACCTTTGCTGTCCGCATGTGGCTCCTTTGCCGTCCGCCAGCGGACGACAAAGAGTTGGCCGACGGAAAATTAAAACTTTGCCATCAGCCTCCTCTTTACCGTCCGCCACGTGTAAACTGACGGCAAAGAAGTTTTTTGCCGACCACCAGTAGACGGGAAAGATTAGGCACATGGAAAATTATCTGTTTCAAGTAGTGGGGGGTTAAAAGGAAAAGGAAGGGAAGGAGAAGAAATAAGAAGAAGAAGAAGAAGAAGGAAAAGGAAGGGAAGGAGAAGAAGAAGAAGAAGAAGAAGAAGGAAATTGAAGGGAAGGAGAAGAAAGAAGAAGGAGAAGAAGAAGAAGGAGAAAGAATAAGAAGAAGAAGGAGAAAGGAGAACAAAAAAAATAAGAAGAAGAAGGAAAAGAAGAAGAAGGAAAAGGAAGGGAAGGAGAAGAAAGAAGAAGAAGAAGAAGAAGAAGAAGAAGAAGAAAAATAGGAGAGGAAGAGAAGAATAAGAGGAAAAATGAAAATAATAATAATAATAATAATAATAATAATAATAATAATAATAATAATAATAAGAAGAAGAAGAAGAAGAGAATGTCACATCCGTGACACCTTAAGCAAGTTAGCTTGTTCTCATGTCTTCTTTGCATTGCATCCAAGAAACTTTCAACAAGATCAACGAAAGAGGTGAAGGAAAAACTCAAACCCTAGCCACTTCATTAAATAAAGGAAATCTCAAACTAGTTAAAATCAATGAATCCAAAATGGCCTCAAGAAAAGTTCAAACTTTCTGATAAATCATGAAAGTAAATGAGCAATGAAGTAAACCTTTTTCTTGACAATTTAAGCTGCTGGTTTCAAGTTTTAAATTTGAAAACAGAAACTTTAAACTTTCAAAAATGTTGAAAACTTTAGGAATGGTTGGAATTATTCCAACAAATATTCTAGGGTGCTCAACATAGTTTTTACAATTTATTTGGGAGTTGAAATAAATAGAAAATCATAGAAATTGCAGAACAGAAACTAAAAAACAGAAACAAAATGAAAACCCTTACCTGTCGCCTAGCCGGCCCAGCCCATCTCCTCCAGTCGTGTCCCACCTCGCCAGTAGGAGCAGGAGGTGGCCGCCGCGTACTCCGGCACGGCCACGCACCTGTGCGCCTGCCTGGCCGCCGCCTCGCGCTGGCAAGGCGGGGGATAAGCTCCCCGAGCCCGTGGCTATCCATTCCCAACGCCAGTTCCCCCCCCTCCTCTCGGATCTCTCCTCCCTCCTTCTGCCGCCATTGGAGCCCGAGCAGAGCTCGAGCTCGCCGTCGATCTAGCCGCCCCTTCTCCCTTCTGAGCCACGCTTTAGCTCCACCGCATCCCCCTGAAGCTCCCCAGCCACGAGTCCGACGCCGAGATGCAGTGAAACGACGAGCAGCTGTCGTCTTCTTCCTCGGGTCACCGAAGATCGCCGCCGACGTTCTCCCTCTCCAAGCCGTCCCCGAGCAAACTAGCGCCACCACTGCACTCCCCGTTAGCATGCGGTCATTTCCCCTAAGATCTCCCCATCGATCCCCTCCTCTAGCCCTAGTCCCACCGGAGCCCGACAAGATCCGCCGCTGCAGCTCGTCGCCGGTAGCCCTCCGGTGATCAGCTCGTCCTTCCGAGGGCACCAGCAGCTTCAGGCCGTCGCGTAGATGCCATAGGAGCTAAGTCCCGTGCGTAGTTCCCTCGGAATCAAAGACCCCGAGGACGCCCGAACCTTGGCCGCCGCCAAGCTCGTCGCCGGCGTCATCTCCGGCCAGATCAGCCCCGGCTAAGTGCAGAAATGGAACTGCGGGAGATGTGTCGTTCTTCTGGTGCTCTCCGCGCAGCGTTTGGCCCTCTGTGCGCCGTTTCCGAGCCCCTCCGCCGTTCTGGTGGTCGCTGGAGGCTCCCCGCCGGCGAGGACGACCTCGCCGCCGGTGAATCTCAGCTGGCCTGAGCCACTAACGTGTGGGGCCAGCCTCTGGGAGTTTAAGATTAAATAAAATAAATTTAATTAATCTCCTAAGTCACTGACATGTGGGTCCAGTGGGTTTAATTAACTAAATAAGATTAATCCTAATCTAAAAATTGCCAGAGACACTGACCAGTGGGTCCCACTGGTCAGGTTTGACTTTCAACGGCCAGATGGACCTGCTGATGTCATGCTGATGTAGTAAAAGGATTTTCTAGTATAAAAAAATTCCAGAAATTTTAAAACTTCAAAAATTCATAGAAATTAATCTGTAACTCCAATGAAAATAATTTATATATGAAAAAGTATCAGAAAAATTCAAGGAATCTGAATATGCTATTTTTAATCATGTTTGAAGAAGTTACAGAACCCAAACATGTAGATTAATGAATAAGTCAATTCTTATAAATACTTTATAAATGGAATTTGGAAAATATTCAAATTTCATTATGTTTGACATGATCAAACATTGTTCTAATAACAAACCGGTACCATAACATGACATCTCATGCATGCTAACATCAAGTTGATTTGAGCATCAGGTCGAATCAATTAAATCGGAATCCGAGAACACCTCGTTTGAATTGATAGTTGAATGTGATTCAAATCAACTTCAAACCTAATACATGTTGACCTTATTAGTATACCACCTTGCATTCTCATGCCATGCTCATGCATCATCTTGTTTGCATATGATTGTTATTGATTGTGGTCCTTCATCTCGGTAGGCTCCGCACCCCCGGATTCCACCGAATATCCGCCTGACGGATATTGTCCCTCCTCTGAGCAACAAGGCAAGCAACCCTTTTGATCATCCCGATAATTCCCATGCTCTTGCTCCTGGACTTATTTATTGCATTAGGATCAAATGCTTCAAATGCTTTTGCCACGTTAGTTGAACCCACTTCCTTTGCATTCCCTAACCTTGTCACAGTAAATAGCCGAACCTTGCCACCTAGCATACCTGGTAGTTGCTCGAGCTATGATGTGCCTTATCCTGCTATGCTTAGAGTTGTGTAAGGTCTGTCATCTGGGAGATGAACAGAATTGTGAGAATGTGTTTGGTAAGCAAAGGTTGTGTGTTGAACCTGATTTGGTAAAGGTACCGGTGAAAGGCTGTGTAGGAGTACATGGCGGGTTGTTTCATTGGAACCGTCCTTAGGAACTGAGTTCCGTGTATGTAATCCAAGACTAGATACTACCACATGCTGGGCCCTGAAATATGAACCCGCTCGGCCTATTAATCGCTTAGTACTCGGTCCAGGAGTTGCAAGTAGTTTCTGGTGTTTATAGTCATGCTGGAGGCCGTGCATAGTGCTGATCTGAGAGGTGGGCTATGATGTGGTAGGCAGTGGCACGGTGTACCAAGTGGCACCCGGATGGTGGGCTTGGGAACCCTGCGCACATCGTTTGAGGCCGTGGCCGAAACCTCGGCCGTACTTCCGTACGGGTTACTCTTAGATAGGCGATAAACCTGGTCTAGGTACTAGTGTGGTTAACGGTCGTGGCCGACTCCCTCGCTGGGCTTCCGCTTGAAGGTTGCCGAGGTGCATGACGTGCACATGGCGATAAGTGGCGAGAGCGTGTGTGACCAAGTACACCCCTGCAGCGTTATGATCTATTCGAATAGCCGCGTCCGCGGATATGGACTACTTGGAAACATATGTTGTTCATAGATAACTTCAATGGCTACTCATAAAATTGTCAAGATAAGCGTGAGTGTCCTGGACGACATTTCCGTATGGAGACGGAATGATTCGACGATGGTGTATTGTTGTGGTGTTAGTGGACTCGTGTGCGAGAAATCAAGTTGTCAAAATTATTTAAAAATGCAAGTTGTCTAGCCACGAGTCAAATACTGCCTTTCCGCATGAAACCCCACAATACCCCTTTTGATACCTTGCATGAGTAGTTAGTTATCCTAAAGTCTTGCTGAGTACCTTCGTACTCATGTTTGCTTAATAAATGTTGGAGAGGTTGCTAATGACCCTAATGGAGGGTTCTTCGTAGACATCGACGACGACGAGTAGCTGGTGTCCCAGCTACGATCTGGCCCTATGTTGGGTCTGTAGTATAGTCAGGCCATGTGCCTTCTAGTTGCCCTGTCTGTACTCAGACAGTTTAAACTCTTCCGCTGGCTTGTAACTGAATGACTGCTATTATGGGTCGTGAGACCCTTAATGTGTAATATCATGTGTGTGGCTCTTCCGAGCCTCTTAAATAAAGCTTGTATGTTTATGGTTATGTTGTGATGCCATTGATGTATCTATACATATCGGTATGCCATGCGTATGTGTGTCGTACTTGATATGTATGGGCTTCGGTTACCTAGTTGTGAACTTTAGTAGCATTCCTTACAAGGAAATGCCCCTTTGTGATCCAACGAGCCTTGGTAGTTAGCTACTGCTCCGGACACATTGGTTGACCGGCATGTGTCCTTCTTAGCTGCTGTGTCTGTTCCCTTTGGGGAAATGTCACGCGATGTAATGGAGTCCTTGTAGCTTGCTACGACTCGTCTACACTCGTTGGTTGACCGACACCTGCTTTGTTGGATCATGTATGCCTGTCCTTGTGCGGTACTGCCAGTTTGGTTTATGACTAGACATGTCGATCCGGGTTCTTTGACATTGGAATGCTAGCGACACTATTGCATACGTGAGTCAAAAGAAGCAAACGGTCCCGTCTAAGGTAAGGCTGCAGCCGTGGAGTTAACCGTGCGTGAGACCGCAAAGGGATGCGATGTGTTACAGGCTGGATTCCTATGGCTTAGGATCGGGGTCCCGACAGAGAAGAAGAGAACAAGAAGAAGGAGCAGAAGAATAAGAGGAAAAAAGAAAAAAGAAAATAAGAATAAGAAGAAGAAGAAGAAGAAGAAGAAGAATAAGAAGAAGAAGACGAAGAAGACAAGAAGAAAAGAAGAAGAAGGAGAAGAAGAATAACAGGAAAAAAGAAAAAAGAAAATAAGAAGAAGAATAAGAAGAAGAAGAAGAAGAAGAAGAGAAGAAAAGAAGAAGAAGGAGAATAAGAATAAGAGGAAAAAAGAAAAAAGAAAATAAGAATAAGAAGAAGAAGAAGAAGAAGAAGAAGAAGAGGAAAAAAGAAAAAAGAAAATAAGAGTTAGGTAACATATTTTTTGATTATCTTATAAAAACATCATAATTGTGTTGATCGGGTGAATTTCAATGTGCAGTTGTTCGACGACCTCCACGTACGTTGAACGAGCTACGCCCCTACGTTTGTTGGTGAGCACAAATGACTTCTCCTCCTACCCCCTTAATTTGCTCTGTCCCGGTCTTTGTGTCGATGAAACTTGCTATCTATATATAGGTTTCTTCAATCATGAGTATGCGTGACTAGTATGCGTCTCCCGTTCGAAAGGGCGACATCTATAAATATGCATGTCTTTGCATATTTATAACCACCATCCTTTTGAATTGTCCAACATTATCCACGGACAGCCCGAGTATGTGTAGATTGTGTTCGTTTTCCCGTATGCTGTACTTTGGATCCGATGCAGAATTTCGTCAGTGCCTCCCTGTTGTTCTCCGCATGCACATCCTCTCTGTTTATTGCGGAGACGTGTATCAGGAGAACAGCGGGGAGGTGCTGCCGAAATTTTGCGTTGGATCCGGAGCAGAGCATGGGAAAACGAACCCAATCTACACATACTTGGGTGGGATTAGGACCTATCTTTACATATTAGCGTGTAGGTTGCCTGGATGTAATAAAAATGGCGAACCTGATTAACCGATGAATATAAATGCTAAATTATATATAAATATATTTCTTCTGTCTTTAGTAGCTACGCAAGATGAGTGATCGTGCGTGGATGTATACTGGTCACCCTAGTCAGAAAGAGATGACGAAAGAATGGTTTGTAAAAACAAAGGAATTTGTCAAAGCCGCATTCACAAATGGCCAGGAAAGAAACTATTGCCCCTGTCCTAGATGCAACAACTATAAAAAGACGACAGAGGCTGTAATGATTAAGCACCTACAGAGGAGGGGTTTAAGCCTAATTATACGGTGTGGACATTTCATGGTGAGTCTATACAACGCACAAGAGCTGAGGTGGTCCGTCGTCGCATGGACGAGCTGAGGTGCAAGACTTTGATGATGCTCGGGATTCGGAAGAAGAGATGGACGAATCTGCAAAGGCCTTTTATGAAATGTTGGAGTCTGCAAAACGTGCTCTCCATGAGCACACTGAGCTCTGTCAGCTGGATGCAATTGCACAAGTAATGGCTCTGAAGGCTCAGTTCAACTTGGGAAGAGAATTCTACGACGCGATGATGACACTATTTGGACGTTTCCTACCCAAAGGCCATGTCATGCCCGCAAACCTGTACCAGTCGGACAAAATACTTCGTGTACTTAAGATGCCCTATGAGAAGATAGTGCATGTGAGAAAGGATGTGTCTTATTTAGGAAGGAGTATGCACACTTGGACTATTGTCCCAATTGCGAGTCTTGCAGGTATCTTGTGGTAGACAACGGTATGGGTGAGAAGAGGCAGACCAAAATCATAGTTAGTGTTCTTCGGTATATGCCAATCATACCAAGACATCAACGTCTTTTCATGGTCGAAGAGACAGCCAGACAGATGACATGATACAAATTGGGCAAAAGAACCGAACTAGATGCGGATGGGAATAAGATGATGGTACACACATCGGATGGGGAAGCGTGGAAACATTTCGATGGATTGCATCAGGATAAAGCGGCAGATCCAAGGAATCCTCAAGTCTGCGCCGCCATGGATGGTTTTAATCCCTTCGGCATGGCGGCAACCCAATACAGTTGTTGGCCTGTATTTGTCATTCCACTCAATCTTCCCCCCGGGCAAATTATGCAAAGAAAGAACATATTTCTGACGTTGATAATTCCAGGGCCCAATTATCCGGGGAAGAATATGAATGTGTACCTGCAACCGCTTAAGGATGAATTGGTAGAAGCTTGGGAAAATGGGGTCAAGACATACGATGCCGCGAGAAAAGAAAACTTCAAAATGCATGTGTGGTACATGTACTCTATGCATGACTTGCCAGCGTATGCGCATTTCTCTGGATGGTGTGTGCATGGAAGGTTCCCGTGCCCCCAATGCAAGGCAGCTCTTCAGTTTCATTGGTTGCAGGAGGGTCGGAAGTATTCTTGCTTTGACTTGCATAGACAGTTCCTGGATCCTGACCATTAGTTCAGAAAAGACAAGAAGAACTTTACGAAAGGTAAAGTTGTCAAAAACTTGGCACCACCTGCGTTCACAGGCCAACAGATCCTGGATCAGTTAAACGCCCTCGAGCCTGATCCAGAGCGACCAGGGTATTTCAAGGGGTATAATTCAAAACATGACTGGACTCACAAGCCATGCTTTTGGGATCTGCCTTACTTCAAAGACCTCCTTCTTCCACACAATATCGACATGATGCACACTAAAAAGAATATCGGAGAGGCTATTTTTGGTACATTGTTCGACATAGATTTGAAGACAAAGGATATTATTAAGGCTAGAGTCGATCAAGAGACACTATGTCATAGACCGTTACAAAACATGCGAGAAGGCAAAGGAAAGCAGAAGTGGTCGAAGCCAAAAGCCTGGTTCAATCTTGGAAGGCCAGCTATCAGGGAAATTATCTTGTGGGTCAAAATGCACTTGATGTTCCCCGATGGGTATGCAGCGAATCTAAAGAGGGGAGCGAGTCTTGAAAAATTAAAAATCTTTGGTCTCAAGAGTCATGATTAGCACATATGGCTAGAGCGGGTAATGTCGGTGATGTCATGTGGCTTTATTCCTGAGGATGAATGGATAGTACTGGCGGAGCTGAGCTATTTCTTCCTTGTTCTTTGTGCGAAAGAATTGTCGCCTGGCGTGGTAGAAGACATGGAGGAGTTTGCACCGGATTCGTTGTGCAAGTTAGAGAAGATCTTTCCACCGGGCTTCTTTAATCCAATGCAGCATTTGATTTTACATCTACCGACCGAGGCAAGATTGGGTGGGCCCGTGCAAGATCGTTGGTGCTATGCAACTGAGAGGATGCAGAAGACCCTTCGAGCTAAATGTAAAAATAAGCGTAGAGTTGAAGCATCGATGGCTGAGGCATTCATTACTGAGGAGGTGGCAAACTTTGTGACAGCACACTACGAAGCCAAAAATCATCATTTGCATAATCCGAAGCCTCGGCACAATGATGCAGACCCTCAAAAGGTGGGTCCAACCTCAGCCTATTCAAAGGGAAGCTCGCACCAGCCGGTGCTTCGAAACCAATAACGTTGGATGTCGAAGAATGGCGGAACATTTCGTTGTATATCTTCAACAATCTAACAGAAGTGCGGCCGTACATCGAGTGAGTTCTCGGCACATTTTCCCGTAACTTCTAATTCATTGGAACTTCTCTTATTCCCGGATATTTCAAACAGCCGTTACGTCGTCAAATTCTCGGATGGAGCGGTGATCGAAAATGATTACGTCAAAGAGTATGAGCTTCTGTCAAAGACAGGAGGCTGCTATCCCGGTTTCATCTCTTGGTTCAAACAAACGGTAATTATCAATAATGGACCATTTCATTCTTGGTCTAACTTGCGGCTAATGCAACAACCGTTTCATATTAAACTTGTAGGCTAATTCAGAGTCTATGGACGCCGAATTGAGACAAGTCGCTAATGGTTTTGACTATAAGGTCCGTTCATTTGAGAAATACAACATCAACGGGTATCTCTTTCGTACCTTTGGCAAAGAGCTATCTATGCCCGACCGGAAATCTACAAATTGTGGTGTCTCTGCTATCGGCGAAGGTGTTATCGAGTATTATGGAAGAGGTGAAGCAATTTATGAACTTCAATTCTATGGTGAAAACCCACCGAACGTCGTAGTCTTCAAATGTTATTCGTTCCAGCCGAAAAAGACTAGAAGGACTCATGAACATATAGGACTAGTCGAAATCAATCCAAACACCCATTTAGATGTTCCCGATGTCTATATTACGGCTCAACAGACGACCCAAGTTTTCTATCTACTGTGGGCATGCCAAACGGATAAGAATCTGGAAGGTTGGTATGTTGTTTATGAAGTGCCGCCACATGTCAGACCACATCTCCCAAATGAATAGGATTATGAACCTCACATTAACCCAGACACATATGATGGAGAATTATTCCAAGAATCACCACTACAAGAAATCTGGTAATCCATGAGGGATTTTGGATGACGTTCATGTAGTCCGTCACCGATTACGACGGTTTACACTAGTCTGTCACTCATACCGTCACCTATTAACAACCCGCGGGTGGACTAAAAAACAACACAGGGTTGATGACAGACGTACATGCTCAAGACCGTCATGGATTGTGCTCCTGCTGATGTGGCGTACATGCTCTTTCTTTGACCCACATGTCATGTGGAGCATAAGTTTTCCCAAAGAAAATACTACGGATACGTGGGTGCCATTGTATGCCCGAGAGTATGTTTAGATGCCATCTTCTCATTCTAGTAATTATTTCGTAATAATAATGTATAATCAAATATATGTTTTCTTCCACAAAAAAATCTTACTAATTGCAGTAGCAAATAACAAACTATGAACAAAAAATAATAAATATTAAATTTGTAGCATATGTTCGGGAATGTTCCAAAATGGCTTGGCGGCAAAAGGCGCGCGGCGTGCATGGTAGCATTTTTGCTCCAGCGGCGCGAAGGCAAAAACAACACAACGCAAATAGACGCTATTGCCCAGCAATGTACACTATTGCCCAACAATGTTTCCTAAAATTATAGATATCCATTCGTCCACCAGCCGCAGACGAAGGTCATGTTAGTAAATTGATAGACACAAAATCCCTAACCCCCACGCCGCAACCAGCCCTCACGAGTAAATCGCCAAATCCCCTCCCTCCCATCCTCCTTCCTTTGCAGAGCACAAATCCCCTCCATCCCCTTCCCCGTCCTCTTCCACTGCTGGCCAGGACCCCCTCTCCCCCCACCATCCGCCTCCACCAAACCCTAGAACAAGCCGCCACACTCCACCACTACTGAGTACGACTCCCCTTGCTCTTCCACCTCCACCGCCGGTCACTACCCCACCCCAACTGTCGGTCAAGACCCCCCTCCCCTGCGCTCCACCAAACCCTAGAACAAGACGTCACCGCCACCACACTGCACCGCTTCAAGGACTTCTCTGCCATACGGATGGGGAAGAAGACTGCAGCAAAGAGACCTCAAGGACGCAAGATAGCAGGTAATCTTCTTAACCCACCCCACGCTTGTCTATTTGCCGTTCATGCATATGTATCTCTAATGGACGTGTGGTTAAAGCATTTTGCTTGTGCTTATGCTGTCAAGTGTAGATTTGGGTCACGTATTGTTGCAAATTTCATCCTGTTGGTTTGATTTCTTCTACAAATTTCATCCTACTGAATTTGTGTGGTCTGCATATCAACGATTTGTCTGTCATCCTGCCGGCCGGCTGAGTCGACATGTTCTGTTTCTTGTAGAACAGCTTATAGCTGCAGCATGGCTAGCAAAGGTCTGTAAGCTGGTGCGTGATGGCTAGCTAAGTAACCTCAATGGATTGTGATGCGTACGTCCAGCATACAAGCTGCAAATTATGTACACCCTCATATAAATTCATTTTAATTGAATTTGTAGGGGCTAGTAACATCACATAACTCCAAACTTGAAAAATTACTCCAGTAAATACTGCAACACGGCCAAATGCCTCTCGGTTTTGCCAATACTGCGTAATACCAAAAATTGTGTATACTGTGGTATTTCTTGCCTATAGGTTCTAATACTGTGGTATTTCTTGCCTATAGGTTCTAATACTGTGGTTTCTAAAAACTATGATTTCCCAAATATTGTGCATCCAAACACAACCTATTTTGTTATTAAGTACAGATTATACACATAGTAATTCGTGTTCATGTGTTCAATCATCTTAGAACCATTGGTGCATCCTTTGGACGAGGTGCGCAGCAAAACGTGCATAAGGAACAATTCAATGCTGCAAGCACTTGGAATTCCTGCACTATCAAACATTGTTTGCAGCCAAAACTATTATTTCACATGGAAAAAAATCCCATGCATAGTGCCGATGTTTCTTAAGCTGAGTACCATCCTAACAAGGAAAATACCAGTGAAGGAGAGTCGTCCGATGATAATTTAGTAGATGAAACAGAAGCACTGCAGCCCTCACTTGCTGCTAGCTCAAACTCTAAGGTCCTAATTTCCTCCATCTAGTCATTCATTGCTTAGATATGTTGCTTGTTTGCCATTGCAGCAGAATTTTATTACAGTTTGTTGATTAAACCATGTTTTCGTATCTATCAGGGTTTTAAAAAGATTAGTCAGAAAACTGGTAAGAAAAGATCTGTAAACCAACTACTTCTGTGGCTTGTGCCTGCCAAGTTGAAGAAATTGTCCCCAACTTTGATGACCATGGTGTTGAAGGCAAGTTCATTACCATTATTATCATATCATGTTCATGCTTTTTTCTTTTGAATTGCTAGCCTAGTCTATTGGCTCTGATTGCATGATGAACATACTCTCAGTGGATGATTTGTTTTCTAAAAGGATGATGATTCTGCACATTGTGATGATGACAACTGGATTGCCAATGGAGCTGATCTGATTGCTCATTGTGATGACGACAATGAGATGACCAACGTAGCTGGTGGTAGTGCCCAACCAAATGAGCAAACCCAACCTAACAATAACTTCGAAGGCATGTTATAACTTGAATCTTTGTAGCACCTATTAGAGTTAAACTTCTTGTTCAATCTATTGTGCTATGCATCTTCTTGTCTAAACTATACTTAATACAAGCCATATGTTTGATCTTATTGACTTCAACGTCATGTGTAGTTACTAAGTTCAATTTTTACCATATGTACGCATGTTTTTTTAGTCATTCTGGTGCTGCAATGATTTAAATAAGGGAAATTTACATAGTTTAGAATTTTGTAGTGTGTTTCTTACAATGGATTAAATCCACATACTCACTAAGTATAGATATGTTGCTGCTATACGGTTACTAGTATACATTGCACTTCTGTTATCATTTCATTTGTCATGTAATATATCATTGGTTGAGCTATATTTTTCTTGTATATTTCTTGTTTTCAGGGAGACAAATACAAAGATAAATAACCCACTGCATTGGATTATTTCGAGTGCCACTACAGCAAGAAAACGAAAAGCTACACCGATGGTGTGCAAGCTGCAATTGTAAGTTAGCTTTAAAAGACTATCAACCATCTATTTTTACCTTGTTTGATAAAACTAATATTGCTTGTGTCACTCTACCAGATTGAAAATTGATAGTCAAATGTGAGTGTATCTTAATTTAAAATATTAGCATGTTCACTTAACTATCTTATTTTCATACAACTGATAAGTTTTTATTTAATATGTGGCTAGATGAAATGACTTTAATTAATTAAAGTGCATAATCACTTAGACAAGTGACTCATCAGCCACCTAAAGTTATAGATTTATTTTATTAATCTGTTGTATATATATATATATACATCACCCTAGATGAGGAATTCTTATTCCCCACCCCAGTCAAATTCCACCACCATGACTTGAAAACGCAAGAAAATTAGACTTGAGGTAATATTACACTCTTGAGGAAGAAAGTTTGTCTTCCACCTTGCAAAAAATCTGAGGTAATTTTACAACATGCATGATATAAAGTGATATTCTGCATGTGAGAAAAAATATGCTCCATTTTGATTGAAACATTACTCGCTTCTACTTAATTCAGGAAATGGTCCATTTTGTTGTACATGATAGTATATATGAATAATCTGATTCACCTTCGCACAGAAAAAGGATTAATCTGACTGTTATCACAAATGTCTACACATGATACCTTTCCTTACAAAGATGATGCATGTAAGCTTGCTGATGTTGTCTTCTCTACTTGTGCTTTCGCCGTGTTATAACCATGTTTGTTCTTGCATTGCTAGATTGAGATGGAAAACAAGGCCTCTCAGCTTATAGAACATGGTCAGGAATCGAACTCTGCCATCAAGGCTGTAGCTGAAGTCCTTGCTAAGCATACTAAGAAGCCAAAGTTTCTTCAGCATGTCGGGATCCAGCATGTCCACGCAAGATCTAGTGATAGCAACTGTCAAGCAGAATCGACAGAGGAGAAGAGGGGCAATGTTGAGCTCCAGGTGTGTGTTGACACCTTGACCAAGCAGTTGAAGGAGTCCTAAGAAACAAGGCTCAAGCAAGACGAGGAGTACAAGAAGAGAGATGAGCAGAACAGGAAGAAGCAAGATGCGATTGATGCAAAACTAGACTTTTTGCTAAGTCAGTTGCAAGCAAGATAAGCTCAAGGGTAAGTTGTTTGCCCAAGATCAGCGTCTTTCTCTACTTGATGCATGGAAGCTATGTGAATGTGATATACTGCTGGAACCTACCTTCTTATTTTGCAATGCTTTTGTTGTGCAAACTGCACTGTGTTGGATGCAAACTGGTTGCATTTTTCTGCTCCATGGTTAGTGGATGTGGATATGTAAGGTCAATAGTACCTATGCATTGTGATGTTATGCCTCTTCTATGTATTTGTGATGGATCTGGAGATGTAAGCTTTGTGTTAGGCTTGGATACATAGTTTGTGTAGAAAAAATAGGACTGGATAGTAAACACTAATGGGCGAATGGATTTGGCCTCGAAATACACTTTCTATCAAAACAAAAAACAGAAGTGGCGTATAATTTAAATGGGCAGACGGGCATATAGGAAAAGTAGAAATGGAACAACAGAGAGGCTAAATGATATGGGCCAACTAAAAACGAGCCGCACTAAAATAAGGCCACAACATATTGGGCCACCTACTATATGGGCTTACATGATGCCACGTCAGATCCACGGAGATGCCACATGGGATGTGTCTTGCTACACGGCACATAGATCCGTGACGGACTAGTCCGTCATAGAGAACCGGGCTTTGGGCGGGCCGAATTGGCCTGGAGGTCACATCGGTGACGGAAACAAGAATCCGTCAAGGATAGGTGGTCTGTCAAATTATGACGCGATATACATGACGGATTTCTGGACCGTCATGCATGGACATCACTGACGGTATTTGATATGTCCGTGACGGAAATTTACTGTCATCGATTACTAGATTTCTTGTAGTGCACGTCTTTCCAAGAAACGTTTCAAGAACCATCGTGCTTCACCCAAGAACATGGAAGTAGACAGCGACAATGAATCCGACTCCAGCCCTGAGCCGGAACCAGAAGACCTGGAACTCGTAGAGGTTACTGATGCGGATGACCTGTCAATGCTTAAAGATTAAAGGAAGGCCTTTCACAACTTCACGCCGTTGAACCCGACGAGCACGTCATTCTTGAAGACATGCATGATAGTGATGATGACGATGCATTTATTGATGATGATTATTAGTTTGTAAGATTCACAACTTAAATTATATATATATTAATCTTTATTATTCATGTACATATTATTATTCATGTCAGTTATTCAATTTTTTAATGTTGTACTAATTTATTTTAATCTTTATCATGGCAGGTCACCAGGTGTGGAAAGATGGTGGGCGCTGGTCCCGATCGCTCGATGGGTTCTTCCGAGGCGCCCCGCACTAGGGGTGGTACTTCCCTTCCACCACTATCTCTCCGTAGAGCCTTGGCTGACAGTCTGTCGACACCACCCGTGGGTTCTTCTTCGTCGGTGGCATTGCCCACTGGGAGAGGTGCTGGTCGGGTAGGGAAGATGGGGAAGGGTACAGGGAGAGGTGGTGGCCGCGGAAGATCGAGGAGGACTGTTGAGCCGTCCTCGCCACCACCACCAGCTCATTCACCCGATCATAGGACTAGTATGTTCGACCCGTTTGCGGAGGAGGCTACGGGGACTCCGTTCCAGGAGCCTGTTGTTGACGGGCATTCGTCCCATGAGACTCCGGTCCAGGAGCAGCCTCGGGTCGAGGTGCATTCGGACCAGGAGCAGCCGGAGGAGACTACGGTTCCGGAGGCTTCACCCGACGTGGAGAGGCCCGGATGGGAGACCTGGCCGGATCGTACCGAGTTCCCGGATTGGACCGAGGGTCTGGGTAGCTCAGGGGGTGGGGATGGCAGGGATGAGCTTACGGATAGTGAGGGCGATGTGCAGGTGGACGGGGCCACCATGTACAAGCGTGGTAGTACAGGTCTCCCGGTCGCGCCGGCTACCCGCGAGGAGAGGCCGGTGATTAAACCTGAAGGAGATAGGTAAGTACATTTACTCTTTTTTTAGCTTTTGCCTTCAAGTTTGTTGAAATATCTAATGCGTTGAACTTATCATACTGCAAGGGATGGGTACACCCTCTTGGAGTCCGTAGGCCGAACTCCATCCTTGGTGTGCTTTGCCGGACAAATTTCCCGGGGTTTGTCACGTTGCCTGGTGAGGGTCAGGTTCCTACACTAGGATTTTCCTGGGAGCACTACCAGGCTGCGCAGGCCCCGCCGGAGGAGATTATAGATGGTGCCTTGTGCCACACGAGGGCCGAGATGGTGATCAAGAGCTTTTGGGTAAATTATCCTTTTACAAACTCTAAAATTAACAATATAGCTAATTATTGTACTAATCGGTGTTTTCACGTTTGATTGCAAATCTTCTGTAGGTGTGAGGACGGATATGAGGGGGAGGCGGCCAGGGTTCTCGAGGCCGAGTGTAGGCGGTTACTACGGAACTTGCGCCACGAGGCTCGGCCGTAGGCTATTCGAGATTACTACGCCACGCGTGGTATTAAGAAGCAGAAGAAGGATTGCCGCGGAAAGTTTCTGAAGAAGGAGCAATACATGAAGGTAATGACCTATTCTTAAGTCCTTCTACGTAGTTTTCTTGATTTCATTCATAGGCGTAGCACTGAAATTTCTTTCTAATAACTTATAGGTGCCCCCGAGATGGTGTACGGATAAGATGGATTGTTGGGAGGCGTTGGTTGATGAGTGGTGCACAGGCAGCTGGCGAGCCGTCCACGAGAATGTGAAGGATCGGCGTAGCCAAATGGTTGGTGTGCCACATCATCAAGGCAGCGCCAACTTACTTCAGTTTGGACGAAACTAGGTATGTGATCTGCTTCATGATTCATGCAATTCATTCTTGATGCTAATATTTTGTTCCTCTCTTTTAGGCGCATCACAATAAGACGGAGATGCCACACTTGTACGACATTTATGGCATGGCCCATACTACCTCGTACAAGAAGGCGAAGGCATTCTCTGAGTCTGACCTCGATGATACCAATAACTTCACCAACATATCATCCCACCAGAAGCTCGTGGCATACAGGGACGCGGGGAAGGCTACGAAAGGGGATGACTTTAACCCTAGCCAGGAACCTTTGGATCCAGAGCTGGTGATGATATTTGGTGGCGGGAGGCCCCATGGCTCGATAGCCCTTGGAGATGGGATAATACGTTGTCCACTCAATCTTCCGAAGATCAAGGCGCGCCAGTCGAGCAGATGTCCTGAGATAACGCATCGTCCACGGCCAGTCGAACTTGCCATCGAGGTTAGTTGTACGGACTAAGAACACTTTCATCCATTTCATTATGTGTGTCACCATAGATCATTACTGTGGTAACGAGGAATGGTGTTTCAGGCTGCTCTTCAAAAAGAGAGAGTGGCAAACGAGGCTGCTCTTGAGAAAGAGAGATTGGCAAGCCAGGCTGCTCTTCAGGATGCTCTTGATGAGAGGAACCAGAACACGACACGATTGATTGAGGAGGAGAGTGCCCGGAATGAGGCGGGTCAACGGGCCCTGTACGAGCTTTTTGTGGTATGTTTTTTTCACATTAGCCAAATCATGCGTGTAATGTCTGTTTCATTACTAAATAATACGACCCACTCTTCAGGGTGTGTGCAAGAAGAGCGGTCAGGTCCCTCCGCCGATGCCCGTCTTCTCTTCGATTGGCACAGTGAGTTTCATTATAAACTAGTATTAATAATTGAGTGTCATCATGCTAACTGAGACATTGTAAAATATCTTTTCTGCAGAATAACTCCCGAGCGGCATCGCACGACCCTTCTCCAGGGCAACCGTCTCCAAACGAAGCCGCCGCGAGCAACCGTGGTGTTTCTCCTCCTTGATGACCACTACGGTAAGTTTCTCTTCTCCTCTTTCATATTATCCTTGCTTTAATTTCCCCAAAAAGACATAATTAGCCCATTTAGCTCCAAAATGCCATAATAACCTCAAAATGGCATAAGAACCTTGGTTATCTCATGCATATTATATACTTAGCTTGTTTTCCTCTAAAATGAGATAATTAGCCCATTTAGCTCCAAAAAGACATAATTAGGTAATTTAGCTCCAAGAAGAGGAGAAGAAATAGGACAAATGAAAAGAAAGAAGAAGAAGAAGAAGAAGAGAAGAAGGAGAAGGAGGAGAAGGAGGAGGAGGAGGAGGAGGAGAAGGAGGAGAAGGCCAAGGACCTTCTAGTCCTTCTCCTCCACCTCCTCCTCCTTCTCCTCCTTCTTCTTGATTTCTTCTTCTTCTCCTCCTCCTCCTCTTTCTTCTCCTCTTTCATATTATCCTTGCTTTAATTTCCCCAACAATGACATAATTAGCCCATTTAGCTCCAAAATGCCATAATAAGCTCAAAATGGCATAAGAACCTTGGTTAGCTCATAAATATTATATACTTAGCTTGTTTTCCTCTAAAATGGGATAATTAGCCCATTTAGCTCCAAAAAGACATAATTAGGTAATTTAGCTCCAACAAGATGAGAAGAGGAGAAGAAATAGGCAAAATAAAATAAAGAAGAAGAAGAAGAAGAAGAAGAAGAGAAGAAGGAGAAGGAGGAGGAGGAGGAGGAGAAGAAGGCCAAAGACCTTCTAGTCCTTCTCTTCCTCCTCCTTCTCCTCCTTCTCCTCCTCCTTCTTGATTTCTTCTTCCTCTCCTCCTCCTCCTCTTTATTCTCGTATTTCATATTATCCTTGCTTTAATTTCCCCAACAATGACATAATTAGCCCATTTAGCTCCAAAATACCATAATAAGCTCAAAATGGCATAAGAACCTTGGTTAGCTCATGAATATTATATAGTTAGCTTGTTTTCCTTTAAAATGGGATAATTAGCCCATTTCGCTACAAAAAGACATAATTAGGTAATTTAGCTCCAACAAGAGGAGAAGAGGAGAAGAAATAGGAAAAATGAAAAGAAAGAAGAAGAAGTAGAAGAAGAAGAAGAAGAAGAGAAGAAGGAGAAGGAGGAGGAGGAGGAGGAGAAGTAGAAGGCCAAGGACCTTCTAGTCCTGCTCCTCCTCCTCCTTCTCCTCCTTCTCCTCCTTCTTCTTGATTTCTTCTTCTTCTCCTCCTCCTCCTCCTCTTTCTTCTCCTCTTTCTTATTATCCTTGCTTTAATTTCCCCAACAATGACATAATTAGCCCATTTAGCTCCAAAATGCCATAATAAACTCAAAATGGCATAAGAACCTTGGTTAGCTCATGAATATTATATAATTAGCTTGTTTTCCTCTAAAATGGGATAATTCGCCCATTTAGCTCCAAAAAGACATAATTAGGTAATTTAGCTCCAACAAGAGGAGAAGAGGAGAAGAAATAGGCAAAATGAAAAGAAAGAAGAAGAAGAAGAAGAAGAAGAAGAAGAAGAGAAGAAGGAGAAGGAGGAGGAGGAGGAGAAGGAGAAGGCCTAGGACCTTCTAGTCCTTCTCCTCCTCCTCCTTCTCCTCCTTCTCCTCCTTCTTCTTGATTTCTTCTTCTCCTCCTCCTCCTCCTCTTTATTCTCCTCTTTCAAATTATCCTTGCTTTAATTTCCCCAACAATGGCATAATTAGCCCATTTAGCTCCAAAATACCATAATAAGCTCAAAAAGGCATAACAACCTTGGTTTGCTCATGAATATTATATACTTAGCTTGTTTTCTTCTAAAATGGGATAATTAGCCCATTTAGCTTCAAAAAGACATAATTAGGTAATTTAGCTCCAACAAGAGGAGAAGAGGAGAAGAAATAGGCAAAATGAAAAGAAAGAAGAAGAAGCAGAAGAAGAAGAAGAAGAAGAGAAGAAGGGGAAGGAGGAGGAGGAGGAGGAGAAGGAGAAGGCCAAGGACCTTCTAGTCCTTCTCCTCCTCCTCCTTCTCCTCCTTCTCCTCCTTCTTCTTGATTTCTTCTTCTCCTCCTCCTCCTATTTCTTCTCCTCTTTCATACTATCCTTGCTTTAATTTCCACTACAATGACATAATTAGCCCATTTAGCTCCAAAATACCATAATAAACTCAAAATGGCATAACAACCTTGGTTAGCTCATGAATATTATATACTTAGCTTGTTTTCCTCTAAAATGGGATAATTAGCCCATTTCGCTCCAAAAAGACATCATTAGGTAATTTAGCTCCAACAAGAGGAGAAGAGGAGTAGAAATAGGCAAAATGAAAAGAAAGAAGAAGAAGAAGAAGTAGAAGAAGAAGAAGAGAAGAAGGAGAATGAGGAGGAGGAGGAGGACGAGGAGAAGGCCAAGGACCTTCTAGTCCTTCTCCTCCTCCTACTTCTCCTCCTTCTCCTCCTTCTTATTGATTTCTTCTTCTTCTCCTCCACCTCCTCTTTCTTCTCCTCTTGCATATTATCCTTGCTTTAATTTCCACAACAATGACATAATTAGCCCATTTAGCTCCAAATACATAATAAGCTCAAAATGGCATAAGAACCTTGGTTAGCTCATGAATATTATATACTTAGCTTGTTTTCCTCTAAAATGGGATAATTAGCCCATTTAGCTCCAAAAATACATAATTAGGTAATTTAGCTCCAACAAGAGGAGAAGAGGAGAAGAAATAGGAAAAATGAAAAGAAAGAAGAAGAAGAAGAAGAAGAAGAAGAAGAAGAAGAGAAGAAGGAGAAGGAGGAGGAGAAGAACAAGCGGAAGAAGAAGAAGAAGAAGAGAAGAAGGATAAGGAGGAGGAGGAGGAGGAGAAGGAGAAGGCCAAGGTCCTTCTAGTCCTTCTCCTCCTCCTCCTTCTCCTCCTTCTCCTGCTTGTTCTTGATTTCTTCTTCTTCTCCTCCTCATCCTATTTCTTCTCCTATTTCATATTATCCGTGCTTTAATTTCCCCAACAATGACATAATTAGCCCATTCAGCTCCAAAATACCATAATAAGCTGAAAATGGCATAAGAACCTTGGTTAGCTCATGAATATTATATACTTAGCTTGTTTTCTTCTAAAATGGGATAATTAGCCCATTTAGCTCCAAAAAGACATAATTAGGTAATTTAGCTCCAACAAGAGGAGAAGAGGACAAGAAATAGGAAAAATGAAAAGAAAGGAGAAGAAGAAGAAGAAGAGAAGAAGGAGAAGGAGGAGGAGGCGGAGGAGAAGGAGAAGGCCAAGGACCTTCTAGTCCTTCTCCTCCTCCTCCTTTTCCTCCTTCTCCTCCTTCTTCTTGATTTCTTATTATTCTCCTCCTCCTCCTCTTTATTCTCCTCTTTCATATTATCCTTGCTTTAATTTCCCCAACAATGACATAATTAGCCCATTTAGCTTCAAAATACATAATAAGCTCAAAATGGCATAAGAACCTTGGTTAGCTCATGAATATTATATACTTAGCTTGTTTTCCTCTAAAATGAGATAATTAGCCCATTTAGCTCCAAAAAGACATAATTAGGTAACTTAGCTCCATAAAGAGGAGAAGAGGAGAAGAAATAGGCAAAATGAAAAGAAAGAAGAAGAAGCAGAAGAAGAAGAAGAAGAAGAGAAGAAGGAGAAGGAGGAGGAGGAGGAGGAGAAGGAGAAGGAGAAGGCCAAGGACCTTCCACTACTAGGAAAAGGGCTATAGATGATGTAGATACTAATGGCGCACCACACAAGCAGTGCGCCACTACTATATAGTAATGGCGCACCATGTGAGGTGTGCCATTAGTGTGGTGGATACTAATGGCGCATCACACTCTCGGTGCGCCACTACTATATTATTTTTATTTTATTTTATTTTGGAAAACTACTAATGGCGCACCAGCACCTGGTGCGCCATTAGTAACCTGGTTACTAATGGCGCATCTGTTAGTAGTGCGCCACTACTATAAAAAAATTGGTTTTTTTTGCAAACTACTAATGGCGCACCAAAGCTAGTGCGCCATTAGTAACCAGTGTTACTAATGGCGCATCTGTTGGTGGTGCGCCACTACTTTTTTTTTACAGAACTACTAATGGCGCACCAGAGGAGGTGCGCCATTAGTAACTAGGGTTACTAATGGCGCATATGTAGGTGGTGCGCCATTAGTAACCTGGGACCAGCTAGATATTTTGGACAGCCACCTGCCACACTCACTTTCCCCACTTTCATTCTCTCCACCTCCTCCTCCAAGCTTGTCTCGGGTGCCTCCTCCTCCTCACCTCATTTGCACCATAGATTCACCCAAATTAAGTGGTTAAATTACCTTTTTTTGATAGGTAAGTAAGGGGAAAGCTTTTATGTTGTAGATCTACTTTTTTCTCCCTCCAACAACGTGCACATGCACTTTTTATGGCCTAGCTAGATCTACGTATGTTTGTGGTGTTGCATATGTTTGTGGTGTTGCATATATGTTTGTGTTTGCAGGTACCGGTATTTGAAATGCGATAGTTGCCAATATTTTCCCGGAATGTTGATTCATTTCCGTTTCGGCGAGAATGTGGCACTATGTATTCTTTTTTGTCCTATTTTTAGGCAAAGTCATGCCAAAAAAAATTTTGGTTTTAAAATATCGTTTTGCTCTACCCCGCAGGCGACCATGGTCCGCACGATGACCGAAGGCATCGTGAATAGGTTTTTGAGCTCCGCGAAGGCCGAGATGCTTCAAAAGAACGAGACGGGGATAAGATGTCCATGTCGAAGATGCAAGCTGAAGAGCCTTATGGACCCGGATTCTGTAAAGGTGCAGGACCACCTGCTCTTGCGTGGTTTCATGGATGGCTATCGGTGGCAAGGTAATGAAGATGATTATGAAGTCGACCATGGGGTCGGGAAAGAAATGAGGAAGGGCATGAGCAAGACAACCGCGGCGAGGGCGGGCGAGAAGACGAAGAATCTCCAGGACACAGTCATCATGTAGAAGATGCCGGACATGATGATGAGGAAGATGCCGGAGCAGACGAAGGGCATGATCATGAAGATGAAGATGCCGGAGTAGACGACGATGGACCATCGATGGCCTGGGTGCAGGACCCTCATATTCAAGAGCTGCTTCTCAAGCAGACGGATAACGCAAGAGCTTGAGATGTACTTCCCGCCCGCATTCTTCGACGTTATGGTGCATCTGCTGGTCCATATCGTGGAGGATATCATCCAACTCGGGCCGACGTTCCTGCACAGCATGATGCCGTTCGAAAGGATGAATGGTGTCATCAAAGGATACGTTCGCAACATGTCATGTCCAGAGGGAAGCATAGCCAGGGGCTTTCTGACCGAAGAGTGCATCTCCTATTGCACGAATTATCTAGGCATCGAGAACCCCGTTGGTCTGCCCGTCAACAGGCACCTCGGCAGGCTCGCAGGATGGGGTCACCGTGAGGGTCGCCACGAAATGCATGTCGACTTCGAGGGTCGACTCGCCGACTTTGAAAGAGCAAACCTAGTCGCGCTACAACACATAGACATGGTCGATCCTTGGGTCGTAGAGCACAAAACCTTTATTGAGAAGACGTACAATGACCGAGGCCAATAGAGGACGGATGGAGATATAATCAAAGAGCACAACTCATGTTTCACGCGTTGGTTCAAGCAGAAGCTTCTGTCGTACCCTTTACATGAGGATTCTTCCGCGGAAGAACAACTCATATTCGCCTTGTCACAGGGCACCGAGCACAACCTGATGACATATGAGGCGTACGATATCAACGGCTACACATTCTACACCGAGGGAAAGGACATGAAGAGCGATGGTTATCAGAACTCCGGGGTAACGATGGAATCCTACACCGGTAACGACAAGGACAGATACTACGGAAGGATCGAGGAGATCTGGGAGCTGAGCTACATTGGAGAGAAGGTCCCGATGTTCCGTGTCAGATGGGCCAAGACCGTCATAAAAGAAGACCGGTATTTCACCACCATGGTTATACCCCAAGCCAAATCCAAGACCGCGGGCGCAAACGTCACCGCGAAAAATGAGCCATGGGTATTGGTCATGCTTCTTCATTACCGACCCGCCAAAGCCCAGTCGTGTTGTCGTGAGGAGAGGCAAAAGGAAGATCATCGGAATGGATAGAGTCGCCAGTGAGCAAGACTTCGACAAGTACGGCGACCCGAAGATGGAACATGACGACGATGATGAAGTACCATCATACACCACAAGAAGAAGCGGGACCACCCTACCTAAAGGACGTCCGTTCAAGAGAAGAACTCCATTTACGAAAAATAAGGGCAAGAAGATTGTGAACAAACAGCTAGCTAATATTGATTGTATTTAAATTGTAGCCTTCATTTCTCGATTGTATTTCGACATTTTCAAATTTGATGATATTTCTTCATATTCAATATGAAAAAATATTGAATATTCATGAGGACACTCGATCTCGATCTCCCCCATCTCGATCGCTATCACCCCTCGCAAGATCCCCCTCGCCGCCGAGCACCCCCCACACCCCCCGCACCCTCCCCCGCTCCACCGCCGCCGCCGTCGGCATACTTACCACTAGAACACCTATTCACAAGATTCAACTCCTATTCATAGGCATCTACTTGTTAGGATTACAAAGGTTTAAACCTGATAGCTAGGTATTTTTCATATGACTAAATATGTATTTTTAAACATAATTAATCAAGTAAGCAAGTACAACATATAATTATGATAATTTGGTATAATTATTTTGGCAAGCTATATAAATAAAATGGCAACTCGGCACAATACAAATGCCATGTACTAGTATGTGATTTTTTCTGACAAGCTACATGAATTAAAGATGGACACAACTAAACACTGAACAACTAAGATGTAAAAATAGTTGACAATTAGTAGTGCCGTCCAAAAAAAAGGAAAAAAAGATGGACACAACTAAACACTGGACAACTAGTAGTGAATTAAAGATGGACACAACTAAACACTAGACAACTAGTAGTGCCGTCCAAAAAAATAAAAGGAAAAAAAAGAGGGGGGAAGAGGATTCGAACCCGCCACCTCCTGCTAGGAGGCAAAACCCAAGCACCACTGCGCTACTACTTCGGAGGTTAACAACGTAGAGAAGGCGCACCTCATATAAATGCGCCATTACTATATAAAAAAAACATTCTAATGGCGCACCGCTTGGGGTGCGCCATTCCTAAGCCGGCTGCCCTCGCGCCCTCATCTCTTCTCCCGCGGCCTCCCCCTACCCCCTTTCCACACCGCCCAGCAGCGCCCGCCGTCTCCCCGAACCCTAGCTCCGCCACCGCGGAGGAACACCACCTCCCCGACCTCACCGTCCTCGGTCGCCACCTCAAGCCCCCTGCAAGACCCACGCCGTCCTCGTCCTCTCCACCGGCAGCGCCCCTTCCTACGCCCCTGCAGCGCTGATCCTCTGCCGTCGCCGCCGCCCCGGACCTGCCCAAGCAGGTCCGCCCCCCTCCGTCGCCAACAAGGAGCTACACATCGCGCTCGACACCGACCCGCGGTGAGGCACGCACATCCTCCTCATAGGAGAGGCCGACGCTCCACATCGCCTTCTGTATCACCTGACGATTTGGCATTTCCTTTCTGCTATAAATAATACATCCGGCTATCAACGTTAATCTAGTGAACTGAAGATGAGTTCCATTTTTACAGCTCTTACGTCTTTGGAGAGGATGTGGGTTTCGGCGGCGTCTTCCGCTGCACGACACGGCTAGCCGAACGATTCGGGAAACAGAGAGTATTCAATACGCCATTGTGTGAACAGGTGCATCTTTACTTGCCGTACCCGCTTAAGTTTACGGCAACACTACGGCAAAATGTGAAAGAAAAAAAATAGTGTTTACAGTCTGCTATGCTTGACTACAGACATACATTTGAGTTCACTATGCTGAAGTTCGTATGGCTTAGGTGTAGTAGTGCAGTAAGTCCTTAATTCAGCATTACACGTGTTCTGGGAAAAATTATAAAACCAACAAATAACTCTGGAAACAAAAACGATGGACCAGATCTGAATTTTGTACTATTCACTGTCTGATTTATCTTTCCTGATTTGTTTATGAAACTGTACACAAGAGTTGGAGTTGAAATTATGTGTCATGATGTAGGTGTATTATCGTTCTGTCATTATTTGTTCTTGGATTATTTTTTCCTGACATTCAGACGTGTTTTCATGCATTCTAGTGCACTTGTATATGCCTTAAATGTGCTTGCGCATGCTATATGCCCTCTTCTGACCAGTGATCAGTCCTTCTCAAACATGGTATTGCCAGATTTGCTATTGGCTTAGCAGCAATAGTGAGTCAAAGACAAAATTGAAGTTTTCTTGTAAAAATACATTTTAGGTTCCTTGGTTTACCAATAGTAATTTGTTAATAAGTTTTTTGCAAGTACTGCATTTAGGAAACATACATCTTATTAGTAATTATGATTTATGTCGCTTGAATTTGTGGAGCCTAAAGATTCCTTTGGATGGGAGAATGGATATGTCATATGTAATTTATCATACATCATTAATTCCAGTCAAAATATTTACATGGAACAGAAGCCTTACAATCCACCTTTCACTGGAAAATAAGGGAACCTTACAATCTTGCGTCACTGAGTAACCTTTTGCAAGTGAAGGAATCACTATTCACTTCTATCATCTTCGCAATGGAAGCCTCATATTATTTTCTTATCTTCAACATGCAGGACAATAGAACTATTGCTGAAATCCAGTTTGCAGATTATATCTTTCCAGCATTTGATCAGGTATGTCTCTGATTCCATTCAGGATTATTTTACCTACAAGAGTTCTTTCCTTATGGACAGCAGACACTTTTAAATGGTTGCTATATAGACTGCATTATATTACTGTGTTATCTTAGTTGATGGAAGTACCTTGTCTACTTGTTGCCCGAGATTATTGGAGCTTCACTTTCTTAGTGGACTCTGGAATCTGCATTGTCACTATCGCATTCAGTTATAAAACCATTTTAGTTCTTGAACATTGTCAAGTTGACTCAATTTATATAAATTTGATCAATGTCTTGTTCCAACCTGTTCATACCACTTCTGATGCAGATTGTCAACGAAGCCGCTAAATTCAGATACCGAAGTGGAAATGAATTTAACTATGGAGGTAACCATTTTTCCCTGCAGAAAAAAAAATTGTTTCCCATTTTGAAAGGGATCGTTCCATGTCCCATGCTGATTTTCATATTGTTTAATAGTGAAACATCCTGAAGTTGTCATCCCTTATTTTCTAGGTTTAACAATTCGATCTCCATATGGAGTCACCAGAGGCTTTCTTCTGCCATGTTCCTGGCCTAAAGGTTAGTCTGTATATCTAACGCTCTCTGCCAATATTTGTAATCATTTATAGTAAATAGTTAGGATACAAGTGGAAACCACATTGCCTAGTTGACTAAGATTTTTATTTGTAAAATCAGGTAGTATAACAATATCAAGCATCATTTTCTCGTACTCCTGTTTGACGCTCTACGACATTTCTGAAATTGTGTACAGAAATTTATGTTCTTGTTTCCTAAGTACTAAGAAAAATGCTATTTCAGGTTGTCATACCTCGGAGTCCACGTGAGGCCAAGGGACTTTTGCTGGCCAGCATTCGTGACCCAAACCCAGTCATATTTTTCGAGCCAAAGGTAGAGCAAAAATTTGAATGAAGTTTCTCAGTTCGTTAAGACTCGTATATATCCATCTGGTATATCCATCTGGTAGAATAAGCGCAAGAGAACAGCTGATGGACAATATTGAATTGATTATTTGGAATGCTCTTACAAGCAGCTTTCCTCTCTTAACAGTGGCTGTACCGTTTGTCTGTTGAAGAAGTTCCTCAGGGGGACTATATGCTTCCTTTATCCCAGGCGGAAGTGCGTATATCTCCATCCTGCGTATTGTTTTTGTGACGAGGGAACCCAAAAATATTTATGCAATCTTTATACTTTTGGTGATCCACAAAGGAAGTGATATAACACTTGTTAGTTGGGGAGCTCAACTTGCAGTGCTGGAACAAGCATGTGAAGATGCTTCAAAGGTCAGTTATTCACGCTAGTTCTTGTATGTCTCTGTGAATTGGTACTAACGTTTTCTTTGGCTAGTGCATAGAGATGCCGTCGTATGTCGTGTACAAGGGTAAGGTTCCAGGAGTCTACGACGACTGGGAGGAGTGTTGGAGACAGGTTCACCGATTCAGCGGTAACAGTTACAAAGGGTACATCACAAGGGCGGAGGCGGAAGTTAGATACACGCGCTATCTAGCGGGAGACAGGAGGGAGCGTTGGAGGAACCGGATGAAGACCAGTTTCATTGCGATTATGCTCATCGTGATGACCGCACCTCTCTTCTATATGTGATGGTAGTTTAGATGGTCGATATATCGACTTGTAATGTGAAGACAAACTCGCTACTCGCGGTCTCGAGACTTGTAATGTTCTAACTTTGTTCGGTATTTTAAATTTGGAGACAAATATGATGAATTGTATTCGGAGACTAATCTTCTATTGTATTCGATAAATCTGTTGTTTATATGTTGTGCTATCTATATTCCGTGCAATAATATATTTTTTAATTTGTGCAAATATCATAAAAAATAAAATAAACACCTAATATTCATACTAGTGGCGCATCACTAAGCACACTAGTGCGCCATTACTAAGCCAGAGCATATGGGTAAATATGGCCCTGGGAGGCATACTAATGGCGCACCATAAGCTATACTAATGGTGCACCAGGATATATACTAATGGCGCACCAGTATCTATACTAATGGCGCACCGGGATCTATACTAATGGTGCACCAGGATATATACTAATGGCGCACTACCTGGTGCGCCATTAGTATACCAGATACTAATGGCGCACCGTGAGCAATACTAATCGCGCACTACCTGGTGCGCCATTAGTATACCAGATACTAATGGCGCACTTGTAGTGCGCCATTAGTAAAGAAATCTAATGGCGTGATGCTAGTGGCGCACCTATAGTGCGCCATTAGTAGCAAAAAATGGTGCGCCATTAGCAAGCCTTTTCCTATTAATGTTCTAGTCCTTCTCCTCCTCCTCCTTCTCCTCCTTCTCCTCCTTCTTCTTGATTTCTTCTTATTCTCCTCCTCCTCCTCTTTCTTCTCCTCTTTCATATTATCCTTGCTTTAATTTCCCCAACAATGACATAATTAGCCCATTTAGCTCCAAAATACCATAATAAGCTCAAAATGGCATAAGAACCTTGATTAGCTCATGAATATTATATAGTTAGCTTGTTTTCCTCTAAAATGGGATAATTAGCCCATTTAGCTCCAAAAAGACATAATTAGGTAATTTAGCTCCAACAAGAGGAGAAGAGGAGAAGAAATAGGCAAAATGAAAATAAAGAAGAAGAAGCAGAAGAAGAAGAAGAAGAAGAAGAAGAAGAGAAGAAGGAGAAGGAGGAGGAGGAGGAGGAGAAGGAGAAGGCCAAGGACCTTCTAGTCCTTCTCCTCCTCCTCCTTCTCCTCCGTCTCCTCCTTCTTCTTGATTTCTTCTTCTTCTCCTCCTCCTCCTCTTTCGTCTCCTCTTTCATATTATCCTTGCTTTAATTTCCCCAACAATGACATAATTAGCCCATTTAGCTCCAAAATACCATAATAAGCTCAAAATGGCATAAGAACCTTGGTTAGCTCATGAATATCATATACTTAGCTTGTTTTCCTCTAAAATGGGATAATTAGCCCATTTAGCTCCAAAAAGACATAATTAGGTAATTTAGCTCCAACAAGAGGAGAAGAGGAGAAGAAATAGGAAAAATGAAAAGAAAGAAGAAGAAGCAGAAGAAGAAGAAGAAGAAGAGAAGAAGGAGAAGGAGGAGGAGGAGGAGGAGAAGGAGAAGCAAGGACCTTCCAGCCCTTCTCCTCCTCCTCCTTCTCCTCCTTCTCCTCCTTCTTCTTGATTTATTCTTCTTCTACTCCTCCTCCTCTTTCTTCTCCTCTTTCATATTATCCTTGCTTTAATTTCCCCAAAAAGACATAACTAGCCCATTTATATCCAAAATGCCATAATAACCTCAAAATGGCATAAGAACCTCGGTTAGCTCATGAATATTATATACTTAGCTTGTTTTCCTCTAAAATGAGATAATTAGCCCATTTATCTCCAAAAAGACATAATTAGGTAATTTATCTCCAAGAAGAGGAGAAGAAATAGGAAAAATGAAAAGAAAGAAGAAGAAGAAGAAGAGAAGAAGGAGAAGGAGGAGGAGGAGGAGGAGAAGGAGAAGGGCAAGTACCTTCTAGTCCTTCTCCTCCTCCTCCTCCTCCTCCTATTTCTTCTCCTCTTTCATATTATCCTTGCTTTAATTTACACAACAATGACATAATTACCCCATTTAGCTCCAAAATACCATAATAAGCTCAAAATGGCATAAGAACCTTGGTTAGCTCATGAATATTATATACTTAGCTTGTTATCCTCTAAAATGGGATAATTAGCCCATTTAGCTCCAAAAAGACATCATTAGGTAATTTAGCTCCAACAAGAGGAGAAGAGGAGAAGAAACAGGCAAAATGAAAAGAAAGAAGAAGAAGAAGAAGAAGAAGAAGAAGAGAAGAAGGAGAATGAGGAGGAGGAGGAGGAGGAGAAGGCCAAGGACCTTCTAGGCCTTCTTCTCCTCCTCCTTCTCCTCCTTCTCCTCCTTCTTCTTGATTTCTTCTTCTTCTCCTCCTCCTCCTCTTTCTTCTCCTCTTTCATATTATCCTTGCTTTAATTTCCACAACAATGACATAATTAGCCCATCTAGCTCCAAAATACATAATAAGCTCAAAATGGCATAAGAACCTTGGTTAGCTCATGAATATTATATACTTAGCATGTTTTCCTCTAAAATGGGATAATTAGCCCATTTAGCTCCAAAGCGACATAATTAGGTAATTTAGCTCCAACAAGAGGATAATAGGAGAAGAAATAGGAAAAATGAAAAGAAAGAAGAAGAAGAAGAAGAAGAAGAAGAAGAAGAAGAAGGAGAAGGAGGAGGAGGAGGAGGAGAAGAAGAAGCATATGAAGAAGAAGAAGAAGATAAGAAGGATAAGGAGGAGGAGGAGGAGAAGGAGAAGGCCAAGGACCTTCTAGTCCTTCTCCTCCTCCTCCTTCTCCTCCTTCTCCTCCTTCTTGATTTCTTCTTCTTCTCCTCCTCCTTCTATTTCTTCTCCTCTTTCATATTATCCTTGCTTTAATTTCCCCAACAATGACATAATTAGCCCATTTAGCTCCAAAATACCATAATAAGCTCAAAATGGCATAAGAACCTTGGTTAGCTCATGAATATTATATACTTAGCTTGTTTTCCTCTAAAATGGGATAATTAGCCCATTTAGCTCCAAAAAGACATAATTAGGTAATTTAGATCCAACAAGAGGAGAAGAGGAGAAGAAATAGGCAAAATGAAAAGAAAGAAGAAGAAGAAGAAGAAGAGGAAGACGAAGAAGAGAAGAAGGAGAAGGAGGAGGAGGAGGAGGAGAAGGAGAAGGCCAAGGACCTTCTAGTCCTTCTCCTGCTCCTCCTTCTCCTCCTTCTCCTCCTTCTTCTTGATTTCTTATTCTTCTCCTCCTCCTCCTCTTTCTTCTCCTCTTTCATATTATCCTTGCTTTAATTTACACAACAATGACATAATTAGCCCATTTAGCTCCAAAATACATAATAAGCTCAAATGGCATAAGAACCTTGGTTAGCTCATGAATATTATATACTTAGCTTGTTTTCCTCTAAAATGGATAATTAGCCCATTTAGCTCCAAAAAGACATAATTAGGTAATTTAGATCCAACAAGACAAGAAGAGGAGAAGAAATAGGAAAAATGAAAATAAAGAAGAAGAAGAACAAGTAGAAGAAGAAGAAGAGAAGAAGGAGAAGGAGGAGGAGGAGATGGCCAAGGACCTTCTAGTCCTTCTCCTCCTTCTCCTCCTTCTTGATTTCTTCTTCTTCTCCTCCTCCTCCTCTTTCTTATCCTCTTTCATATTATCCTTGCTTTAATTTCCCCAACAATGACATAATTAGCCCATTTAGATCCAAAATGCCATAATAAGCTCAAAATGGCATAATAACCTTGGTTAGCTCATGAATATTATATACTTAGCTTGTTTTCCTCTAAAATGGGATAATTAGCCCATTTAGCTCCAAAAAGACATAATTAGGTAATTTAGCTCCAACAAGAGGAGAAGAGGAGAAGAAATAGGCAAAATGAAAAGAAATAAGAAGAAGAAGAAGAAGAAGAAGAAGAAGAGAAGGAGGAGAAGGAGGAGGAGGAGGAGGAGAAGGAGAAGGCCAAGGACCTTCTAGTCCTTCTCCTCCTCCTCCTTCTCCTCCTTCTCTTCCTTCTTCTTGATTTTTTCTTCTTCTCCTCCTCCTCCTCTTTCTTCTCTTCTTTCGTATTATCCTTGCTTTAATTTCCCCAACAATGACATAATTACCCCATTTAGCTCCAAAATACCATAATAAGCTCAAAAGGGCATAAGAACCTTGGTTAGCTCATGAATATTACATACTTAGCTTATTTTCCACTAAAATGGGATAATTATCCCATTTAGCTCCAAAAAGACATTATTAGGTAATTTAGCTCCAACAAGAGGAGAAAAGGAGAAGAAATAGGCAAAATGAAAAGAAAGAAGAAGAAGAAGAAGAAGAAGAAGAAGAGAGGAAGGAGAAGGAGGAGGAGGAGGAGGAGAAGGCCAAGGACCTTCTAGTCCTTCTCCTCCTCCTCCTCCTCCTCCTTCTCCTCCTTCTTCATTTCTTCCTCTTCTACTCCTCCTCATCTTTCTTCTCCTCTTTCATATTATCCTTGCTTGAATTTCCCCAACAATGACATAATTAGCCCATTTAGCTCAAAAATGCCATAATAAGCTCAAAATGGCATAAGAACCTTGGTTAGCTCATGAATATTATATACTTAGCTTGTTTTCCTCTAAAATGGGATAATTAGCCCATTTAGCTCCAAAAATACATAATTAGGTAATTTAGCTCCAACAAGAGGAGAAGAGGAGAAGAAATAGGCAAAATGAAAAGAAAGAAGAAGAAGAAGAAGAAGAAGAAGAAGAAGAGAAGGAGGAGGAGGAGGAGGAGGAGAAGGAGAAGGTCAAGGACCTTCTAGTCCTTCTCCTCCTTCTCCTCCTTCTTCTTGATTTATTGTTCTTCTCCTCCTCCTCCTCTTTCTTCTCCTCTTTCATATTATCCTTGCTTTAATTTCCCCAACAATGACATAATTAGCCCATTTAGCTCCAAAATACCATAATAAGCTCAAAATGGCATCAGAACTTTGGTTAGCTCATGAATATTATATACTTAGCTTGTTTTCCTCAAAAATGGGATAAGTAGCCCATTTAGCTCCAAAAAAACATAATTAGGTAATTTAGCTCCAACAAGAGGTGAAGAGGATAAGAAATAGGCAAAATGAAAGGTAAGAAGAAGAACGAGAAGAAGAAGAAGAAGAAGAAGAGAAGAAGGAGAAGGAGGAGGAGGAGGAGAAGGAGAAGGCCAAGGACCTTCTGGTCCTTCTCCTCCTTCTCTTCCTTCTTCTTGATTTCTTCTTATTCTCCTCCTCCTCCTCTTTATTCTCCTCCTTCATATTATTCTTGCTTTAATTTCCCCAACAATAACATAATTAGCCCATTTAGCTCCAAAATACCATAATAAGCTCAAAATGGCATAAGAACCTTGGTTAGCTCATGAATATTACATACTTAGCTTATTTTCCACTAAAATGGGATAATTATCCCATTTAGCTCCAAAAAGACATTATTAGGTAATTTAGCTCCAACAAGAGGAGAAAAGGAGAAGAAATAGGCAAAATGAAAAGAAAGAAGAAGAAGAAGAAGAAGAAGAAGAAGAGAAGAAGGAGAAGGAGGAGGAGGAGGAGGAGAAGGCCAAGGACCTTCTAGTCCTTCTCCTCCTCCTCCTCCTCCTCCTTCTCCTCCTTCTTCATTTCTTCCTCTTCTACTCCTCCTCATCTTTATTCTCCTCTTTCATATTATCCTTGCTTGAATTTCCCCAACAATGACATAATTAGCCCATTTAGCTCAAAAATGCCATAATAAGCTCAAAATGGCATAAGAACCTTGGTTAGCTCATGAATATTATATACTTAGCTTGTTTTCCTCTAAAATGGGATAATTAGCCCATTTAGCTCCAAAAATACATAATTAGGTAATTTAGCTCCAACAAGAGGAGAAGAGGAGAAGAAATAGGCAAAATGAAAAGAAAGAAGAAGAAGAAGAAGAAGAAGAAGAAGAAGAAGAGAAGGAGGAGGAGGAGGAGGAGGAGAAGGAGAAGGCCAAGGACCTTCTAGTCCTTCTCCTCCTTCTCCTCCTTCTTCTTGATTTATTGTTCTTCTCCTCCTCCTACTCTTTCTTCTCCTCTTTCATATTATCCTTGCTTTAATTTCCCCAACAATGACATAATTAGCCCATTTAGCTCCAAAATACCATAATAAGCTCAAAATGGCATAAGAACTTTGGTTAGCTCATGAATATTATATACTTAGCTTGTTTTCCTCAAAAATGGGATAAGTAGCCCATTTAGCTCCAAAAAAACATAATTAGGTAATTTAGCTCCCACAAGAGGTGAAGAGGATAAGAAATAGGCAAAATGAAAGGTAAGAAGAAGAACCAGAAGAAGAAGAAGAAGAAGAAGAGAAGAAGGAGAAGGAGGAGGAGGAGGAGAAGGAGAAGGCCAAGGACCTTCTGGTCCTTCTCCTCCTTCTCTTCCTTCTTCTTGATTTCTTCTTATTCTCCTCCTCCTCCTCTTTATTCTCCTCTTTCATATTATTCTTGCTTTAATTTCCCCAACAATAACATAATTAGCCCATTTAGCTCCAAAATACCATAATAAGCTCAAAATGGCATAAGAACCTTGGTTAGCTCATGAATATTATATACTTAGCTTGTTTTCCTCTAAAATGGGATAATTAGCCCATTTAGCTCCAAAAAGACATAATTAGGTAATTTAGCTCCAACAAGAGGAGAAGAGGAGAAGAAATAGGCAAAATGAAAAGAAATAAGAAGAAGAAGAAGAAGAAGAAGAAGAAGAGAAAAAGGAGAAGGAGGAGGAGGAGGAGAAGAAGAAGGCCAAGGACCTTCTAGTCCTTCTCCTCCTCCTCCTTCTCCTCCTTCTTGATTTCTTCTTCTTCTTCTCCTCCTCCTCTTTCTTCTCCTCTTTCATATTATCCTTGCTTTAATTTCCCCAACAATGACATAATTAGCGCATTTAGCTCCAAAATACCATAATATGCTCAAGATGGCATAAGAACCTTGGTTAGCTCATGAATATTATATACTTAGTTTGTTTTCCTCTAAAATGGGATAATTAGCCCATTTAGCTCCAACAAGACATAATTAGGTAATTTAGCTCCAACAAGAGGAGAAGAGGAGAAGAAATAGGCAAAATAAAAAGAAAGAAGAAGAAGAAGAAGAAGAGAAGAAGGAGAATGAGGAGGACGAGGAGGAGGAGAAGGCCAAGGACCTTCTAGTCCTTCTCCTCCTCCTCCTTGTCCTCCTTCTTCTTGATTTCTTCTTCTTCTCCTCCTCCTCCTCTTTCTTCTCCTCTTTCATATTATCCTTTCTTTAATTTCCCCAACAATGACATAATTAGCCCATTTAGCTCCAAAATACGATAATAAGCTCAAAATGGCTTCAGAACTTTGGTTACCTCATGAATATTATATACTTAGCTTGTTTTCCTCTAAAATGGGATAATTAGCCCATTTAGCGCCAAAAATACATAATTAGGTAATTTAGCTCCAACAAGAGGAGAAGAGAAGAAATAGGCAAAATGAAAAAGAAGAAGAAGCAGAAGAAGAAGAAGAAGAAGAAGAAGAGAAGAAGGAGAAGGAGGAGGAGGAGGATGATAAGGAGAAGGCCAAGGACCTTCTCCTCCTCCTCCTTCTCCTCCTTCTCCTCCTTCTTCTTTATTTCTTCTTATTCTCGTCCTCCTCCTCTTCCTTCTCTTCTTTCATATTATCCTTGCTTTAATTTCCCCAATAATAACATAATTAGCCCATTTAGCTCTAAAATACCATAATAAGCTCAAAATGGCATAAGAACCTTGGTTAGCTCATGAACATTATATAGTTAGCTTGTTTTCCTCTAAAATGGGATAATTAGCCCATTTAGCTCCAAAAATACATAATTAGGTAATTTAGCTCCAAGAAGAGGAGAAGAGGAGAAGAAATAGGCAGAATGAAAAGAAAGAAGAAGAAGAAGAAGAAGAAGAAGAGAAGAAGGAGAAGGAGGAGGAGGAGGAGAAGGAGAAGGCCAAGGACCTTCTAGTCCTTCTCCTCCTCCTCCTTCTCCTCCTTCTCCTCCTTCTTCTTGATTTCTTCTTCTTCTCCTCCTCCTCCTCTTTCTTCTCCTCTTTCATATTATCCTTGCTTTAATTTCCCCAGCAATAACATAATTTGCCCATTTAGCTCCAAAATACCATAATAAGCTCAAAATGGCATAAGAACCTTGGTTAGCTCATGAATATTATATACTTAGCTGTTTTCCTCTAAAATAGGATAATTAGCCCATTTAGCCCCAAAAAGACATAATTTGGTAATTTAGCTCCAACAAGAGGAGAAGAGTAGAAGAAATAGGCAAAATGAAAAGAAAGAAGAAGAAGAAGAAGAAGAAGAAGAAGAAGAGAAGGAGAAGAAGAAGGAGGAGGAGGAGAAGGAGAAGGCCAAGGACCTTCTAGTCCTTCTCCTCCTCCTCCTTCTCCTCCTTCTCCTCCTTCTTCTTGATTTCTTCTTCTTCCCCTCCTCCTCCTCTTGCTTCTCCTCTTTCATATTATCCTTGCTTTAATTTCCCCAACAATTACATAATTAGCCCATCTAGCTCCGAAATACCATAATAAGCTTAGAATGGCATAAGAACCTTCGTTAGCTCATGAATATTATATACTTAGCTTGTTTTCCTCTAAAATGGGATAATTAGCCCATTTAGCTCCAAAAAGACATAATTAGGTAATTTAGCTCCAACAAGAGGAGAAGAGGGGAAGAGGAGAAGAAATAGGCAAAATGAAAAGAAAGAAAAAGAAGAAGAAGAAGAAGATAAGAAGGAGAAGAAGGAGGATGAGGAGAAGGCCAAGGACCTTCTAGTACTTCTCCTCCTTCTCCTCCTTCTTCTTGATTTATTCTTCTTCTACTCCTCCTCCTCTTTCTTCTCCTCTTTCATATTATCCTTGCTTTAATTTCCCCAAAAAGACATAACTAGCCCATTTATATCCAAAATGCCATAATAACCTCAAAATGGCATAAGAACCTCGGTTAGCTCATGAATATTATATACTTAGCTTGTTTTCCTCTAAAATGAGATAATTAGCCCATTTATCTCCAAAAAGACATAATTAGGTAATTTATCTCCAAGAAGAGGAGAAGAAATAGGAAAAATGAAAAGAAAGAAGAAGAAGAAGAAGAGAAGAAGGAGAAGGAGGAGGAGGAGGAGGAGAAGGAGAAGGGCAAGTACCTTCTAGTCCTTCTCCTCCTCCTCCTCCTCCTATTTCTTCTCCTCTTTCATACTATCCTTGCTTTAATTTACACAACAATGACATAATTACCACATTTAGCTCCGAAATACCATAATAAGCTCAAAATGGCATAAGAACCTTGGTTAGCTCATGAATATTATATACTTAGCTTGTTATCCTCTAAATTGGGATAATTAGCCCATTTAGCTCCAAAAAGACATCATTAGGTAATTTAGCTCCAACAAGAGGAGAAGAGGAGAAGAAACAGGCAAAATGAAAAGAAAGAAGAAGAAGAAGAAGAAGAAGAAGAGAAGAAGGAGAATGAGGAGGAGGAGGAGGAGGAGAAGGCCAAGGACCTTCTAGGCCTTCTTCTCCTCCTCCTTCTCCTCCTTCTCCTCCTTCTTCTTGATTTCTTCTTCTTCTCCTCCTCCTCCTATTTCTTCTCCTCTTTCATATTATCCTTGCTTTAATTTCCACAACAATGACATAATTAGCCCATCTAGCTCCAAAATACATAATAAGCTCAAAATGGCGTAAGAACCTTGGTTAGCTCATGAATATTATATACTTAGCATGTTTTCCTCTAAAATGGGATAATTAGCCCATTTAGCTCCAAAACGACATAATTAGGTAATTTAGCTCCAACAATAGGAGAATAGGAGAAGAAATAGGAAAAATGAAAAGAAAGAAGAAGAAGAAGAAGAAGAAGAAGAAGAAGAAGAAAAGAAGGAGAAGGAGGAGGAGGAGGAGGAGGAGGAGGAGAAGAAGAAGCATATGAAGAAGAAGAAGAAGAGAAGAAGGATAAGGAGGAGGAGGAGGAGGAGAAGGAGAAGGCCAACGACCTTCTAGTCCTTCTCCTCCTCCTCCTTCTCCTCCTTCTCCTCCTTCTTCTTGATTTCTTCTTCTTCTCCTCCTCCTTCTATTTCTTCTCCTCTTTCATATTATCCTTGCTTTAATTTCCCCAACAATGACATAATTAGCCCATTTAGCTCCAAAATACCATAATAAGCTCAAAATGGCATAAGAACCTTGGTTAGCTCATGAATATTATATACTTAGCTTGTTTTCCTGTAAAATGGGATAATTAGCCCATTTAGCTCCAAAAAGACATAATTAGGTAATTTAGATCCAACAAGAGGAGAAGAGGAGAAGAAATAGGCAAAATGAAAAGAAACAAGAAGATGAAGAAGAAGAAGAGGAAGAAGAAGAAGAGAAGAAGGAGAAGGAGGAGGAGGAGGAGGAGAAGGAGAAGGCCAAGGACCTTCTAGTCCTTCTCCTCCTCCTCCTTCTCCTCCTTCTCCTCCTTCTTCTTGATTTCTTATTCTTCTCCTCCTCCTCCTCTTTCTTCTCCTCTTTCATATTATCCTTGCTTTAATTTACACAACAACGACCTAATTAGCCCATTTAGCTCCAAAATACATAATAAGCTCAAAATGGCATAAGAACCTTGGTTAGCTCATGAATATTATATACTTAGCTTGTTTTCCTCTAAAATGGATAATTAGCCCATTTAGCTCCAAAAAGACATAATTAGGTAATTTAGATCCACCAAGACAAGAAGAGGAGAAGAAATAGGAAAAATGAAAAGAAAGAAGAAGAAGAACAAGTAGAAGAAGAAGAAGAGAAGAAGGAGAAGGAGGAGGAGGAGATGGCCAAGGACCTTCTAGTCCTTCTCCTCCTTCTCCTCCTTCTTGATTTCTTCTTCTTCTCCTCCTCCTCCTCTTTCTTCTCCTCTTTCATATTATCCTTGCTTTAATTTCCCCAACAATGACATAATTAGCCCATTTAGATCCAAAATGCCATAATAAGCTCAAAATGGCATAATAACCTTGGTTAGCTCATGAATATTATATACTTAGCTTGTTTTCCTCTAAAATGGGATAATTAGCCCATTTAGCTCCAAAAAGACATAATTAGGTAATTTAGCTCCAACAAGAGGAGAAGAGGAGAAGAAATAGGCAAAATGAAAAGAAAGAAGAAGAAGAAGAAGAAGAAGAAGAAGAAGAGAAGAAGGAGAAGGAGGAGGAGGAGGAGGAGAAGGAGAAGGCCAAGGACCTTCTAGTCCTTCTCCTCCTCCTCCTTCTCCTCCTTCTCTTCCTTCTTCTTGATTTTTTCTTCTTCTCCTCCTCCTCCTCTTTCTTCTCTTCTTTCGTATTATCCTTGCTTTAATTTCCCCAACAATGACATAATTACCCCATTTAGCTCCAAAATACCATAATAAGCTCAAAAGGGCATAAGAACCTTGGTTAGCTCATGAATATTACATACTTAGCTTATTTTCCACTAAAATGGGATAATTAGCCCATTTAGCTCCAAAAAGACATAATTAGGTAATTTAGCTCCAACAAGAGGAGAAAAGGAGAAGAAATAGGCAAAATGAAAAGAAAGAAGAAGAAGAAGAAGAAGAAGAAGAAGAAGAGAAGAAGGAGAAGGAGGAGGAGGAGAAGGCCAAGGACCTTCTAGTCCTTCTCCTCCTCCTCCTCCTCCTCCTTCTCTTCCTTATTCATTTCTTCCTCTTCTACTCCTCCTCATCTTTTTTCTCCTCTTTCATATTATCCTTGCTTGAATTTCCCCAACAATGACATAATTAGCCCATTTAGCTCAAAAATGCCATAATAAGCTCAAATTGGCATAAGAACCTTGGTTAGCTCATGAATATTATATACTTAGCTAGTTTTCCTCTAAAATGGGATAATTAGCCCATTTAGATCCAAAAATACATAATTAGGTAATTTAGCTCCAACAAGAGGAGAAGAGGAGAAGAAATAGGCAAAATGAAAAGAAAGAAGAAGAAGAAGAAGAAGAAGAAGAAGAGAAGGAGGAGGAGGAGGAGGAGGAGAAGGAGAAGGCCAAGGACCTTCTAGTCCTTCTCCTCCTTCTCCTCCTTCTTCTTGATTTCTTGTTCTTCTCCTCCTCCTCCTCTTTCTTCTCCTCTTTTATATTATCCTTGCTTTAATTTCCCCAACAATGACATAATTAGCCCATTTGGCTCCAAAATACCATAATAAGCTCAAAATGGCATAAGAACTTTGGTTAGCTCATGAATATTATATACTTAGCTTGTTTTCCTCAAAAATGGGATAAGTAGCCCATTTAGCTCCAAAAAAACATAATTAGGTAATTTAGCTCCAACAAGAGGTGAAGAGGATAAGAAATAGGCAAAATGAAAGGTAAGAAGAAGAACCAGAAGAAGAAGAAGAAGAAGAAGAAGAGAAGAAGGAGAAGGAGGAGGAGGAGGAGAAGGAGAAGGCCAAGGACCTTCTAGTCGTTCTCCTCCTTCTCTTCCTTCTTCTTGATTTCTTCTTATTCTCCTCCTCCTCCTCTTTATTCTCCTCTTTCATATTATTCTTGCTTTAATTTCCCCAACAATAACATAATTAGCCCATTTAGCTCTAAAATACCATAATAAGCTCAAAATGGCATAAGAACCTTGGTTAGCTCATGAATATTATATACTTAGCTTGTTTTCCTCTAAAATGGGATAATTAGCCCATTTACCTCCAAAAAGACATAATTAGGTAATTTGGCTCCAACAAGAGGAGAAGAGGAGAAGAACTAGGCAAAATGAAAAGAAATAAGAAGAAGAAGAAGAAGAAGAAGAGAAAAAGGACAAGGAGGAGGAGGAGGAGAAGAAGAAGGCCAAGGACCTTCTAGTCCTTCTCCTCCTCCTCCTTCTCCTCCTTCTTGATTTCTTCTTCTTCTTCTCCTCCTCCTCTTTCTTCTCCTCTTTCATATTATCCTTGCTTTAATTTCCCCAACAATGACATAATTAGCGCATTTAGCTCCAAAATACCATAATATGCTCAAAATGGCATAAGAACCTTGGTTAGCTCATGAATATTATATACTTAGCTTGTTTTCCTCTAAAATGGGATAATTAGCCCATTTAGCTCCAACAAGACATAATTAGGTAATTTAGCTCCAACAAGAGGAGAAGAGGAGAAGAAATAGGCAAAATAAAAAGAAAGAAGAAGAAGAAGAAGAAGAAGAAGAGAAGAAGGAGAATGAGGAGGACGAGGAGGAGGAGAAGGCCAAGGACCTTCTAGTCCTTCTCCTCCTCCTCCTTCTACTCCTTCTTCTTGATTTCTTCTTCTTCTCCTCCTCCTCCTCTTTCTTCTCCTCTTTCATATTATCCTTTCTTTAATTTCCCCAACAATGACATAATTAGCCCATTTAGCTCCAAAATACCATAATAAGCTCAAAATGGCTTCAGAACTTTGGTTACCTCATGAATATTATATACTTAGCTTGTTTTCCTCTAAAATGGGATAATTAGCCCATTTAGCGCCAAAAATACATAATCAGGTAATTTAGCTCCAACAAGAGGAGAAGAGAAGAAATAGGCAAAATGAAAAGAAAGAAGAAGAAGCAGAAGAAGAAGAAGAAGAAGAAGAAGAGAAGAAGGAGAAGGAGGAGGAGGAGGATGATAAGGAGAAGGCCAAGGACCTTCTCCTCCTCCTCCTTCTCCTCCTTCTCCTCCTTCTTCTTTATTTCTTCTTATTCTCGTCCTCCTCCTCTTCCTTCTCTTATTTCATATTATCCTTGCTTTAATTTCCCCAATAATAACATAATTAGCCCATTTAGCTCTAAAATACCATAATAAGCTCAAAATGGCATAAGAACCTTGGTTAGCTCATGAACATTATATAGTTAGCTTGTTTTCCTCTAAAATGGGATAATTAGCCCATTTAGCTCCAAAAATACATAATTAGGTAATTTAGCTCCAAGAAGAGGAGAAGAGGATAAGAAATAGGCAAAATGAAAAGAAAGAAGAAGAAGAAGAAGAAGAAGAAGAAGACAAGAAGGAGAAGGAGGAGGAGGAGGAGAAGGAGAAGGCCAAGGACCTTCTAGTCCTTCTCCTCCTCCTCCTTCTCCTCCTTCTCCTCCTTCTTCTTGATTTCTTCTTCTTCTCCTCCTCCTCCTCTTTGTTCTCCTCTTTCATATTATCCTTGCTTTAATTTCCCCAGCAATAACATAATTAGCCCATTTAGCTCCAAAATACCATAATAAGCTCAAAATGGCATAAGAACCTTGGTTAGCTCATGAATATTATATACTTAGCTGTTTTCCTCTAAAATGGGATAATTAGCCCATTTAGCCCCAAAAAGACATAATTTGGTAATTTAGCTCCAACAAGAGGAGAAGAGTAGAAGAAATAGGCAAAATGAAAAGAAAGAAGAAGAAGAAGAAGAAGAAGAAGAAGAGAAGGAGAAGAAGAAGGAGGAGGAGGAGAAGGAGAAGGCCAAGGACCTTCTAGTCCTTCTCCTCCTCCTACTTCTCCTCCTTCTCCTCCTTCTTCTTGATTTCTTCTTCTTCCCCTCCTCCTCCTCTTTCTTCTCCTCTTTCATATTATCCTTGCTTTAATTTCCCCAACAATTACATAATTAGCCCATCTAGCTCCAAAATACCATAATAAGCTTCGAATGGCATAAGAACCTTCGTTAGCTCATGAATATTATATACTTAGCTTGTTTTCCTCTAAAATGGGTTAATTAGCCCATTTAGCTCCAAAAAGACATAATTAGGTAATTTAGCTCCAACAAGAGGAGAAGAGGGGAAGAGGAGAAGAAATAGGCAAAATGAAAAGAATGAAAAAGAAGAAGAAGAAGAAGAGAAGAAGGAGAAGAAGGAGGATGAGGAGAAGGCCAAGGACCTTCTAGTACTTCTCCTCCTTCTCCTCCTTCTTCTTGATTTCTTCTTCTTCTCCTCCTCCTCCTCTTTCTTCTCCTCTTTCATATTATCCTTGCTTTAATTAACCCATTTAACTCCAGAATGCCATAATAAGCTAAAAATGGCATAAGAACCTTGGTTAGCTCATGAATATTATATTCTTAGGTTGTTTTCCGCTAAAAATGACATAATTAGCTGAAAAACATCATATTTTGTTCTTCTTCTGACTTTCTTATTCACACTTTTGCAGATTGGATATACTACATGCATGGAAGCTGGCATTCATGGAGTTGGACAGTGTCGATGGATGAACTTTATATGTATATCATCTAGTTTTCATTTGAGTTGATGAACAATGTCGAACTATATGTATATGTATATATGGATAAACAGTGCAATACTTTGTATGTTGGTTCTTTCGACATATGGGGATGTACATTGATTTATATGTATATCATATATGTGTGGTGAATTATATATATATGTGTTGGCAAGTATATGTGTGGTGAACTATATATCATATATGTGTGGTGAATTATATAATTGTGATGTCAAATATATATATATGTTTGTGTGTGTGTGTGATGTGAAATAATATAAAACAAAAAAACAGGTATTATATGGGCTCTTTGCCGTCTGCCAGCTGATGGCAAAGACCTGTGCCATCAGCTGGCAGATGGCACAGGTGCCACATGGCACCCAGCTGTACATCCTGGGGTGTCTATATAGGCTCTTTGCCGTCTGCCTCCAGGGTGGGCAGACGGCAAAGAAGAGGGCACAGAGGAGGGGGGAGGAGGAGGCAGACGGCAAAGAGTGGAGGGGGGAGGAGGAGGAGGCAGACGCAAAGATAAAGGGGGAGGCACACGGCAAAGAGTGGAGGGGTGGAGAGGAGGAGGAGGCAGACGGCAAAGATAAAGGGGGAGGCAGACGGCAAAGATTAAGGGGGAGGCAGACGGCAAAGCCTCCGTTAACCCCTAACGGAGGCAACGCCTGTCGGCTGCCGTCTCGAGCACTTTGCCGACTGCTCCTAAGGAAAGCTGGCGGCAAAGAGCTTTGCCGTCCTCTTTGGGGGGGACAGACGGCAAAGAAGGTCCTATGCCGTCGTAGGCTGACGTAGCAATTTTGCCGGCCGAGATATTCTGTGCCGTTTGTTGTTTTGCCTTTGCCGCCCGGGATTTTGTCTTTGCCGTCTGTGATGGCAGACGGCAAAGAAGGTGATTCCTGTAGTGACTGTCTATTTGTCAACAAAATATTAGCATGAACCTCGTAGGTCATAGGATCATGCTCAAATGCAAGTGCTCCGGAGGAGCCATCGGAATCATCATATCGATGATTTACCGAATATTTATGATCATATGCAACGGGAATAATTTCTGTACTAGCATGCAATATAATATTTTGCTCAAACATGGTCAAAGGTCTGCTTGTCTTTGGTCTCATAAGTTCTCGTGGTCTTCGAGGTCTTCGGGTCCAACTCTGAGTACTCAATCTACTCCGACCACTATCATCGGAAACAAACACCGTAAGCCACACAACAAGCAGAAACAAAAGTGCTACATAAATAGGAGTTTTATTTTTCTTGGACTTCTCTGGTCATAACAAATACCTGAATCTTGCTATAGGAGGTTTGGACCATGTAGTATTTTTGAATGGATGAAAGGAGGAATAGGTGACCCTTAAAGAAGCCTACAACAAGTATCATGATAAAAATGAGTGGAGGCACTCATTTAATAGACCATAATTTTAGAAACATTTAGGAAGTTATTTCACTGGATTCGGAGTTGATATGAATATACTAGCGATTTTATAACATTGGACAAATAGCAAAAGGGAGCTATTTATTTATTTCAACAAAAATAAGTCATGCAAAAATCTTGATCAAGGATTCAAAAATAGGATATGATATTACAAGACTCTGGAATTTGGAATCAATCCATTTGGAGTTGATTTGAGTTGTGTAGGATTTTTGAAAGGTGAGGCTAGGACTATTGAAATCTGTATTTGAATAATGATACAACAGCAAAGTTGTTTGGAAAAATGTGCAACGTACATATTTGGATAGCCCTTGATTTTAGGAACCTACAGGAATTTGAATCAACCAAATTGGAGTTAAAATGATATTTCTATAGAATTTTGAAGTTTCTGCCAAAAGAAAATTGGTAAAAGGGATCAGCAACAAGGGATATCCTGCGCTCAGGCGGCCGATATGCAGATGGGCCGGCCCAATAGCACGGTCTCACCAGCGAAGGGCCACGGTGGAAGCGTATTGCTTGGAATAAGCCTCCCGTCAAGGAATTCGGTTTTCACCAAATCTTGCCTCTGCTTAATGTGGTAGTGGGGTCGCGCGACTGCTACTTAGGCTGACGGGTGGGCCTGGGGGATATGGGGCCCGCTGGCAGGTCCTTCTTCATCCTCCCGCCTCTGTCGACTGGAGGCGAGCAGAGGGGCGCCCGCGCCGCTCGTGCGAGCATCATACGCTACCTACCAGAGCCCCAGGGGAAGGCGATGACCAGGAGAGGGGCGCCGCGCTCTCCATGGAGGACCTGGTTGTGGCCAGCTCCTGCCAGGGCGGATGCGGCCGTCGGTGATGGAGGCACGACGCCTTGACCACAACGGAGGATGGGGAGCTGCGGGGGGAGGCTCACGACGGCTAGGGGGGCCCCACGGTGCGGCTCAAATGGGGAGGGGACGCCCAGCGTGTCCGAATTCGAGCTGAGGCTGTCGGAGCTCCTTCGGCCATGATAGGGGAATGAGGGCATGGGAGTGAGATTGGGCGTAGGGGGCATTAAGGGGAGAGTGAAGGGGCTGGAGGAGCCGAGAGGGCTCGGGGGAGAAGATAAAAGAGGGAGGGTGAGAGGGAGAGCTCGAGAGCTCTCGGGATGCTCTAGCCGCGGCGAGAGCACGCATGCCAGAGGGGTCTTGGCTGCTTCTAGGCGTTGGGGAGGGCTTGGACTGGCAAGGGAGACCCCATGGCGCACTGAGATGAGCTGGGACAGCCGGATACGGCCTGGAAGATGAAAACAAGGTGCAGAGCACCGTTCTTGCACGCCAGGGTGGTGGTCACCACCCCACTTGGTGTCCTGGTCCACCCCTTGGCCAGGCCAAGGTGTCAAGCATGCAAGGCATGCGTGCCAGGAAGCACTGGTGGAGTTTGGCCCCAAGTGGATCAATTTAGACTGGGGTTTGTCTGCCATTAAGGTTGTAGCAGCAAACTTAAGGTTGGAAATGAGGGCTCTTACTGGATAATTCTCGGAATGAAACTATGTCTAGCAGCGTTTGGTAGGGAAGGACTACACTACTGCAAAGTTTGAGCTCAAGAGGACGTGTCTAGCTAGCAGGTGTAGTCCAAAACTACATATCTGCCCAAAATCAAGTTTGAGATGTGCTGCTCCTTTTCCCCACATGAGCATGCTATATTTTGATATGAAATGGTGCAATAGCATGCTAGAGATGCCCTGGAATAATGTGGGGGCTTTGGCTTAAGCAGGGGTATTGGAAGAGCGGTAAAAATGGTGCTGCTAGGGTGAAAATGAGAGGTAACTACAAGGAATCTCCCTCCAATAATTGACCAGAGACCATGGCAAAGCTACTCAAGGTATAAGGTAACTAGGGGCGGTTGTGGTAAAAGTTTAAGCTCAATGGTAAATGTAGAAGGGGTCAAAGGAGCCAATTTGGGGAGTGCACACAAGGTGTTTGATGAGTGTCACAGCTACCAGATGGACTTCAATTGATATGAAACCTAACAGGATCAACTAATAGATGAAAATAAGCTTGGACACCAAATTTGGGATTTGGTGGAGAAGGTTTCCAATGTAAAGTTGGAAAACCCATGAAATGGGCAGAAATGGCCTTCTTCTTACAAAACTATTCAAATTAATTCCCACAAATTCAATATTTGGTGTGGGGGCATTATCTGAGAATGAAAGCATGCCCAAAAAGTTTGGGGCCAATTGGAGAAATTTTGTAATGTAAAGTTTCCCAAAGTCAGAAATCAACACAAAGAGTTTTGAGGGGCTTGAGACAAGTTCTTCTATTTTCCTTGATGCACCACTTGGTGTGGATGCATTATTGGAGTATCAGAACATGTCTACCAAATTTGAGCACAACTGGAGACACTTGACAATGTAGAGTTGCTCCAATTTGGGTCAGGATAGATAGGGTTTTAGAATAATTAGGGGAATCAAATCAACTTGGATTGAGATGAAACTTGGTAAGATCATCACATATATCATATGTGACATGCTAGAATGTTACATGAATTTATTGAGAATATTTCTTATAGAAATATTCCAAAAGATTGAAATAGGCAAGAAGGGTTTTGAAGGGGTTTGCCCAATATTTTGGACATGCCCATTTATGGAAACTCATATATATGGAATATATATTTCCACCGAGTTCCCCTAAATTTTCTTTAATATTTTGAAACCAACAAAAATAATTTTCCTTCATAAGAGACCATTTATGGCCTCATAGGAAGGCATTTAAATAAAATAGTAAAATAACTTCTAAAATAATAATATGGTGGTTTTGGGAAGCTATTTTGATAATGTGTTTAATATGAAATAAATGGTGAAGAATATCTTCCCTAAGTTAAGGACTTGTAGTACAAATCCCAACTCGCGGGTTTTGAAAGCTTAAATCAAAGAAATGCTTTTTGATGAAAATAATAATTGGTAAAAATAGTTTTTGGTCCTACACACATGGCATGAAAATTAGGCAAGGGTTTGGGTCAAGGACCTGAGTTTGGAGAATAGCAGAAATCATTGAGAATCAAACACAAGCATACAAGCAAGCAAGCAAAGAACGGTCACTTCAAGCATCACAAGCACTCATAAAAAATTTAATTGGGCCTAATTTTGGAGAAAAGTGAAATCAGTCAAGAGAGTTAAAAACAGGGTGCTACAGATACCTTGGTTTCGTAAGTGAGGGAAATACTTGTTGGCTTGCTACATCGCTGTTTAAGGTATGAGGGAAACCAATGCATCAGGGAGACTAAGAAATGACCATGACTAGATTGATATTGTCATGTCTCCTCGAAAGCACTTACTTTATATAAGAGTACTTTCAGGCATGTTCTTTCGTATAAAAAGGATTGGGCTACCTTGCTGCACCTTTGCTACTACTGTTACTTGTCACTTGTTACGAATTATCTTGCTACAAAACTATCTATCAGTGTTACTTACAACACTTGCAGAGAATTCCTTGTCGAAAACTACTTATCATTTCCTTCTGCTCCAAGTTAGGTTTGACACTCTTACTTATTGCAAGAACTATAATTGATCCCCTATACTTGTGGGTCATCAAGAATCTTCTTTGGCGTTGTTGTCAATGAGTGAAACGCCTTTGGTAAGTGGAAATTGGTAATGAGACATTTTCGATATGTGCTGAAATTTATTATTGCTTGTTACTATGAATGGTCACCCCTTGAGTGGCTTGTTTGAGGCATCTTTGCCTCGAACGGAAGTTGAGGAAATTGTTCCTCAACCTAGTGAACCAACTGAAAATATCTATTATGAGATTCCTTCATGTAAGGTAGAGAAACTGTTGGCTAATTCTTATAACGGTTCAACTCATCATGATTATCATTTAATATATGTCAATGAGATTTGTGGGTTGTTTAAGCTGTCAAGTCTACTCGAAGACAAACTAAAGAATAAAGTTTGCCCTTTATCTTTGGAGGGGAAAACACTATTGTGGTACTAGCTATTGTATGATATTGGATCATGGGATTGGAATCGCTTGAAATTGGAATTTCAACATAAGTTTTTATCACATGCATTTGATTAATCATGATCGGAATTTTATTTATAATTGCTGGCCTCGTGAAGGAAAATGCATCACTCAAGCTTGGGGAGGCTTAAATCTATGATGCACAATTTCCCCAACCGTGATCTTTCAAGAGAATTAATCATACACAAATTTTATGCTCGAGTTTCTCGTGATGATCAAACATTGCTTGACGCATGTACGGTCGGTTCCTATGTGAATGAGACTACTGAATTGAGATGGAATCTTCTAGAAAAGATGAAACACAATTCCAAAGATTGGGAACTTGATAGAGGTAAATCATCAGTTATAAAATTCAATTTTGATTGTGTTAAATGTTTCATGGAAACTTCTCCTTTTCATGAGTTTAGCAACAAATATGGTCTTGATCCCGAATAGTAGCTGCTTTCTGTGAAACGTTTCCCACTTACGTTTATATCCCAAGGAGAAATGGTTTAAACTCCATCCTCCTAATGAGAAATTACATGATGAACATGTTGATATTAAGAACGAAGTAATAATTATTGACCATGTAGATCCAGTTGTTCTTATTGCTCACATTTAGAAACCCCCTTTTCCTATTAAGATTAGAGAGCATGCTAGGGCTGCAAAGGTGACTAATACAAGTAATGTTAGGACACCTAAACCTTCCGAGCAAATAAATGTAGAGCCTAAGGTTGCTATGGTTAAAGATATCTTAGCTGATAACAATTATGGGCAAGTTATTTACCTTTGTGATGAAGCTTCTAGAGTTTCAAAGCCTATTAGAAATACACTGGACAAATTAAATGTACTACATGGAAGATGGCATTGATGGAGTTCTTTAGTTTTTTTTTCATTTGAGTTGATGATAATGTGGAACTATATGTATATGTACATATGGATGAACATTGTAAAACATTGTCTGTTGGTTCTTTCGATATATGGGTTGCGATTGATGAACAAACGACATTGATGAACTTTATATGTATATTATATATCTGTTGTGAACTATATATGTGTGCTGTGAACTATATCATATATGTGCTGTGAAATATATATATATATATATATTTATATGCTGTGAAATATATATATATATATATATATATATATATATGTGTGTGTGTGTGTGTGTGTGTGTGTGTGTGTGTGTGTGTGTGTGTGTGTGTGTTGTGAAATAACATAAAACAAATAAAATAGTGACAATATGGGCTCTTTGCCGTCTGTCAGCTGATAGCAAAGACCTTTGCCATCAGGTAGCCAACGGCGAAGAGGCCACATGCCAGCCAGCTGTGCAACCTGGGGAACATGGGGCTGGCCCTTATGGTTACATTGTCGTCTTCTGCCTTTGAAGGAAGACGGCAAAGACAGTGAAAGCAGACGGCAAAGAGTCAGGGAGAGGTAGACGACAACGAGTCTGGGAGAGGCAGATGGCGAACACTTGCAAAAAATGAGACGGGAAGGAGCGTGAGAGAGGCAGACCACAGAGAGCCTGAGAGAGGCAGACGACAAAGATGCTGAGAGAGGCAGACGGCAACTACTTCGTTAGCCACCTAACGGAGTAATTTCCTGTTGGCCGCCGTGTACAGGTCTTTGCTGTCTGCTTCGATAGGTGGCTGACGGCAAAATTCTTTGACGTCTGCTTTGTGGTAGCAGACGACAAAGAAGGTACTTGCCAACAGGAAGCTGACGGCAAAATTATTTGAAAGTTCTCACATAAATTTTGCCGACAGGAAGTTGACGGCAAATGCCTTTGCCATCCGTGGAACACCCTTTGCCGTTTGTTATGGCAGACGATAAAGAGTCTGATTCCTGTAGTGTAACTTGAGAAAAATAAACAAGTTGTAGGCACACATGTTATCTTGGTTAAGATTGGAGAAAATTGCTACCATGGCCTTTGTGATCTAGGTTCTAGCATTAATGCTATAAGTTTCACATTATATCAAGAAATTATGCATGATATAGCACACATTTCGATTGAAGACATAGATGTTACCATTAAACTTGCGAACCGAGATACTATAGCGCCACTTGGGATTGTTAGAGATGTTGAAGTATTGTGTGGAAAAGACAAATACCCCACTGTTTTCTTAGTACTAGCTTTAGTACAAGATAAATTTTACCCCATCATATTAGGTAGAACTTTCATGAATATTGTTAATGCGGAAATTATTTGTGCTACCTAGAAGGTCAAAGTTACCTTTGTTGATATGTCTCATGAGTTCAATTTTTTGAAGTTTGGTAAACAATCATTGCCTAATAAATATGAAACAATTGGTCTTGCTTCTATTGTTGTACCTCCTATAGATCCATTAGAATAGTATCTCCTAGACCATGAGAATGATATGCACTTAAATGAAAGGAATTAATTAGATAGGATACTTCTTGATTAGCAACCTATTCTTAAGCACAACTTACCAGTTAAAATTTTAGGCGGTCCTCCTCCACCCAAGGAGACCCCGTGTTTGAGCTCAAGACTTTACCTGATACTTTGAAATATGCTTATCTTGATGACAAGAAAATATATCCGGTTATTATTAGTGCTAACCTTTCCGAGCATGAAGAACAGAGATTACTCAAAACCTTAAAGAAGCACAGGGCTGCTATTGGCTATACTCTTGATGATCTTAAAGGTATAAGCCCTACTATGTGTCATCACAAGATTAGTATGGAACCGGATGCCAAAGAAATCATTGATTATCAACGCCGCCTCAATCCTAAAATGAAGGAGGTGGTAAGAATTTAAATACTAAAACTTTTGGAAGCATAAACAAATTATCCTATTACTGATAGTACATTGGTAAGTCTTGTTCATTGAGTTCCTAAGAAAGGTGGTATAAGAGTTGTTACCAACGATAAAAATGAAATAATTCCACAAAGGATAGTAACTAGTTATAGGATGGAGATTGATTTTAGGAAATTTAATAAACCTACTAGGAAAGATCACTACCCTTTGCCTTCTATTGATCAAATGTTAGAAAGATTATCTAAGGACACACACTTTTGTTTCCTTGATGGGTACTATGGATTTTATCAAATATTTGTGTCAAAAGAGGACCAACAGAAAACTACCTTTACTTGCCCTTTTGGAACTTATGCATATGGACATATACCTTTTGGTCTATGCAATGCACCTGCTACCTTTCAATGATATATGACTGCTATATTCTCTGATTTTTGTGAAAAGATTGTTGAGGTTAACATAGATGATTTCTCTATTTACATGACTTCTTTTGATGATTCCTTGAGCAACCTTCATCAAGTGTTGCAGAGATGTGAAGAGACTAATCTTGTCTTGAATTGGGAGAAGTGACACTTTATGGTGAACGAAGGTATAGTGCTTGGGCATAAAAGTTCTGAACGAGGTATTGAGGTGGATCAAGCCAAAGTTATGTAATAGAGAAAATATCTTGCCCAAAAGATATCAAAGGTATAAGAAGTTTCCTTGGTCATGCTGGTTTCTATAGGCGTTTCATTAAAGATTTCTCAAAGATTTCTAGGACATTAACTAATATTCTTCAAAAATATGTTCCCTTTGTTTTTGATGATGATTGTGTAGAATCCTTTGAAATACTTAAGAAATCCTTATTTCTACATCTATCGTTTAACCACCTGATTGGAATTTACCCTTTGAAATTATTTGTGATTCTAGTGATTATACTATTAGTGTTGTCCTAGGGAAAAGAATAGACAAGAAATTGAATGTTATTCATTATGCTAGTAAGACCCTAGATACTGCTCAAAGAAATTACGCTAGTACTGTAAAGGAATTTTTAGCAGTTGTGTTTGCATGTGATAAATTTAGACCTTACATTTTTTATTCAAAAGTAACTATACATACTCGTCATACTACTATCAAGTACCTTGTGGAAAATAAAGACAGTAAACCTAGACTCATTAGGTGGGTGCTTTTACTTCAAGAGTTTGATTTGCATATAGTTGATAGAAAGGGAGTTGATAACCCTCTAGTAGATAACATGTCTAGAATGGAAAATGTTGTTGATGACCCACTACCGATTGATGATAATTTCCCTCATGAGCAACTGACTACTATTAATACATCTCGTAGCCCTCCTTGGTATGCTTATTATGCTAATTTTATTATGTACAAATATATTCCACCTAGCTTCACTTATCAACAAAAAAACTTTTATAACTTAAGGCATTACTTTTGGGATGACCCACATCTTAATAAAGATGAAGTAGATGGTATTATTAGACGTTGTATACGTGAGCATGGATAGTAACAGATCCTAAGGAAATTCCATTCTGAAGCTTATGGAGGACATCATGCTGGTGAAAGAACGGCACACAAGGTATTACAATCCGATTTCTATTGGCCTACTCTCTTTAAACATGCCCGTAAGTATGTCCTTTCTTGTGATGAATGCCAAAGAGTAGGTAATATTTGTAAACGTCGGGAAATGCCTATGAACTATTCACTTGCTATTGAACCATTTGATATGTGGGGTTTTAACTTTATGGGACCTTTTCGTTCCTCGAATGGATATGCTCATATTCAAGTTGCTATTGATTACGTTACTAAATGGGTAGAAGCTATTCCAACTAGTAATTCTGGTCATAACACTTCTATTAAATTCCTAAAGATATTACCTTTCTGAGGTTTGGTGTCCCTAGATACTTAATGACTGATGGTGGTTCACATTTTATTCATGGTGCTTTCCATAAACTACAAGCTCAATAAGATGTTAACCATACGATTGCATCACCTTATCATCCTCAATGTGGTTGAGCTGAGCAATTGTGAAATAAAATTAATCCTGCAAAAGACTGTCAATAGATCTAGGATGAATAGGTCTAAGAAAATAGACGATGCTCTCTGGGCCTATAGGACAGCTTATAATAATCCTATGGGGATGTCCCCATACGAAATGGTCTATGGAAAATCCTGTCATTTACCTCTTGAGCTAGAACATAAAGCTTATTGGGAAATTAAAGGACTTAACTATGATTTCAAACTAGCCGATGAAAAGAGGTTATTTGATATTAGCTCAATAGATGAATGGAGGATGTAGGATTATAAAAATGCTAAGTTATTTAAAGACAAAGTTAAAAGATGGCATGACAAGAGAATTCAAAACGATAATTCAATGTAGGAGACCTAATGCTTTCGTACAATTCTCCTTTCAGATTCTTTGCAGGTGAACTCCTCTCCAAATGGGAAGCACCCTATGTTGTCGAGGAGGTTTATTGCTTCGGTGCCATCGAAATTAATAACTTGAAAGGTAAAAACCCGAGAGTGGTGAATGGGCAAAGAATCAAGCAATCTATTTCAGGTGAACCTATTGATGAGGAGACTAATATCATGCAAGTCATAACACGAGAAGATCACATAAAGGAAGTCTTCCGGAACACTCCAGAATCCTAAAAATATGTAGGTACGTGGTACGGTAAGTTAACCTACTCCAAAATTCAAAAAAAAATCTGTTGTTTTTTGGTATTTTAGAAAAATTACAAAAATAAAAAGGAGTCCATGGGACCCATGAGGGAGGCACGAGAGAATAGGGCGCGACCCTCCCCTCTCTAGCGTTCCCTGATGGATTGTGGTGCCCTCGTGTGCCTCCTAGACTTAACTTCTTCCCAAGCACGTATTCTCGTCCACAAAAAATCATTATATATACTCACGTATGTTTTGATCAACGCATCGCGAGTTTCTCTTATGTTCTTGTTTCGAGCTATTTTTTTTCAGGCCAAAGAATATGTCGTCTCAAGATTCGGATGGAGAGAGCTACGTCTCCCGATATATTTCAAACCTGAAGATCTTTGTGGACATCTATCCCTCTTTAGTTCACTAATGAGGATAAGGATAATGTATTGGAGGAAACAAAGGAAGCCAGCTTAGATGAATACAAAGTTGCACTACCTCAACCCTAAAATATAGCTGTGAAATTTAAGAAGTCTAGTCTACCAAACACGGTAAAGAAATCTAAGGATCAATTTATCCCGTCACATTTTCTGCAGGAAAGCAACATGGCATTATTAAAAAAGGTTAATCAAGTTCGAGCAAGAGAACAATGACTTGACGGACACTACAAGAAATAAGGTCAATTATGACTACCTATATTGGTCATTGATTCGTCATTGTTGTTATTTATTGACCTTTTTGACCAAATTTACAAGGTCAACAGTTGGCCGTCAAGAATGAACAAACTTGACCATCCTAAAATTTTGATCATAGATCTCTATTGACCAATTTTTTTGTTTGGTCATTACCCATTTGTGTGCTCCACTTAGGATCTGACGTGGTTGTGCTGACATGGCATTGCTAGTGACCAAATGGAATCATCATAATTTCAGAGCCCAATTCAATAATCTAGTCTACATGGGCCTCCACCAGTATTATTAAAAATGTCTAAATTGTTTAGGCTAATGCATTATTTTGCCAAAATCATGTATATCTCAGGATAGGCCCATTAAAAAACAAGTACAAGATTACAAATTAGTTGTATATATTTCATTTCAGTAGCACATCACATGAATTACAATACATCATCCATCGACTCCTCTACACGTAAAGGTTCAAGGCCCAACAAGTGCACAACAAAATAGTTCTACAACTGTAGGTGTACATCAAAAGGGTCCAACAAGTGCATAATCACACATCAACATAGTTCGACAAAGATTGAATGAGAATCACAAGTTTTTGTTGATCACACATAACATCAATGATAAACAAAGCTTCTTGTTCGCTCCTCCCGTCATGTCCTCTACTTCTTCTGGGTGCTTCAGATCATCCTGATAATTAAAATAATCAAACATAAGAAAGCATACAAAATAATCAAATATTATAATGTACAAGTAATATATAAATTAGAACTATTTCATCCTCCAACAATGGTAGTGTATTGAGCTCTGAATATGCGTATGTTTGCATGTATATGCAATTTAATATATGGTGCAAGCTTGCACATCGGATCTATGTATCAAGATAATATGTGATCTATGTATCTGTTCTGCACAAGGGAGGATACACAACACAAAATGTCCATTTTAGAAATAAGCACGTAACAGCCATGCCACAACAATGATTCACAAATCTAAAAAAGCATCCATCATTTAGCAGTATATTTGTTGTATGTTAAGTGCTACAATGAATACAAGTTAGGAAGACCACAAGTAAATACAAATTACATTGCATGTAAAGTTTTTAAAGTCTACACGATATACCTAATTGAGTTACCTTGGATATGGAATGGAACTGCTTGAGATAAAACAAAATGAACTAATTGAGATTATGAGGGGTAAGCTGTATAAGGACATGAAGGGTATCATCATTAATTGGTGGTTTGGTTCAGAAAAATTTATGACAAGTGTGCATGCGACAATGGGTGTACTATGCAAGATTTTATATTTTTTTATTTATGCTTAATGAGAACTGTTGATTGCTGCTACTGATCCGTGTGGTGACAACACACATGCATGTTTGTGTGCTATGTAGTATTTGCGTATTCTCAGTGTATGTGAGCACCTGCATGTTGAATACTTGGTATGTTTAGTCGGAGCGGCTAATTTCTAAATTGAAAAATACAGTGTCATTTTTTCTAAGAATAAATCAGTACTTTGTGACAATGCTACTAGACTCCTGTAGAACTCTGATTTCTTCATTGGTTTATTGCTATTCCTACTTACGAACCTACTATCCCAAGAGAGTTGAGTAAATAACCTTGGATTAAGAATTGAGCAAATCCCAGAACATATATTAATGGGTGATATATATAGCAGCAGTGACTTCATGGTTTGAAAAACAGTTCTGTTTGAAAAACAGTTCTATTTTTATTGAAAAACACAAATGAGGCTATTGGACAAACTCAATATACTACAAAGCTTTATGGTTATCACTAATATACAATACAAGGTGCCACTAACTATGCTCCTGGGCTCTCGGTGACCATACAGGGGAGCTTCATGTAGTAAATCGATAAACGTGAATAAAAGAAGGATTATAAATACAGAGGAAACATCATGATTGCCAAAAACATAATAGATAAGGACTATACAGTAATAACGTAAATGCTAATTCAGCTAACTATCTCTGTTTCTGCACCACCCCTGGTTGTGATGCTCGCTATCGTGGAGTTCATACAAAATTCAGATAACAATTGCGTTGAGGCAGTGCAACTTCTCAAGCCATTGAGAGCAGAATTAGCTAGAAAAAGATAATGGTCTGATGCACTTATGATGTATGACAGAGAACTAGATTTACAGGAAATTTATTAATGCACCGATAGTATGTTATGAAGTGGATGTCCCTGATCCGATTCAGAGATTCCATCCTAATGCTACCCATTTTTCAGAGCCACAATCTGATTATTCTCTAGATGCGAACACAACAGAAATATGAATTGGATGTCCCTGATCCGATTCAGAGATTCCATCCTATTAATGGTACCCCTATTTGACAGCGACAATCTGATTATTATCTAGATGCTAACACACTAGAAAAAACATGGCATCACAGAACAACTGCATTTTACTGGGCAGTAATATTGAATGTAGAATGAAATAACGATGATGTAGAGGGGCAATACTTCTAGGTTCCACCAGCAATGGAGGTTTCACATAGATTTAGGTGGCCTCGTGGGAGACCATGAAAGAGTAGGTAGAGGGAACCTGCACCTTTCCAAGTTTTCGAGGTCAGGTCATGAAGAAGAGGGAGTACTAAGGGCGGGGTTGATGAGGCCCGTTCTGACCACCACATGATAGCTCGGCTTGGTCGGCAATGGACATGTGAGAGAAGCATCCAGCGGTTCTAATGCCCAGAGTGGGAAGACCCCGTGGCACCAAATCCAGCCAAATCCTTTACCAAATTTGGTCAGGAAGTGGAGCGTGGTGGCATCCTGAAACACAGATCTAAGCATGGAGAAGGTGGTTGGCTAGGCATTGGAAAGATGAGATGCGACAGGGGGAGAAAGGGATACCTGGAAGACCCTCTATTGATGATGAATATTGCGATGTTGAATCCCCGCTGCTGGAGGACGAAGAGATCCATGGGGATGTTACCCAGCCCACCGCTGCCGGCCGCCGACCACCTCCATCTAAATCCGCCTGCATGGTTGGCGCGCCTAAAGCAAGAAAAGAGATGACCTCCTCCATATGAATTCGCCCTCGGTGACTCCTAGCGAACGGGTGGTGCGGGGATGGGAGGAGGACGTGTGTTGCGGCCAGTGTTTGGGGAGAGAAATCTAGGGTTTGGATGGGGGAGAAGAACCGGCGGCGACACACGAAAGGATTAGTTCACGAGATTTATCGGGGAGTCATTTACCAATACACCCTCTGTGGGGTGTAGTTTATTTTCCTGCCTCGAGGGTAAATTAGTAATTGGTGTTTAAAACTCGCGCGCCAAGAATTGGTGTCCATAGGGGGATGGTCGAAGGGTGTTAAGCGCTAAGAAAATTTTTACGTGAATGGGAAAGAAAATTTTGACCTGAACAAAAATAATAATTAAATCCCTCTCACAAACGTTTTTCAATCAAACATATTTACTTTAAGTATGTTATATATTGTTACAAATGTTTCAGGCCCATTATTTGATATATATTTATCAAACTTTTATAGAATTAGATGTAAATATTTTATTTGAACAATGTTGTATGACTAGATCAAATCTAGCATATCGTCTAGCCACGATGACTTAGTACGAATAATTTTTTTATGTACGTAACATGACATGAGAAAATGTATCCCACTTATGGTGTGTAACCTTACTAGTAGGACTAGATTCAGACTCATGTTCATATTTTATTTTCTTATTACTTGCATTGAATCGTTGGCCTCGCATGTCATCTGTTAGCGGGTCCCGTGTGATAGGTGGATTAGACGGCCCCACATGTCAAATTTGTTAGTGGGTCCCACCATTCAGTTGGATCGTCGAGTCAATGTATAGGTCCCTTTTTCACATTATTTGGTGACATTAACATGTGGACCTCACAAATAGTCAAATTTGCTTAGGTGTTCGTCAAGTTGACCATATTAATTGATCATGGTGGACCTCAAATAAGGGTAGAAACAATGCTACACGTTGCTATGACCATTCTGTGTAATTCGATAATGACCTTCTTCACATAGATTGTCATGAAAGTGAAGGACTAAAGCCCTCCTAGACCCTCGACGACCAGTTTGTGAATTTTGGTCATGGATTTATGACCAATTTTAGAGTCGTCACTTTATTTTGTCATAAACGAGTGTTTTTCTTGTAGTGGGAGGAGAATTTTATCCTCCTACGTGAGTTGGAGAAGAAGAATGTTGCTACACCACCACCATCATCTGAGAAGGATCCTTGATTATAGGGTGTGGACATCACCCTTGGATTACTCCAAGCTTGGGGGAGATGCCCCATTATTGAATCTCCATCACTTTCATCACCATTATCTATCTTAGTTTGATCTTTAGTTTTCGTGGATTAGAAATATAAATTTTCAAGTTTGCTTTTACTTAGTATTTTTGCTTTGAGTTCCATCAATTTGTCTAATCGAGTATGCGAGATATATAATAAATATTAGTTTAGTTTTTGTGGTTTACCCGTGGGCACCCGTCATCATAACATGTCAATGAAGAAAAATATATAGATCATATGCTCATCCCATGAGAAGTAATGACTTCACATAGTAAAGAGTATAAGCGATGAAGGTTGTTGAAAATAAACAAACATAGTACTAGTCATGGTTACAATCTAAGCAAGACTATGGAAGATGAGAGGAGATTCTCATATAAATACACTATCTTGGACATCTTTTATGGTTGTGAGCCCTCATCAAATATTATATAATGATGAAGTGTTGACGTAGGGCATGGAAGATAACGTAATGGTGATCGTAGTTTACATGCATATAGAAGTTATATGGTCACGGATACTTTAACATGTGATGCTTGGTTTAGACCTTTCGCTAGGCCAAAAACTTCACACTAAGTAGAGATACTACTTGTGCATCCATAACCCTGAAATCCAATTTCTTTCCATGAGAGTCAACCATACCTACCCATGGATTGAGTAAGATCCTTCAAGTAAGTTGTCATTGGTGCACTAAGCAATATAAAGTCGCTCCTAAATATGTATGATCTTTTATTGAAAGTGAAAATAAACTTGGTAGCATCTTGTGATGGCAATGAAATAAAAGCGGGAGACTGCATAATAAAGTTTGCTATCACAGGGGGAAATATAAAGTGACATTCCTTTGCATTAAGAGTTTGCACATTCAAAAACATAAAAGCGCATGACAACCTCTACTTCCCTCTATGAATGGCCTGTCTTCTATCTTTGAAGTTCACTCTTGTGTGTGAGTCACTAAATTCAGATTTATATATCCAAGTGAATGTAGATTATCATGATTCTTTATTTTTGACATTATCCTTGAGGTAAATGAGTTGGGCGGCAAATCATTTAAGCCCCTATCTTCCAATGTGCTCTACAAAAACATGAACTTCAAAACTATGGCCTGAGTATGAGCAATCATAGAAGAATAAATGATAGTTGAGTATGTGAACTTTCTAATAAGAAAGCTCTTACACAGACTCTCCTCTGAAATATGATTAATTATGATTGTCCCCGTGACTGAGAACATAGTTTGTTGTTTGTCAAGAAAGTTTATGCTTCATACTCACATATTTTTGAATGGATTGTTACTCTTTATGAGAAGATATATGGTAAAATAGTTGTTGATATGCTAATATTCAAGATGCTCTCAGATCCGTATTTATTTTTATCAACTTCGCCATCTCAAATCATGTGGCCATTATTCTCGAGCTCGGCTTTCGCTTGAGGACAAGCGAGGTCTAAGCTTTGGGGAGTTAATAAGTAAATTTTCCATCATGAACTTTTATTGATATTTTTCTTATTATTGTCAATTATTCCCTATTATTATGTAATTCTTATGCCTCTTCTCTCTGAATATGGAAGGTACATTACGAAGAGGGAAGTATCTGGAAACTGGAATTCTCGACTGTGCAAATAAGAAAAAGGCACAAGAATCAAGTTGCTCCAAAAGATCTGAAACTTCATGGAGAATTTTTCTGGAATATATAAGAATTATTGGGCCAAAAATATACCGGAGAGGTCGGACAGCTAGGCACAAGCCAACAGGGCACCGCCCTGGGCGTGCCGTGATGGCTTGTGGGGGCCCTGCTGGCCCTTCGACGCCCCTCTTCTCCTATATGGTCTATTTTACCCGAGAAAAAAATCAAGAGGTAACTTTTGGGCTGAAGCGCCGCTGTCTCGAGGCGAGAACCTAGGCAGAGGCCCTTTGGCTCTCCGGTAGAGCGATTCTGTCGGAGGAATTGCTCTCCGGGAGGGGAAATCGAAGCCATCGTTATCACCAATGCTTCCTTCTTCGTGGGAGGACCAATCTTCATGAAAATCTTCATCAACACCATCTCATCTCCAACCCTAGTTCATCTCATGTACTCAATCTTTGTCTCAAAACCTCAGATTGGTACCTCTGGGTTGCTAGTTGTGTTAATTACATCTTATACTTGATGCTAGTTGGATTACTTGGTGGAAGACATTATGCTCAGATCCTTAATCATTATTATTATACCAATGATGTTGAACATGTTGATGAGGTGTGAGTAGTTACTATTGTTACTGAGGATATGGGAGAATTCTCGTTATAATTAATCATAAAAAGTTGGTATTTGCACAATATTTTGATGATATGTATGTTGTTACTTCCTTTAGTGGTGTCATATGAACGTCGACTACATGCCACTTCACCATGTTACGGGCCTAAGGGAAGTCATTGTGGAGTAACAAGTAGATGATGGGTTGCAAGAGTGACAAAATCTTAAACCCTGGTTTATTTGTTGCTTCATAAGGGGCTGATTTCGATCCACATGTTTCATGCTATGTTTAGATTTATCTTAATTTTATTTCGTAGTTAAGGATGCTTGCAAGAGGGGTTTTTGATAAGTAGGTTGTTAGTTCAAGTAAGAACAACACCTTGGCACCAGTCCACCCACATATCAAATTATGAAAGGAGCGAACGTGAATCAACTCAATATGATGAACATGACTAGACAGATATTCCCATGTGTCCTCGGGAGCTCTTGCGTTGTATAAGAGTACTTTCAGACTTGTCCTTTGCTATAAAAAAGGATTGAGCTACTGAAAGCACAATTTCTCCCTAAGGTGGTTTTGGTAATTAATCACAACATATGCATCATTGCACTAATGAGTTTATTCAAGTATATTTAAGAAAAGTTCAAAGATGCTTTGGCTATAGGATTGTGAGGAGATGCCCCATGATGAACGAAGGAATAGGATTGGCTGAAGATTCAAGAGAGAAGACTCTTCATTTTACACTTTGTCAGAAATCACTTTGAGTCCACAGGAAAGCCAATACTATTAAAACGGGATGAGATATTATGATGAATTGGTTTCTCAAGTGCTTAGTGGTAGCCACCAAAACTACTCAACCATTGTCCCACAAAATATCTCCGTCCAAACCCAAACCAGCAAGATCGGTATCACCAATAATTTACATTTGGTTCAACCGATTTTACACTTGACAGAACCTATGCCAAACCCTACCATCTCGGTATCACCAACTTTCCTATCGGTGCCATCGAGATTCAGTGACCAACATTCTGTTGAGAAGATTTCACAAATTAGAATTACTAAGTTTGAAATCAGTCTCACCGAGATTTAGAAACTGTTCTAGGTCATCGTATCGGTACCACCGAGATTCCTATATCGATTTCACCGAGAATTCTAAAGTTGCCACATTTAGTCCAACTTAGTACCATCGAGATTCATTTCGGTGTCACGAAGTTGGGCAATAATGTTGTAACGGTTGGATTTTGGGGGATGCCTATATATACCCCTCCACCTACCTCTCATTCGTAGAGGAAGCACTCAGAACGCACATACACTTGCCAGATCCATTTTTCTGAGAGAGAGCCACCTACTCATGTGTTTAGATCAAGAGATTCCATTCCAACCCTTTGAAGCTTGATTTCTAGCCTCCCCAAGTTCCTTTCGACAAGATCAATATCACCTACCCCTGCCAAATCTGAGAGAGAGAGTGATTGAGTGTTGAGAAGGCTATGTTTAGAAGCACAAGAGCAAGAAGTTCATCGTTCTACCTCATGTATTACCTTTTGAAGCGTGGTGCCTCCTAGATTGGTTAGGTGTCGCTTGGGAGCTTCCTACTTCATGTTGTGAAGTTGAACCAAGATGATTGGAAGGGCAATGAGATCACCTACTTCGTGAAGATATACCGTGAGAGAGGCTAGTCCTGTAAGGACGGGAGCCATGGTGGAATAGACAAGGCCGCCGTAGGCATCAAAACCGGCAGATCTCGGCTAAGGGGTCCCAACTATGGAGCTTAGATCGATGGGTTGCAGGAAAGAGGGGGAGACGATGTTTACCCAGGTTCAGGCCCTCCTAAGGAGGTAACACCCTACGTCATGCTTGATTATATTGCTGAGGAACAGTGGTTACACAGTTGATCTACCTCGAGATCGTCCGAGCTGAACCCTAGATGAGACAAACTTTCTCTACACATAAGAGCCTCTGGTTTATATAGACACCATGTGTTGGCGATGCTAGGTCGACACCAATGGGGATCAACACGATACCCTTGTGATCATAGGGCCGGAAAAACAACGTCAACAACAGACCTAACGATCAACACCCGGCAAGCCTTTTTACCCAGCTTCGGGCCGCTTATGCGTAAAACCCTACGTCCTTCTCGTCTTATCGTATTAAGCATTCTTTTGTTGTTCATTTATAGTGATCCTAACCGTCTTCTTGGCCAATATCCAAAAAGTCTCCCCCTCTGAATGAGCTAAGGGCCTCCTTTTATAGGCAAGGGGGTCACCTACAGTGCTCGATGGTAGGTTCATGAGATGTTACAGTGAACCTACAGTGGTGCTTATCCATCTACCGATGTTAGGTGCATTAAATGCACGTCTCGTCCATGTCAGCTAAGTGCTGGTGAACACATGTGTCCAGGTGTTTCGACACCTGGACGCCCCACAGGCGCGTGTGGAATGCGCTGGAACTCGGGGGGCGGTGGCGCTGTAGCAAGGGTGGTCGCCCTATGGTGTCTTGCCACGTCATCCCGACAAGGGGGCTTGCCGAGGCCTTGGTGCTTCGCCCCGGCAAGGACGCTTGTGAAGGGCTTCGTCTGTCTTCCCGACGAGGGAGGCTCGCCAGGGCCTTGCGCTAGGTGCGCTCATCACGTCCTTTAGATGGACATGGCCTTGGGTGTCTTCCCGTCAAGGCAGGCTTGCCGGGGCCTTGGATACCTTGGGGGCGAGTCTTGCCTGGATTCTAGCGCGCCCCACGGTCAGGGGCTCTTCACGCCCGTGGACAAGTCTGGGTCACTAGATACCCCTGCCTTTAGTGCAACGACAGGAGCCCCCGGGCCTCGGCCACACACGCGCGCGGAGCGTTGTTGGGCCAGGCCCAAAGAAGTGTACGGGACTTTGTGACTGGATCCGCTGGTGGCTACCATTCCCCACGCCGCGCATCGGATGCGTGAAGTCGGAGGTCGTGCGTGGAGTGGCCTCCGCGCCTCCTGAAACACCTCTCCCACGCGCGTGGCATGCGCATACATTGATGGACAGGTGGCAGACAAGGCCTTGAAAGGTGCAATAGTGGATGGGTCCCCCCGTGCATGCATTCACGCATCACGGCGGTTCTTTGTTCGCCTGTGAGATCGAGCGATTGGTCATAGAGGGTGGTGTCTTCTGGAGTGAGGGAGGCTAGCCCCCACGCCCCATCCTATAAATTGGGAGGGTTTGCGAGGGGTTTTGCTCACCCATCTCCCTCTGAATCCACCAACTCCTCGATCTTGGTCTTCTGAATCTTCTTTTGCCTGCTGGTGGCGCTTGCCCCTAACCATGGTTAGGGGACGGGGTCGGCCACTGTTGGCTGTGAGGGCGGCAAGGGGATCCCGTTCGGATCATGCCACAGCTTCTGAGGGTGCCGCGGCAGAAGGCTTCCCGAACGCCCGTGATGGAGGAAGGGCGAGGGGCCGAGGTCACCACGGAGGTCAGGGCCAGGGGAGGCGGAGCACTACTCCAACGCCTCCGCCTTCCAAGGGCCCCACGTGTGCTTCTTGGCTGCTACGAAGGGAGCTGGAGCGATGCCGGCTGTCCTGCCTCGAGCGGTAGCGACGAGGAGGATAGTGGTGGTGGCAATGTCTCTGTTGGGTTAGGGCCACGGGGTGTCAAACTGAGTGTTGACTCCCCGGGCCCCAACAGGACGTAGATCGCACCACCATGGCTAGCTCGCGGCTTGCCCCGCCCGGCAGGGGTGCCTTCCCAGAGCTGGCGTCGGTGCCTTGTGTTTGAGGAGGAGGCACCTCCACCAGCTCTGAGTTCTCCAGGTCCTGTGCTTGGGCCACCTCAACAGAGCGGGTATTAGTCCCCCGGCTCCAGGAGGAGGCGCGCCCGCCAGCTCCGAATCCTTCGCCCCTTCCTGTGCCCGGCCCTCCGCACCTCGGTCGGAGGGGGGCCAGGCGACGCCCGTTGGGGGTGGTCTCATTCTCACTGGCTCAGTGGTGGCCCTGGAGGGTCGGTCCTGACCGCGCCACGGGCTCCGCCTTTTTGGCTTTTTGAACTTCACTCCTCTGCGCGGGTCGGTCCTTGTCAAAAGACAAGGTCTTTAGGTTAGGACATCCATGCTTTGTAAGTGAAGCCGAATGTATCTATTCGTTTGAATGAAAAAGTCTGTTTTCCCTTTTTCAATACCGTACTTTGTCTGATTTGTTCTTGCATGTCTGGGAGCTTGCCGGCAACTACCGGCAAGGCTCCTTGCCGCGTTCGGTGCAACCATGGAAATCGCCAAGCGCATCTTGAGAAGAAATCGGGTGCTACATAGCTGCTTGCTCTGTTGATCAGGTTCGCAACTGTTTGAAGGCGCTCTGTGGCCATTCAGGTCGTTTGAACGAGTTTGAAACAAAGACAAGGTGCACTGAGCTTTGGGAAGGTCCCAGTACACGCAAACTCCTCACACAAAGATTGGAAACTTTCGAAGGGAAAAAGCAAAGGATCTACCTACTACAAATCTTAATCTCAGACTTAAAAACTTATATGTTTGCACCGTGGTCTGGCGCCTGAATCTTTCGCCGGGGCATAGTAGCCCTCGGCAAGTAGGAAATTACCGCTCCTGGCGGTCTTTTCTCCGGCAAGGACATCTTGCCGACGGCCAGTGACCGTCGCTTGGAGGAAGAGCCAGCCAGGGTGTAACCCCTTTTGCTTTTCTCTTGCTAGGACGTGCTTGCGGAGCCCCCGAGCGTGTGTTTGGGCGACGATGCGACACTCTCAGGGGCGCAACATGCGCACTGGAGTGCGCGCAGGGGCTTCGGGACCGTGTGGCACATCCTCAATGACTATGCATCGCTCCGCGGAGGTGCGTCCGCTGGAGTATGCGCCGGGGCCTCTGTGAAGCTGTCGGGAACGCCCTCGACAGCTGCGTGTTGGCCCCTGACCTACACATCAGCCTGATGAAGCTGCTCTTGGAGCCTTTGCCTCCATGCCCCGCTCGCGTGTGTAGCAACGCGCTCGTGCAGGCCTTGGTAAGCCGTAGCAGAACAGGGCACCCGCCGCGGTACTCTGTTTCCGAGGGAACACGGCATAACGCCCAAACTTCGACGGAACCGATGTTGAGCCTGCTCTGATTCCCTCGTCTTTCCCCCGCCCCCTACCTGGCGCCAAAGATGTCGGTGATGCTAGGTCGACACCTATGGGGATCAACACGATACCCTTGTGATCGTAGGGCGGGAAAAACAATGTCAAGAGGAGAACTAACGATCAACACCCAACAAGCCTTTTTACCCAGGTTCGGGCTGCTTACACGTAAAACCCTACGTCTTGCTCATCTGATCGTATTAAGCTTTCTTTTGTTGTTCGTTTACAGTGATCCTAACCGTCTTCTTGGCCAATCTCTCCCCCTGTGAATGAGCTAAGGGCCTCCTTTTATAGGCAAAGGGGTCACCTACAGTGCTTGATGGTAGGTTCACGAGATGTTACAGTGAACCTACGGCGATGCTTATCCATCTACCGCTGTCAGGTGCATTAAATGCATGTCTTGTCCATGTTAGCTAAATGCTGGTGAAGACATGTGTGCACGTGTTTCGACACGTGGACACCACGCAAGCACGTGTGGAATGCGCTAGAACTCGGGGGGCCATGGCACTGTGGCAAGGGCGGTTGCCCTGTAGTGTCTTGCCACGTCATCCCGGCAAGGGTGTTTGTCGGGGCCTTGGTGCTTCGTCCCGGCAAGGAAGCTTCCCGGGGACTTCGGCTGTCTTCGCGGCGAGGGAGGCTCGCTGGGGCCTTGTGCTACGTGTGTTCATCACGTCCTTTAGACGGACGTGCCTTGGGTGTCTTCCCGGCAGGGCAGGCTTGCTGGGGCCTTGGATACCTTGGGGTGTGTCTTGCCTGGATTCTGCCGCACCCCACCGTCAGGAGCTCTTCGCGCCTGTGCACAAGTTTGGGGCACTAGAGACCCTTGTCTTTAGTGCACCAACACCAGGGATCCTAGGGTTACATGTTACCGACTTAGATCAGGGGTAGACGGGCCGAACTGGTCCTCCTGCCTTGGACTGCACGCCAAGTGTTCGGAGCTTTCCATATTGATTCGCAGTTGTCAGATAATCCGGTCTTCAATGGCGCAACCCATCTGATCGGACCATAAGGGACAACCCGGCTGTCGTGGACCCCTGAATTAGGAACTCTCCCAGTAGCCCCTGAACTGGCGTCCAACGTTGATGTGTATGGCCTTCGGCATCCGAACATATAGACAAATCGGCTTGGACGGTGAGTTCTCCCCATATTCGGATTGTATCAGCTTAGTCGCTCTAATGACTTCGTACTCTCGAAAATGGGCGTCATTAAATCCAAATGTTTTCAAAGGCCCAAAGGTGAATAGTCACCCATCTGACAACTCTTCTGACGGAAAGTCGTGATAACAAATAATGAGAAAAAACCCGAATCGCGGCTCAAGGGAAGTTTCCCCGGGGCTAATTTTATCAATAAAAGAAAACATGTCCAACATTTAGGGGGATTCGCATTAATGATCCAAGCCAACCTACGCATTTCCGAGCAGTATGGTTGCTTCGGGATGTGGAGGAGCTAGTAGCGCAGTAAGCGGAAACCCTTGGTTTCACGACCTCTCTTAAAAGGGAAAATAGATCCAAAGCCCATCACAGGCATTCCAAACCATTGCTCATTCTCCTTCCAAGCTCGAGCATCCAGATCCATACCATCTCCCACCCCTTTCTAGTCCCCTCCATTCCAAATTCTGCAATGTCCGGCTCGGGCTCTCAGGGCAAATGGGAGATCTTCAGCGTCTCCGAAGGGGGCATCCAGGAGCTGAACTGTTGTGGCTATATAACAGCCGGCATCACCCACCGAGCACCGGAAAAGGGTTAGGTGGTACCTACACCAAGGCCTGGAGAGAGGGTGGTGTTCGTCCCCCACTTCCTCCGGGGACCGGGGCTTCCTGCTTCAACCCTTCGTTAGCGGTTTGATCAAAGTTGTCAGAATTGCGATTTTGAATCGGATCGAAGCCCCATTGCTAGGATCGTGAATTGTAGAATCATAACTATCAGGATCGTAGAAACTTAGATTCTATGGGAAAAATTGTAGAATCGGAGGGGATAGTTTCGATCGTAAGATCGTAAGATTTCAAGACTTGAGTCACGATTCTGACAACTTTGGGTTTGATGTATTACCATGGGTTAGATTTCCATGACCTTCCCCCGAATTCCACCATGAACATGTCCATCTTCATTAGTGTCTGCGATGCCTTCCTGCACGACCATCCGCATTTCAGCCTTTGGCTCAAAGTTTTCAATGTCAAGCCAAAGTCGGTCGGCAGCCACCACACCGACTATGGTGGGGTCGTGACAAGGAAGAACTGCAGCATGCCATGGTCGGAGGGCACACTGATCGACACCATCAAGAACTGGAAGAAGGAGTGGTTCTATATCACAGAACCCCGAGAAGACAACTGCGCGATGCCCGCCGAGTTCAGGTCCGGTCCCCCCATGAGGCTGACCTCATGGCTCCAGAAAGGTCTGGACTGGGGCTCGTCTTCGGATGTGAAGCAGTTACAAAAACGCATCAAGAAAATGGTGGCGTCCAACATCCGCCTGACCGACGTAGTCCAGTTCACGCTCCGTCGCCACATCCTTTCGTGTCAGCTCTGAGACAACTCGATGTGGTCTCACAAAGCCAACAAGCCCTGGACGGTGCTCGAGTTCTACCGCACCACTCATGAAGACGTGTCGCGGGTACCGCTCTAACCGTAGCAGGAGTGGTCGGCTGAGGATGAAGACACCAGCTTGGACGATGATGATCCCCTTTGCAGGTACGTCCGAGCTTTATACCTACTCGGAGTTTTTTTTATCGAAGGTCTTACTATCCCTTTTCCTTCACAGGAGTGGTTTTAACTGGCCAAGAACATAGAAGGCCCAGCTCCCTTGCCCGAGGAACCCCGGACTCTTGTGCTGCAGCCGATGCTAGTAGTAGAAGGAGACCCATGGGGGTCTCCGTTCGAGGAGTCCCCTGGATACAAAGTCCAGGGACACTCGTGCCTCCTCTACCCACGAGGAAGAGGGGGCGGACAAGGAGGAAGAGAAAGACTCTCTTCAGGCAAGGTAGAGGGAGTCTTTGGAGGGGGCGAGGAGGGGCTACCTCCTCGAGCTCCGAAGAAACCTTGCAAGAGCAATGTCGCCCTTCTTGGTGCTAGCCCGGAATCCGATGATGAGGTAGGAGCCTTTGGGGCCATTCCTCGACGAACACTTAGGGTCAAGACTCTTCCCGAAGGTACGGAATCCTCTCCTTAATTTAACAAAGTTGTACCAAAGTTTTATAAATAATGAGAATTGAGCTATTTCCTATTACAGCCTGGTCCGAGATCTTCGGACGGATCAAGTGTCGCAGGAGGGTTCGCTAACCGCCAAGCTGGCAGAGAGTTGGAACGCGTCCCACAATACCCCTCCCCCGTCCTCGAACGAGCTTGCCAAGGTGACATCCCATCAGGTCCCGTCGACCACTACTGAGGTGGTGATGGGCGAGGTGGATATATCGAACACCCAAGGATCAGGAGGTCCAGGCCGAAGTCGATATATGAGCTTCCAAGGACCGACAGGTTCCGGTTGGTGATGATACACCGGTCACCGAAGACTGGGAGATTTCGGCCAAGGCCCCTACCTCGGTCGTTGGGACCCAGGGGGCGGTTCCTTCTCCCCAAGTGGAGAAAAGAACCAAATCCCTTCCGAGCATTGCCGAGAGAAAACTTTTAGAGGACATGACACTCCGGTGTCTTCAGTTCCGCCCCCAGCGCCGCCAACAGCAGAACAAGCTATGGCTGGGTGGCCGACCATAATGGAAGACGCCTTGACGGGCTCCTATATAGCTGAAGAACATCGCACCCTTCTGTGTGTTGTCTTAAAAAGTATTCAGTCCGTTAACAACACACTGAACGAAGGCTTCAACAGCTTGCTGACGGGTTTTAAGGTAAGTCATGTAATCTTTTAGATTTTATTTACAAATTTATATATGCCTTCATGGGTATAATAGCCCCGAGCCAAGGTTAAGTTTCAAAAGCTTACCCGTGACTCAGAATAACTCCTAGGCAGGAGGAGTAATGCTGATATTTTCTATTTATAATGGTGTTTTGAAGAAATCCTGGCCAAATGCCTTCAATGCCAATAACTCATAATCTTTGAAATTCATGATTCTGCCGTGCAGGCTTTGTGTTCCACTACAAATGCCAACGTGCTGGAGTTAGCCGAGCTAAATCAGAAACTGAAGGTTTCCGATGATGAGCTCAGCCGCGTGAATGTTCAGCTTGATGAAAAGCAGGTAAGTTTCAAGTACTGTTATAAACAGTGTTATGCCCTTTAAAACAGAAGGCCTCTCCTGATTTTTAATGTCTGACCTCGTTATGCAGATTTGGTCGGCAGCAAAGGACAAAGAGTTTGAGAAACTGAAGGTCGAACTGGAGCATGCTAAGAAGGAGGCCGCTACTCACAAGATGTGGCCAAACAAGCGGCTGCAGAGCTAAGCTCCATTAAGGTGGAAAGTAGAAAGCATAATGGCAGGGTAGACAAGGTTCAATAGGAACTGCAAGAAGCCAGCTCTAATTGTGAGGCTTTGGAGCATAAGTCTAGGGAGCAGGCTACCAAGGTCTCCAAGCTGTCCACTGAACTTAAATCAAAGTGGGTGGAATGGAGGTTCTATGAAGAAGAAGTGCTCCAGGCCAAGCAAATGGCAACTAGTAAGAAATACTTATTGCAATGTGCCTTTGGTGGAAACAGGTATGCATTTCTTTCGCATATGTGGTGTTCCTCGGGCGCCTTCACGGACCTCCCATGGAGTGTGGCGGAAGCAAACATGCACTACTTGGACCATGACGAGGATGCTGAGCGGAGCCGCTTCTGGTCTCAATTTCAGACTCCCGAGCTCAACCACTGCCGAGTAGTTACTTTGGCTTAGTGCAAAAGTTGGTTGATGCCATGCCCCGAATTGAGGTCCTGAAGCGTTCCGTCTACATAGAAGGAGCTCGGGTGGCCTTTGCGAGGATCATGGTGCACTATCTCAGCATGAGGCCCCTGACCATGGCGACCGCGCCTCCACTGCCGAGAAAGGGCACAGACTTCCCAGATGTATTTTCCCTCCGCGATGGAGGGTGCTCGGGTTATAGAGATCCAGTGCTCGAAAGATGTATTCTTCGATCAATTGTATTGTCGCCTGCCTCTGAACAACTTATATTTATAATGTTTTATATTTTTTCTTTGTGTATTATTTTGACTCCCATCAGTTCGTCGGTTTTAATCTAAAAGTTACTAGTCATCGGATTCATCCCCCAGGTAGATACTAATCGGGTGTTTCATCGTCTGTACTATTACCCTTAGCCGATGAATTGGAGCTCGAAGCTGGTAGTGTGCGATAGAAATGAGGCAATCAGACATGTGGTTTTATCGCTTTCACTTAGCCTTAGGAGTATAAATTAGGGGGTTGATCGGAAGCCCTGATTTTTTTCTTTTTTGGTGGTAGTCGTGTAAGCCAAATTTCAAAATAGCCACCATAGGTTCTGGCAAGGAGTAATCCGTCCGTGTAACACGGATTAGGCTCCAACGGCTTTTGGTTTTTGAGCTCGGATTACAGACCAGTTCTCACTTATTATGACGGTCACTTTTCACCTTTCTCCACTAAGGAATTTTTAGCCAGACTAGCTGGCATTACAATCGTAGTGGTTCTCCCTTTACCCCTTATCCTAACTAGCGGAACTTAAGGAGGTAAGCATAGGAGCAGGGCACGCCAACTATAGACCCAAGACATAATTCAGAATCGATGCTTATAACGCAAGACCTGGGATTCTGAACAGTTAAAAAGTAGTGACGACATAGTAATCAGGGTGGTGTTACTTTCGGTGCACTAAAGACTGGGGTCCCTAGTGCCCCAGGCTTGTGCACGGGCGCAAAGAGCCCCTGCCAGCAGGGCATGGCAGGACCCAGACAAGATGCATCCCCCAAAATAATCAAGGCCTCGGCAAGCCTGCCTTGCCGGGGAGATAATCAAGGCCTCGGCAAGCCTGCCTTGCCGGGAAGATGACCAAGGCCATGCCCATTTGGTGGGCATGATGAGCTCACCAAGTACAAGACCTTGGCAAGCCTCCCTTGCTGAGATGACGACCGAAGCCCGGGGCAAGCTTCCTTGCCGGGACGAAGACCCAAGGCCCCGACAAGCTCCCTTGCCGGGATGACGAGGCTAGGCACTAGAAGGCAACCACCCTTTCCACAGTGCCACCACCCGCCAAGTTCTAGCACAGCGTCCAGGTGTTGTAACACCTGTATACGTATCTTCACCAGCATATCGCTGACGAGGACAAGACGTGCATTTAATGCACCTCACAGCGGTAGATGGATAAGCACCGCTCTAGGTTCACTGTAACTTCTTGTGAACCTACCACCGAGCATTGTTGATGACCCCTTTGCCTATAAAAGGAGGCCCTTAGCTCATTCACAAGGGGTTACACCCTTTGGACATTGGCCTAGAAGAAGGTTATCCACAGTCACTGTAACAATCAACAACAAAACGCTTAATACAACCACACAAGCAGGACGTAGGGTTTTACGCGTAAGCGGCCCGAACCTGGGTAAAAAGCTTCCCGGGTGCTCATCGTTAGCTCTGCTCTTGACGTCACCTTTCCCCGCCCTACGATCACAAGGGTTTCACGTTTATTCCCATAGGTGTCGACCTAGCATCGCCGACATCTTTGGCACGCCAGGTAGGGGGGAAAGTTGCGTTAAACTGACCTAGCCTTCAGCGCACCACCTCTTCTTCATTGCCATGGCCCACAGGAGAAGGGGCGCTCCAGGCGACCAACGCTCCCGCACCCAGCCCTCCTACCCCGGCGGGGGCAGGAGAAGGTACGGGCGCATGAAAAGGAGGCGGATGCCCCGAGCTTCCGCAGCATTCTAGAGAGCAAACCCAGGTGTGTGGAGTCGCCCGCGGCCGTGGCGATGATCCTCCCCCTGGTTCGTCGAAGGACGCAGCCGCACAACCAACCAACGGCGTGACCACGTCCAAAGACGCACCGGCGCCTTTTAAGGCCCCCACGCAAGCACACGCGTCGCGGCCTTCTCAGGCCACACAGGACGGATCACTCCAGGAGGACGGCGATCCGCCCCCACCTAAGGGGACCCCTGGACACAATTCTCGAATTACACCGAGCAGGCGTACTCGCTCTGTTACGGCGCAGACTAGCGAGCCACCGCCTGACCAACAGGGAGCTCCTTCTAACGCGGTTAGGAGTAAGAGCCCCTCGAGGTCCTCGCACATCTCGCCACCACCCGCATCGGCGGAAGCACTGAAGGGAGCCCAGCTCCTCCTGGATTTCCCTCCAGCAGCGGACAAGCAGGAGGAGTGGAGAGCCACAATCCAAAGCCTCCTCGCACCCGCCGATGGAGACCAGCCGCAGCAGGCGGGGACGTCAAAACGACCCCCAGCAAGCATGCTTGAGGCCGTACTGAGAAGGCTGGGGCTCCCACGACCACCGTGCACTCACCTCCACGGCGACGGCAACAGGTCATCGTCTGTGACGACTCGACCTGGTCTTCCGACCCCCGCCACCGCCGTGACTAGTGGGACATTCTCCACGAGCGATGCTAGGAAGACGCCCGCACCCTCATCGAGCGACAACGCGAGACGCACCGTCAATCGGATATGCGTGCTGGAACCGCTGCTGGCACGCCAGCTTCAGGGTACCCTGGCGACCTACCCTACGAGGTGGGCTGTCTAGCGTTTACCTGCGAATTACGGCGAGTCCAGTGGCCCAACTCCCGTACTTTCAAGCCAGAGATTCCGAAAAAGTACGATGGCAGGACCCACCCATCGGAGTTCCTCAACACGTACACCATCGGGGTGCAGGCTGCCGGGGGACGAGAGGAGAAGATATTAGCCAATGATAACCCACAAGTATAGAGGATTGCAACAGTTTTTGATGGCAGAGTATTCAACCCAAATTTGTTGATTCGACACAAGGGGAAGCCAAAGAATATTCTAAAGTATTAGCAGTTGAGTTGTCAATTCAACCACACCTGAAAGATTTAGTATCTGTATCAAACTATTAGTAGCAGAGTAGTGTGATAGCAACAGTAGCAACAATAACCAGTAGCAATAGTGAGAACAGTAGTGACAAAGTAACAGTAGCAGCAGTGACAGCAGTAGCGGCAAAGTAACGTAGCAAGGACCAGTAGGAAAAACTCGTAGGCATTGGATCGGTGATGGATGATTATGCCGAATGGTATGCATCATGCAACAGTTATAACACGGAGAGATATGTAACTAGCTCCAGTTCGTCATTGTAATGTAGGCATGCATTCCGTATATAGTCATATGTGCTTAGGGAAAAGAACTTGCATGACATCTATTGTCCATCCCTCCCGTGGCAGCGGGGTCCTAATGGAAACTACAGGATATTAAGGTTCTCCTTTTAATAAAGAACCGACCAACGCATTAACACTTAGTGAATACATGAGCTCCTCATACTATGGTCATCTCCGGGAGTGGTTCTGGCTATTGTCACTCCGGGGTTGCCGGGTCACATAACACATAGTAGGTGACTATAACTTGCAAGATAGCATCAAGAACACACATATATTGACGACAACATAATAGGTTCAGATCTGAAATCATGGCAACCGGGCCCTAGTGACAAGCATTAAGCATGGCAATGTAGTAGCAACATCATTCTCAGAACATAGTGGATAATAGGGATCAATCCCCGTCAAAACTAACTCGATTACATGATAGATCTCATCCAACCCATCACCGTCCAACAAGCCTATGATGAGATTACTCACGAACGGAGAAGAGCATCCTAAAATTGGCGATGAAGGAAGGTTGGTGATGACGATGGCGACGATCTCCCCTCTCTGGAGCCCAGAACGGACTCCAGATCTGCCCTCCAAAGGAAGAAAGGAGGTGGCGGCGCCTCCGTATCGTAAAACGCGAAGAACTCTTCTCCTTGATATTTTTCGGTCGAAGGAGAATATATAGAGCTGGAATTGGAGGCGGCGGAGCCCCGAGGGGCTCACAAGCCAGCCAGGTCCGGCTAGGTGGGGGGGGGGGGGCGGGGCGGGCGGGCCTGGTGGGCTTGTGAGCACCTGGCTCCATCCCTCTAGTTGATTCTTGCGCCAGTATTATTTATATATTCCACAAAAATTCCTCGTAAATTTCCATGTCATTCCGAGAACTTCTATTTCTACGCAAAAACAACACCATGGCAATTCTGCTAAAAACAGCATCAGTCCGAGTTAGTTCCATTCAAATCATGCAAATTAGAGACCAAAACAAGGGCTAAAGAGTTTGGAAAAGTAGATACGATGGAGACGTATCAACTCCCCCAAGCGTAAAACCTTGCTTGTCCTCAAGCAATTCAGTTGACAAACTGAAAGTGACAAAAGAAAACTTTTACGAACTATGTTTGATCTTCTTGTTGCAATTATGCCTAACTCATATCCAGAATTTCAGCAAGATCATAAGCAAACCACAAAAGCAAATGACATCAAGGTCTCACGGTAAACTCATATGAATGGCATAATCAACTAGCAAGCAATAATAATAAGTTTCAAATGTGAACACTTCAATCAAAACAATCATGAAGCAGTACTAATAGATGATATCTCCCTAGATCTTTTTGAGACCGCAAAACAAAAATGCAGAGCACCTTCAAAGACCAAGGGCTGACTAAACATTGTAATTCATGGCAAAGAAGATCCAGTCACAGTGATACTCAACATCAGTCAAAAGCAAAGCATACGAATGACAGAGGTTCTCTCTAATTGTTGCTTTTATAAGAAGAGGATGACTCATCAGAAACGTAAATAGATAGGCCCTTCGCAGAGGGAAGCATTGATTTGCCGAGGTGCCAGAGCTCAAGCTTTTGAAAACAGAGATAATAATTTTGGGTGGCATGCTTTCATTGTCAACGCAATGACCAGGAGTTTTCATCATCTTCCATGCTACACATACTATAGGCGGTTCCCAAACAGAAAAAGTAAAGTTTTGACTCCCCCACCACCGATCAATCACACTCCACGACTAGCCGAATACTCGGGTGCCGTCCATACCAACATCAATCCAGGGGGAGGTTTGTTTGCAATTATATTTTCGATTTGAGCATGGAACTAGGCATTCCAATTACCGGCCCCTTTCTCGTGAATGATAGTTTATAAACACATATCAAGGATAACACACCTACCATGGAAGATACTAATCGCCCCTTGTCACCACATGAGCGGTTCGGGCAAGCAAAACACATTATTTCTTGAAGGTTTAGAGAGTGGCACATGCAAATTTACTCGGAAGGGTAGATACATACCACATATAGGTAGGTATGGTGGACTCATATGGAACACCTTTGGGTTTATGGAACTGGATGCACAAGCAGTATTCCTGCTTAGTACAAGTGAAGGCTAGCAAAAGACTAGGAACCGACCAACTAGAGAGCGACAACAGTCATCAAAATGCATGGAGATTAACCAACATTGAGTGCAAGCATAAGTAGAATATAAATCACCATGAACATGAATATCATAGAGGCTATGTTGAATTTTTTTCAACTAAATATGTGAACATGTGCCAAGTCAAGCCACTTGAATTATTCAAAGGAGGATACCATCCTATCATACTACATCATAATCATCTCAAAATTCATGTTGGCATCCAAGACAAACCATTATAAGCTCCTAGCTAATTAAGCATGGCATGAGAAACTATGATCTCTAAGTAGTCATTGCAAACATGTTTCTCTCACAACAAAGCTGAATCAGGAATGATGAGCTAGTCATATTTACGAAAACAAAATAGATCGAGTTCATACCAGCTTTTCCAGGCTTACTCACTTCATCATATATCGTCATTATTGCCTTTCACTTGCACGACCGAATGATGTGAACAATAATAAGAGTGCTCGTGCATTGGACTAAGCTGGAACCTACAAGCAAACAGAAAGGAGAAGACAAAGTAATCTGGCTCTTTAACAGATAAACATATATGCACGCGAGAGCCACTAAACATTGTAACCATGGTCTTCTACCTTCACCCAAAGAAAAAGAAAATTATTTACACGGGAAGCTCCCAACAAGCAAAAGAAGAACGAGAAATCTTTTCGGGTTTTATCAAACTAGACAAACACACGAGAAGAAAATGAGAAAAAGAAATAAACTAGCATGGATGATACACTGGCAAAGTGTGAACACCGACTATCAAAGTGAAAGTGTAAACAAGAATATAAATTCGGTGAGAAACAGGTACTCCCCCAAGCTTAGGCTTTTGGCCTAAGTTGGTCTACTCCCAAGGAGGGAAATAACCGTCTCCGGGGTACTCCGGAGTGTACTGAGGGAGCCACTGCTGTGTGAGCTCCTCTGGCTCCCACTGATAAACTAGCGTCTGGTACTCGACTGGTAGCTCGGGCACGGGCGCATGTGGTGGTGCTATGCCCCAATATGCGTAGATGTCCGAGGGCATAATAATGTACCAGCCTAGATGAAGATTGAACAAAGAAGCAGCAAGCAAGGTAATAGTCTGACGAGTACCCTGACTAAATACCAGGTTATAAATCATCCTCTTATTTATATCATTATCAAGAAAGTCATGGCGAACCATGCTATCTTAATCTAGTTATCTCTCAGGCAGAAGAATCTCTTCTTCCTCGTGCAGTCTAATAGGTATCTCAAAATGTTTGGCAAGACGAGTAGCATAGATACCTCCATAAATGACGCCTTTGGAACGGTTCGTGTTCAGCCGTTGAGCTACTATAGCGCCCAAGCTATAAGTTTTATCATGATAAAGGGCCTCGCGCGAGACCGCAAGATGTGGGAGGCTAAGGGCCCCAGCTTTCCCACGGCCAATCAAACATTTTCCCACGAATAGTGAGAAGTACCGAAGTGCAGGAAAATGTATGCTAGAAGCTCTAGCGCAAGACACTCCTCTCTCCTCTCCTACAGCAATAGTATCTATGAAAGTCTCCAAGTCCCGTGGACAAGGTTCATGAATATCCCCAATATAAGGTAATTTGCAAACTTTGCAAAAATCCTAAAGTGACATGCGCTGGGGGATATCATATAATTTGAACTCAACCATAGGAGGACTCTTCCTTGGATAGAAATTAAAGCTTTGCATGAAAATATTAGTGAGGAGGAGGTATTGCGGACACTTATCTTCAACGAAGGCGGTAAGGCCTGCGTTCTCCACCAAGTAGTAAAAGTCCTCATAAAGTCCGGCGGCGCGTAAGAACACATCACTTGGCCACTCGCACGCTCGAACTTCTACAACTCGGGGGACCGGATACTTGGGTTTCTTCTTCTCATGTTCATCATCCTTGGGATCACGGCTTTAAGAGCCTCTTAAGAACCTCCTCATCTTTTCCTTTTTCTAACTCTGAAAATTTCTGAAATTTTTAGTGACTCTAAGGAAAAGTGAACAAGGCTCAACGAAACTCATAGAAACTACTCCAAAAAGTGCATAGAGGCCATATTACACATCAAAACTACTTGGGACCAGCTAAAATTAGCATGCAAAGCTCAAGAACAGGGTCACCAAGGCAGAAAAAATACGCAACGAATAAGGCACTAGAGCATAAACTAATTGGACCATTGGAGGAGTCACATACCAAGGAACAATTTCCCAAAAATAGTTCATTGAATGGGGCTTTGCACAAGGAGATCACAAATCGCAGCAAGAAGAGCAAGAACACGGGTTTGAGTTGCGAAACAATTTTTTCTGGAGGAAGGAGAAGCAGATGGGAGCTAGAATGAGTGGAGGGGGTACACGTGGGCCCCACAAGCTTGCCAGGCCGGGCCAGGGGGGCGGGCCTGGTGGGCTTGTGACACACTGGCGCATCCCCCTGACTAGCTCTCTATCCGAGAATTTTTCAAAAATTCCAGAAAAAATCATACTTCATTTTTACGGCATTAGGAGAACTTTTATGTAACGACCAAGATGCGGTCCTTTCTGATCTCGGGATTGAGGCCCCGAATTGGAAAGGAGCGCATCTAAGCATCTCGCAAACGGGTAACACAACACAAAGATAACAATAATAAAGAGACAATCAGGGGTTCAATTGCCTTCTCATAAATATATCAGAGTACAACACGCATACAATCAAAGTAGTTCCGCTACGGACTACAAACAAGAGTAAAAGGCTATGCTATTGTAAGTGCATCTAGTGCCCCTTAGTGATTTTGGTGGTTTGAAGACTTATAGGCTAAGTATCTAATGTGTTTGTGAGTGTACACAGGATCTATAAGTCACTGAGGAGTTTGAGATATTTGATGAATATCGACCCCCAAAAATATATATCTTCGGTTGAAGAAATTGGTCTGAAGCTGAAGAACTGAATCGCGAAGAATCTGCGATGAAATTGATATTCCTCATGAAGATACTGAAATTGAGGAACTCGGTGTGTCTTGAAGAAAATCCTTTTGAAGACTTTGAAGCATGAAGATTTACTCTCTCTGTTTTATTTTCTTCACATTTGAGTAATAGGAGCACCGTACTGTTAAAGGGGGTCGAAGTTACACTTTGGAATGAATTTCCTCATGATGCTCAACCCAAGCCTAATCCTACCAAAAGCCTCAAAGTGAGGAATATGAGTGACATGAGGACTCTCACAGTTGAGGGTTCCGACCGTTTCGATAGCCACGCCAAGTCATTGGTCTTATCCACACCAACGGTCATATTATTTAAGGGCATTAGTGTCAAATCATGTCGGGCTGCTCCCAGGCTATAAATAGCCACCCACCACAACCATTAGCTGGTTGGCTGCTCCATTAGGAACTGACACTTGTCATAAGAGCAACCCAAATTCCTTCGAAGTCCTCGAGAGTAATTCATCAGTGAGGAAATACCCCATACACCGAAACCACAAACCAAACCTAGTGATTGAGCATCACTGAAGAAGTTGTTCCTGTGTGGAACTGAAGCCTTTTACCTTTGAGTATTGTGCATCCTCTAGACGGTTAGGCGTCATGGTCTAGAGTTTCCAGCAGTCAATTGTGGATCGCCGGGTGACCAAGTTTGTGAGGGTTTGGAAGTCTGCCCTGAAGACTTACCATGAGTGTTGGGTGAGGACTGTGTGTTCTTAGCCCAAGGAGAACACGGTAGGGACTGTGTGTCCCGGGACTGTGTGTCCTTTGGTTTCAATACCAAGCCGCTCCAAACCAGATGTACGACTATCACACCAGTTGGAACTTGGTCATCAACTACTGTCTTCGCTGTGAAATGGGTTCTAATTCCTCAACTCCTTACCTTCCTCAGATTATGTGTTGATGACTTTCACTGCTATTGTTTGAAGAATTTGCTGAAGACTTTCTCTGAAATTCCTCAACCCCAAATTCTTCACGCTAGTTAATCCTCATCTGTTTTCTGCATGCCTGCACACTGTGCAATCTGTTTTCACATTCCTCGCTCTGAAAAACTGCCGTTGTGAAACTTTCCACTTGTGATCCTTTACTATTTCCGCTGTAAGTTAGTCATTAGTGAGGAATTTCCTCAAAAGGAATTTCCTCAGTGATGAAATTCTAAAAATCTCCTATTCACCCCCTCTAGTCGATATAACGCACTTTCAGCTACCTTGTCTGCTGGCCCACGATCACGACCACGCCTCAATCTTCTGGATAGTTCACGCGCAGGCGGTCGGTCTCCTCATCGTACTGCCACGCCAGCTGCGTGCCATCGGGGTCACCTATCTCTGGGGTACCTGAACCTGTTGGTATTGTGGGGGAATCCGTGAGCCACGTGGACTCAGCAATCTAAGACCTTGGTGCCAGAACTAGTCAAGTTATTAGGTTGGATAGGGTAGAGTGTTTAAGGTTGCAGCATCCTAAGCTTGATATGGTGGCTATCTTACATAGAACATTTATGAAGGTGGTCTATTCTAGTGGTTGAGAATACTTGATCACTAAGTGATCCTGAACACCTACCTACGTCAATCATAACCCCACTGCGTTCCCGATCGAAGAGAGATCTTCGAGGGAACAGTCATGGTTACGCACACGGTTGGCAATTTTATTAGCTTAGGTTTAAGTTATCTATTACCGGATGTTAACAAAGTATTCCAAGTTGCCACATAACCGTGGGCACGGCTTTCCGAACGATTAAACCCTGCAGGGGTGCTCCAACTAGTCCATCACAAATGTACACGGGGCGCAAAGTAATCCTCTATCACGAATCTCGTGATCTCGTCGGATTCCTTAGAGGAAAACCTCAACTCTGGGGGAACCGAAGCTTCACCGGGCTTCCTATACGCAAGATATATCGCTAAGATAAGGCAAGACTAGCAGGACCTCCCGTCGTGTCGACGACCCCGATAAGAGCCGCGTATCTCAGTCTCAGGACACGACGGATGGAAAATCCTACGGGAGCCAAACCTCAAGTTTCCCTGTGGTGGCCCCTGTAGTCTGTCCATTTTGGACCAACACTCATGAAGAGCATTGGCCCGGGTTGTTGATTAAAGATCCTCGGGGTCATCATTCCCTATGCAGATTATTATTAAATGATTAGCAAATTAACACCAATGTTGGGTCCTGCCGAACAAGTCTTAGCACTACGCGATTTATCGAGGGGGTCCCCATAACAACCCCGAACGTGTTAGGAGCGATCAATATGGAATCAAACACCGGTAGCCGGTAAGTATGGCAGCAATAACGGAACATAGCACCTGGCAAAAGGCTAGGCCTTCCCTCATTTACCAAGTATATAGGTGCATTAATTAAATAACAGAATTTAAGATAATGATATCAAGCTCATGTTATGACATGAGTCAAAGCACCTGCAACTAGCAACGCTAACATTAGTAGCTGAGCAAAGCCTACTTAGCCATTCAAGGTTGCTAGGAAGGGATCAGCGTTTGGGTTCATGGCATATCAAGAGGCAAATATTTCAGTGGTAGGAAGCGAGCATATGAAAAAGGAAACGTAATCTAGCATAACAAGTCTAGAGATGGAATCAAGGTCATATCATCTTGCCTGTGATATCCTCAGCTTGGACTGGTTCTTGATCGTCCTGCACGTACTCTCCTGACTCCACGAATTTGTTCTCCGATCCCAATTCTACCCAACATAAGAATAACATCCAATGAACAACAACACCTCAAGATGCAACAATCACATGATGCATGAGATGAATATGAGCATGCATCACTATTTCTATCACTAACACAAGCATATGGAGTAAATACATGTTCCTGGACAGAACTGCATGCTAACCTATTTTGACATGAATGAGAATGACATGAGCAGATGCGTCTCGTGAAAATGATGCAAAACCATATAAAGAACATTACAATCGGAGCTACGGTCAATGGGAATCAACGAAACAAGATATGAAGCCCTACGTAACAAAATCATCACCACACACTCAAATGGCACAACTCGGGTATTTCCAGGTTGCCAAGACATACAACAAACCAACATGGATGGGGTGGAGCAAAGAAGAACACCAAATCATCAACTAAGCACTCACAAACATCAAAATGACAAAACTACACAATCTGCCATAAACTGCATCATAGCACTTTGTGAGCTACATGCAAAGCACCTAAAGCCACCCAAACATGACAAATAATATATGTGGCTGTAGCTAGTCAAGAATACTACAAGAACAAGCAAGAATCATAGAAAAATAAATTAAACACAGAAAGTTACAAGGTTGTAAACTTGCCCAAAAATATCAGTTTTCACGGACTTAGTGAAAATTCCAGATTCTCACTTTCTGTCTATGCTCTGAAGCATTTTGAAAGCAGCCAAAACTATATCTACAGGACACCAAATGCCATTAAAGTTTACAGGGAGATAGACAACCATATCAGGTCCAACATTCTAGTTGAAAGCTAAGGCCAGATCACAACACAATGACCAGCATAACCTCATCAAGAGGAGAAGAAAATATAAAAAGGATTCTCAGACTTGGTGAAAATCTCAGATTTTCACTAATTTGGAATTTCAGCCACATGCCTACTTTGAGTGGGCATAACTTGCACGTATGGAATCCTAATCATGTGATGAAACAATCATGAGGTATAAGGGGTCAGCCTCTACTACCACAACCAAGAAACACTCACAAAGACTCACCACAACTCATGGAACCAAGCTCTTAACATAGAAGAAAATGAAAATATGTCATCTCCATTAAATGTTCCAATGGCAAAACTAAGTTCACCAATGGATTCCTTGGGACATTCTACCACAAAATCATATATAATATGCATACACTTGCTTGGAGCAAGTGGCCACAAACTAGGAAGGAAAAACTACATAGATTCCTACAAATTGAATAGTGGAACATTCCATGTGCACACACTAGCTCAACTACCACATAGTGTGCACAAAGACAAAATGGACATGAGCGTTTGAAACCCATATTTGTGTCATGCATATCAACATCACAACCACTTCCCTCACTAGATCACCCACACCACACACATCATCATGCCCTCTCTCATATTAACATGAGGAGGTGCACAAGTTGCATGTGGGGCTGTTTTCTCCACACACATACAACACATCACTTGCACAAGCTAGTGATTAATATCCACTTTGATTCACAAGGCTCACACCCTACATATACATCACCACTTGGTGACAAACACTCACAAGGTGCACACACACACATCTACTTGCACACACACACACATATATGCTCTCAAATATATGCATCTTACCTTCACAGGTTATATCTACCATGCACCCTACTCTTGCTAGCATCAAACACTAGGAACTACTTACTGAAGTGAGTGGATAAAATACCCACATGAGGCCAAGCATCTGCAGTAACTAAGCAAACAACACGTAGCAAAACAGACATGCACAACAACAACAAAAAAAGGGCATGAGAGGGATTCGAACGCGCAACCCCCTGGTGCAAGCCACAACACCAAACCACTCTGCTACCATACACTATCTCGACAAGAAAGGATAGAAAAGCAAGTTGGCTGCAGTGCTGCTGCAACGCTACTGTTGCCCGAAATATAATGCAAAAAGGGAGGAGAGATGTCCTAGGACTCGAACTCACAACCTCTCGAGGACAAATACTGGTTGTTACCACTGCGCTACGATATGGGCGACTGACATAACAGGGAGCTTTAACAAGGTGACTAGCACCTGATCCATACCCTGCTCTGCACCAGCGAGCCGGCAACACAGAGATCTCCTGTGCTGGTTTCTCTCTACGCTACTACGTCGACGAGGGGACGCAACCTAGTCACGGCGCTGCTACCACGAGGGGGGAGGAAGCCCCTCTCGTGCGCCCATGCAACCGAACGCAAGAAAACAACACACCACCACGCACAGGACCGAACTACCTACAGAGCAGAGAACTCCGGCGATCTACAGGCCGAGCCTAGCGAGGAGGAAGGAGGGAGGAGAGATCTCCTCACCTGGGGAAGGAAGGGAAGAAGCCACCCGCTCGAAGAGGCAGCATGAAGAAGAACTGGTGAAGATCTGACGAAGATGAAGACGTGTTGTGCAGAACGGAAGCAGGGAGGGCGTTCGCCGGGAACACGCCGATGACGAGCTCCTGCCCATCGTTGTGGTCGCCCCTCAACCTCAACGACAGCGGGAATGGAAGGCGAGCGCCTTCCCCGAGCCCCCGGGCATGCCGGCCTCGCCGGACGACGTGGATGTTGGAGGTTAGACGCCGGCGTCGCTCTCTCTCTCTCTCTCTGATCTGAGGGTGCAGAAGCTTACCTGCAGGGAAGGAAGAAGAGAGGGATATGGAGAGAGGTGGCAGCGACGGATGGGGAACGAGGGAAACCCTAGGGAGAGAGAGGGCACGACCGTCCACTTATATGAGGGGGGACCCCGACGGTTGTGCCCTCACGGCGTAGCTCGTGTTCTCACTCGTGATGAGACGGAAAGGTGGACAAGGAGGATACGCCATCAGAAGACGAGGGCGTTCGAGGTCTGGGCCACCACGCGAGGAAGGGAGGGGAATTGGGCCAAGCTGCGCGGGAGTGAGCCCACAGTGCGCCACTTAAGAGAAAAAATAATTCCCTGGTGCTTTCTTTTAACAGGAAGTACCAGAGAAGAAAGAATTGCACAAGAAAACTACAAAAGCAAAAAAATAAAGCTAGCACATCCCTGGTCATGAAAATTCAAGACCTATTTGAATAAAATGCAACATGAATATATGGGGCAACTTAATATTTACAAAACAACCATTGTTTGGCATGTTTTGTAATTATTTGCACCTCTTGCACCCCTCCTTAAAACAACACCTATACTTCACAAATCCACCACAAACAAGAGCTAAAACAGGAACATTTTAAAAACAGAAAAGGAAGAAGTGAATCTTGACATAGGAGGAATAGAGAGAGGGGTGAAGATGATTTGAAACCTAAGCATACACATGGTATCCTACTAGCACAAGCAACCTAGTAGAGTTGCACCACACCACACATATTTCCACAAGATCACAAACACCACATGAAAGCATAAGACCACAATGCAACATCACAAGACATGAGCATGAAATGATATGTTATGCATGAATGCAAGGGAAGGAAAAGTTAAGGGACATCACATGGAATCATGGCATTGATCTCTCATAGCATTGACATGGTGGTCCCACAAGGAAGGTTCCAAATATGGCAAATACACACTTGGAGCATTACAAACTCTCCCACACTACAAAGAAGATCTCCCCCTCGAGATCTAAGACCGAAAGAAATTGGGAAATTCAGAACGGAGGAGATCCTCGCGTTTCCAAGTAGCCTCTTTATCGTAATGGTGTGACCACTGCACTTTGAGAAATTTAACAGTCTTGTTACGGGTCTTGCGCTCAGTCGCCTCGAGAACCGCAACTGGATGCTCACGATAAGAAAGGTCGGGCTGAAGGTCGATGTCTTGAAGATGAACAGTGCGCTCAGGGTTCTTGAAAGACCTCCGAAGCTGAGAAACATGGAACACATCATGGACATTTGCAAAGTTTGATGGGAGCTCAAGCTCGTACGCAAGGTCGCCTCTCTTGCCAACCACTCTGAACGGACCAACAAAACGAGGCGCAAGCTTGCCTTTGATGCCAAAGCGCTGCATACCCTTCATAGGCGACACCCTGAGATAGAAGAAGTCATCAAGCTCATAATACATGTCATGGTGCTTGCTATCATAATAGCTCTTCTGACGGGACTCAACTACTCTGAGGTTGTCGCGAATGATCCGACACATCTCCTCAGCTCCTTCAATCATATCATTGCCAAGGATCTGACGCTCGCCGGTCTCGGACCAGTTGAGCGGAGTACAACACTTCCTGCCATAGAGAATTTCGAACGGAGCCTTGCCAGAACTAGCTTGATAACTGTTGTTATACGAGAACTCCACGAAAGGCAGACAATCTTCCCACTTCATGCCAAAAGAGATAACACAGGCTCTCAGCATATCCTCAAGAACTTGATTCACTCTCTCCACTTCACCACTAGTCTGAGGATGGAACGCTGTGCTAAAGCGGATCTTCATGCCCATAGCAGACTGAAAAGAGTCCCAGAACTTGGAAGTGAAGATACTTCCGCGATCTGAAGAGATCATCATAGGCACGTCGTGCAAAGAGACAATCCTGGAGGTGTACAACTTTGCCAGCTGAGCTGCTGACATGGACTCCTTGACTGGAAGAAAATGAGCCACTTTACTCAACTTGTCGATGACGACGAAGATAGCATCATTACCCTTCTTGGACTTCAGAAACCCGATGACGAGATCCATCTCAATGTGATCGAACTTCCACTCGGGAATCGGCAAAGGCTGCAAAAGGCCTGCTGGGCGTTGATGTTCTGCTTTCACCCTTCGACATACATCACATTCATTTAAGAACTGAGCAATCTCGCGCTTCATACGAGTCCACCAGAAGGTCTGCTTTAAGTCATGGTACATCTTGGAGCTTCCAGGATGAATAGAGAGTAGAGAGTTATGAGCTCCCTCCATCATTACCTTCCTGTGATCACCTTTTTGGACGACAAGGCGATCCTCGAAAAACAACGTGTCTCTGGCATCAACAGTGAAGCACTTATACTTAGGAAGACTCTTTCCCACGCCAATATTTACCTTCTTCACCATAAAGTCAAGAAGTTGTGCTGCTCGGACCTGATCTTCCAAGGTAGGAGAGATCTGAAGGTTTGCAAGAAATCCCTGAGGTACTAGCTGAAGGTTGAGCTTCCTAAAAGACTCACAAAGACCAGGCTGGAGAGGTTGCAGAATCAGACTGTTGCAATATGCCTTCCTGCTCAAAGCATCCGCCACGACATTAGCTTTGCCTGGCGTGTAATCAACACTCGGATTAAAATCCTGGAGCATTTCCACCCAACGTGTTTGCCGAAGATTCAAGTTAGGCTGAGTGAAGATGTACTTGAGACTCTTGTGATCGGTGAAAACTTCAACCTTACGTTCCAACAAGAGATGTCTCCAAGTCATCAGAGCGTGAACCAAAGCTGCTAGCTCAAGATCATGCACATGATAGTTCTTCTCCGCTGGCTTCAACTGCCTGGAGGTATAAGCAACCACCTTCTTATCTAGCATCAGGACTGTACCAAGACCCTGGAGAGAAGCGTCGCAGAAGACCTGGTAAGGATTGGAATCATCCGGAGGAAACAAGACTGGAGTTGAGGTAAGCTTCTCTTTGAGTGTATCGAAGGCCAGTTGACACTCTGGAGACCAAGCATACTTAACACCCTTCTGAAGAAGATTTGAGAGTGGCTTGGCGATCTTGGAGAAGTTCGCAACGAACCTTCTGCAATATCCAGCAAGCCCGAGAAAGCTTCGAAGTTGCTTCACATTCTGCGGAGGCTTCCATTCAACAATGGCGTGAAACTTGCACGGATCAACTTTAATGCCCTCGGCAGAGATAATGTGCCCAAGATAAACCACTTCTTTCAGCCATAACTCGCACTTGGAAAACTTGGCATACAGCTTGTACTCTCTCAGCTTATCAAGCACCAACCTGAGATGTTCTTCATGTTCTTCCTCGGTTTCAGAAAAGACCAGAATGTCGTCGAAATAGAGCAAGAGAAAGTCATTCTTGAACGGATAGAATATATAGTTCATCAATCGACAGAATGTCGGAGGAGCATTTGCCAGACCAAAAGACATGACCGTATACTCATACGAGCCAAAACTTGTCCTGAAGGCAGTCTTCGGAATGTCTTCCTCGCGAATGCGAATTTGATGATAGCCCATTGTGAGATCAAGCTTGGAGAAGACCTTAGCACCTTTCAAGTGTTCGAACAACTCAGTAATATTCGGAAGTGGATATTTGTTCCTGATTGTCTTCTTATTCAATGGACGGTAATCGACACACAGCCGGTCCGTGCCATCCTTCTTCTTGACAAACACAACACCACAGCCCCACGGAGACGAGCTCGGTCTGATCAAACCCAAACGCTCCTGCTCATCGAGTTGCCTCTTAAGTTCCTTCAATTCTTCTGGACCCAGCTTGTACGGCCGTTTGCACACTGGCTCGGTGCCAGGCTCAAGCTCAATGACAAACTCAACTTCACAGTGCGGAGGCATGCCTGGCAGCTCTTCAGGAAACACATCTTCATATTCGCAGACCACTAGGACTTGCGCAATAGGATTGATCTCACCCTTTTCATTCAAAGAGAATAGACAGATTGTATCATCGCGCGCTGCGAATATGATCACGTCCTCCGGAGAGTGGGTAAGCTTCACTTCTTTAGCCTCACAATCAATTGATGCCTTGTTCATGGCCAGCCAGTCCATACCAAGAATCAAGTCGATGTCGGAATTGCCCAAGACAATAGGAGACGCCAGAAAAGCATAAGCACCCATCTTGACAGAAATATCAGGAACAAACAAACTAGAACTCAAATGCTTTGCAGGAGAAACGACTGCCAATGGCTTAGGCAACTGCTCCTGATGCAGATTATGCTTGGATGAAAATGGATATGACATGAAGCAATGCGAAGCACCAGAATCAAATAACACTTTAGCAGGAATATCATTGACGAGGAGGTTACCCATGATCACATCTGACGAGTTCTCTGCCTCAGCTGCATTCACCATGTTGACTCGAGTTGATCTGGGGTTGAACTTCACAAGCGCATTGCTTGGAGGTTTTCCTGGAGGAGGAGGCGGCAGTCGGAGCTGAGAAGTAGACTTATTGGCATAGTGACCCTTCTGCCCACACTTGTGACAAGTGACATCTGCTGGTTGCCGGTATTGAGTCTGAGGAGGCCCTTGCTTCTGATGCCGGTATCTCTGCTGGAAGACAGAGTTGGGTGGGTGGGAAGAATCACGACCACCTGAGTGCTTGAGCTGTTGCGAGTGCCGAGGAGGAGGAGGAGAAACCCAAAACTTATGTTGCTTCTGAACCACCTGAGTCGAGGAAGAGCTGGAATCTCTGAAGCGCTTCTTAGAATTCTCCACCCTGAGCAAGGCTGCCTCTGCTCTGAGAGCTAGGTTGTAGAACTTGTCGAACTCCTCATGATCTTGCAAGGCAAGAGCTAACTGCAAATCATCTTTCAAGCCACCCCTGAACTGATAAATCTTGCTCTTCTCATCTAGGATATCCTGCAGCGCGTAACGGGCCAGCTCGTGGAACTCAACGTTGTACTTGTACACGGAATTGCCACCCTGCATCCAACGCCTGAACTTCTCACGCATCTCCTCCACAAAACTGGAAGGGATATAGTGGGACCTGAAATCACGACATAACTCATCCCACGAAATCACCCTAGCGCCTCTGGAGTCCTTCAGCTGCTGCCACCATATAGAAGCCTGTCCCTTCAACTGGAACATTGCAAACTTGACATAATCCTCCGGACGCACATTGCTACGCTCGAAATGTTTGTTCATATCACGGATCCAATCTTCTGCATCAAATGGTTGGTCGCATGAAGTGAACGTCTTTGGCTGGTTTGACAGGAACTGACTCAGACTCACAAACTGATTGCCACCATGCTGGAAATTGCCTTGCTGTTGATTGGCTCTCTCTTGCAGCAACTGTATCAGCATCTGGGTGTTTGCATTAGTAGGAGCCATCACCGCTTGCCAGGCCTTTGCAGGAGGAGGCGGCGGCGGCGGAAGGTTCTGCGGAGGAGGAGGTGGAGGCGGTATATCCTCACGCCCTGGGTTCTGACGAGTCGGTGGAGCCATCCTGAAGACGAAAACATATTAGCCCACAGAATAATTGAAGATATTGCTGAATCAAAAGACAGGAATAAGCAATTCCACTCGAACAAAATAGTAAGAATGCTTCCTCAAAGTGACGGACGACAAAATTCTAATTAAGACCACTACAAACAAGTATGAGCTAGAACTGCTCGGAACAAACATATGATCGAGATTTCCCCAACCTCAATCATCCCTCTGTAGGAAGATAGTACTATAAGATACTACTTGATATCCCACCTATGAATTCCCGAAATAACTGGTCATGCAATCTGGAACACGGATACAAGGAGTAATATCACACAACTCCTAAACTAACCCGTCACCTGTGTCACATCCTTCAACACACAACCAGCATTTCGGACCTTCATCTACCACAGATCCTCGTGATCAAAATGATACTAAGTATGGTAGTACCCCCGAACAATCTGCACTAGTACCGGGGACATCGGGGTTATCTCGCCACTACCAGTATTGAAGCAATAACGAACATCCTTCGTTCTTAGATACTCAGAAATCTGAATGATGGCGATGTGCGCAAGAATCCCCTCGAGCTCAACTCCCCGGAAGAAACTCAAAGCAGACAGGAGGCACCAAGACAGGACTCCGTCACATCGAAATCGTATAGATTTCACAAATACCCGCGTGATCCTAAAAAAAATTGAGCAAGAACAGGAGTAGAATTTAAAGATTTTCTAAGTCGGGAACCTTACCAGAGCATGGAAGAGGAGAAAAAAGAACCATACTCTCCGATATAACTAAGACTCAAAACATTTTCTAGACTCCACTCGGCCAAGTACGATCACACAAAGGCTCCTATGTTCGTAAGGCTCTGATTACCAACTGGTAACGACCAAGATGCGGTCCTTTTCGATCTGGGAATCGAGGCCCCGAATTGGAAAGGAGCGCATCTAAGCATCTCGCAAACAGGTAACACATCACATACATAATAATAATCAAGAGACAATCAAGGGTTCAATTGCCTTCTAATAAATATATCAGAGTACAACACGACGATCAAAGTAGTTCCGCTACGGACTACAAACAAGAGTAAAAGCTATGGTACCCTGCCTGCTGGCCCACGATCACGACCACAGGCGGTCGGTCTCCTCATCGTACTACCATGCCAGCTGCGTGCCGTCGGGGTCACCTGTCTCTGGGGTACCTGTGTTGGTATTGTGGGGGAATCCGTGAGCCACGGGGATTCAGCAATCTAAGACCTTGGTGCTAGAACTAGTCAAGTTATTAGGTTGGATAGGGTAGAGTGTTTAAGGTTGCAGCATCCTAAGCTTGATATGGTGGCTATCTTACGTAAAACATTTATGAAGGTGGTCTATTCTAGCGGTCGAGAATACTTGATCACTAAGTGCTCCTGAACACCTAACTACGTCAGTCATAACTCCACCCTGTTCCCGATCGAAGAGAGATCTTCGAGGGGACAATCACGGTTACGCACACGGTTGGCAATTTTATTAGCTTAGGTTTAAGTTATCTATTACCGGATGTTAACAAAGTATTCCAAGTTGCCACATAACCCCGGGCACGGCTTTCCGAAAGATTAAACCCTGCACGGGTGCTCCAACTAGTCCATCACAAACGTACACGAGCTGCAAAGTAATCCTCTATCACGAATCTCGTGATCTCGTGGGATTCCTTAGAGGAAAACCTCAACTCTGGGGGAACCAAAGCTTCACCGGGATTCCTATATGCAAGATATATCGCTAAGGTAAGGCAAGACTAGCAGGACCTCCCGTCCTGTCGACGACCTCGATAAGAGCCGCATATCTCAATCTCAGGACACGACGGATGGAAAATCCTACGGGAGCCAAACCTCAAGTTTCCCTGTGGTGGCCCCCGCAGTCTGTCCATTTTGGACCAACACTCATGAGGAGCATTGGTCCGGGTTGTTGATTAAAGATCCTCAGGGTGATCATTCCCTGCGCAGATTATTATTAAGTGATTAGCAAATTAACACCAATGTTGGGTCCTGCCGGACAAGTCTTAGCACTACGCGATTTAACGAGGGGGTCCCCATGACAACCCCGAACGTCTTAGGAGCGATCAATATGGAATCAAACACCGGTAGCCGGTAACTATGGCGGCAATAACGGAAAAAAGCACCTGGCAAAAGGCTAGGCCTTCCGTCATTTACCAAGTATATAGGTGCATTAATTAAATAACAGAATTTAAGATAATGATATCAAGCTCATGTTATGACATGAGTCAAAGCACCTGCAACTAGCAACGCTAACATTAGTAGCTGAGCAAAGCCTACTTAGCCATTCAAAGTTGCTAGGAAGGGATCAGTGTTTGGGTTCATGGCATATCAAGAGGCAAATATTTTAGTGGTAGGAAGCGAGCATATGACAAAGGAAACGCAATCTAGCATAACAAGTCTAGAGATGGAATCAAGGTCATATCACCTTGCTTGTGATATCCTCAGCTTGGACTGGTTCTTGATTGTCCTGCATGTACTCTCCTGACTCCACGTATTCGTTCTCCGATCCCTATGCTACCCAACATAAGAATAACATCCAATGAACAACAGCGCCTCAAGATGCAACAATCACATGATTCATGAGATGAATACGAGCATGCATCACTATTTCTATCACTAGCACAAGCATGAGGAGTAAATACATGTTCTTGGACAGTACTGCCTGCTAACCTATTTTTACATGCATGAGAATGAGATTATCAAATGCATCTCATGAAAACGATGCAAAACCATATAAATAACATTACAATCGGAGCTACGGATCAACGGGAATCAACGAAACAAGATATGAAGCCCTACGTAACAAAATCATCACCACACACTCAAATGGCACAACTCTAGTATTTCCAGGTTGCTAAGACATACAACAAACCAACATGGATGGGGTGGAGCAAAGAAGAACAACACATCATCAACTAAGCACTCACAAACCTCAAAATGACAAAACTACACAATCTGCCATAAACTGCATCATAGCACTTTGTGAGCTACATGCAAAGCACCTACAACCACCCAAACATGAAAAATAATATATGTGGTTGTAGCTAGTCAATAATACTACAAGCACAAGCAAGAATCACACAAAAAGGAATTAAACACAGAAAGTTACAAGGCTGTAAACTTGCCCAAAAATATCAGTTTTCAGGGACTTAGTGAAAATTCTAGATTCTCAATTTCTGTCTATGCTCTGAAGCATTTTGACAGAATCCAAAACAATATCTACAGGACACCAAATGCCATAAAATTTTACAGGGAGCTAGACAAACATATCAGATCCAACTTTCTAGTTGAAAGCTAAGGCTAGATCACAACATAATGACCAGCACAACCTCATCAACAGGAGAAGAAAATATGAACAGATTCTCAGACCTAGTGAAAATCTCAGATTTTCACTAATCTGGAATTTCAGCCACATGCCTACTTTGAGTGGGCATAACTTGCACATATGGAATCCTAATCATGAGATGAAACCAACATGAGGTAGAGGTGGTCACCCTCTACTACCACAACCAAGAAACACTCACAAAGACTCACCACAACTCATGGAACCAAGCTCTAAACATAGAAGAAAATGAAAATATGTCATCTCCAGAAAATGTTCCAATGGCAAAACTAAGTTCGCCAATGGATTCCTTGGGAGATTCTACCACCAAATCATATATAATATGCATACACTTGTTTGGAGCAAGTGGCCACAAACTAGGAAGGAAAAACTACATAGATTCCTACAGATTGAATAGTGCAACATTCCATGTGCACACCCTAGCTCAACTACCACATAGCTATGTTCATGTGGACAAAGACAAAATGGACATGAGCGTTTGAACCCCATGTTTGTGTCATGCACATCAACATCACAACCACTTCTCTCACTAGATCACCCACACCACACACATCATCATGCCCTCTCTCATATTAACAAGAGGAGGTGCACAAGTTGCAAGTGGGGCTGTCTTCTCCACACACATACAACACATCACTTGCACAAGCTAGTGATTAAGATCCACTTTCATTCACAATGCTCACACCCTACATATACATCACAACTTGGTGACAAACACTCACAAGGTGCACACACACACATCTACTTGCACACACACACATATATGCTCTCAAATATATGCATGCTTACCTTCACAGGTTATATCCACCATGCACCCTACTCTTGATAGCATCAAACACTAGGAACTACTTACTGAAGTGAGTGGATAAAATACCCACATGAGGCCAAGCATCTGCAGTAACTAAGCAAACAACACATAGCAAAACAGATATGCACAACAACAACAAAAATAAAGGGCAGGAGAGGGATTCGAACCCACAACCCACTGGTGCAAGCCACAACACCAAACCACTCTGCTACCAAACACTATCTTGACAGGAAAGGGTAGAAAAGCAAGTTGACTGCACTGCTGCTGCAAAGCTACTGTTGCCCGAAATATAATGCAAAAAGGGAGGAGAGATCTCCTGGGACTCGAACCCACAACCTCTCGAGAACAAATACTGGCTGTTACCACTTCCCTACGATATGGGCGACTGACATAACTGGGAGGTGTAACAAGGTTACTAGCACCTGATCCATACCCTGCTCTGCACCAGCGAGCCGGCGACAAAGACATCTCGTGTGCTGGTTTCTCTCTACGCTACTACGTCGACGAGGGGACCCAACCTAGTCACGGCGCTGCTACCACGAGGGGGGAGGAAGCTCCGCTCTTGCACCCATGCAACCGAAGACAAGAAAACAGCACACCACCATGCACATGACCGAACTACCTACAGAGCAGAGAACTCCGACGATCTACAGGTCGAGCCAAGCGAGGAGGAAGGAGGGAGGAGAGATCTCCTCACCTAGGGAAGGAAGGGAAGAAGCCACCCGCTCGAAGAGGCAACCTGAAGAAGAACCGGTGAAGATCAGACGAAGATAAAGACGTGTTGTGAAGAACCAAAGTAGGGAGGGAGTTCGCCGGGAACACGCCGGTGACGAGCTCCTGCCCATTGTTGCGGTCGCCCCTCGACCTCAACGACAGCGAGAATGGAACGCGGGCGCCTTCCCCGAGCCCTCAGGCATGGCGGCCCCGCCGGACGACGTGGATGTTGGAGGTTAGATGTCGGCGACGCTCTCTCTCTCTCTCTCTGATCTGAGGGTGCAGAAGCTTACCTGCGGGGAAGGAAGAAGAGAGGGGGATGGAGAGAGGTGGCAACGGCGGATGGGGAACGAGGGAAACTCTAGGGAGGGACAGGGCACGGCTGTCCACTTATATGAGGGGGGACCTCGACGGTTGTGCCCTCACGGCGTAGCTCGTGCTCTCTCTGGTGACGAGACGGAAAGGTGGACCAGGAGGATACGCCGTCAGAAGACGAGGGCGTTCGAGGACTGGGCCACGGCGCGAGGAAGGGAGGGGAATTGGGCCAAGCTGCGCGGGAGTGAGCCCACCATTGCACCACTTAAGAGAAAAAATAATTCCCTGGTGCTTTCTTTTAACAGGAAGTACCAGAGAAGAAAGAATTGCACAAGAAAACTACAAAAGCAAAAAAATAAAGCTAGCACATCCCTGGTCATGAAAATTCAAGACCTATTTGAATAAAATGCAACATGAATATATGGGGCAACTTAATATTTACAAAACAACCATTGTTTGGCATGTTTTGTAATTATTTGCACCTCTTGCACCCCTCCTTAAAACAACACCTATACTTCACAAATCCACCACAAACAAGAGCTAAAACAGGAACATTTTAAAAACAGAAAAGGAAGAAGTGAATCTTGACATAGGAGGAATAGAGAGAGGGGTGAAGATGATTTGAAACCTAAGCATACACATGGTATCCTACCAGCACAAGCAACCTAGTAGAGTTGCACCACACCACACATATGTCCACAAGATCACAAACACCACATGAAAGCATAAGACCACAATGAAACATCACAAGACATGAGCATGAAATGATATGTTATGCATGAATGCAAGGGAAGGAAAAGTTAAGGGACATCACATGGAATCATGGCATTGATCTCTCTCATAGCATTGACATGGTGGTCCCACAAGGAAGGTTCCAAATATGGCAAATACACACTTGGGGCATTACATTTTATTTTCGGGGTACTTTTCTACGGGACGCTAAAAGCAGAAAACAGGAAAAACTAAACTAAATATATCATTTTTCTTCTAAGCAACCGAAGGTGAAAGCTTGGAACAGAGGTTGGTGACTCCTCGATTCATCCATCTCATGGTCATCGAAAAAAATCCGTCAATGAGGTTTACCAAGTATCCTTGACAAAAAAAATTGAATCGCAAAAGAAAACGGAGAATTTTCGAATAGTCACTAGGTTACCTCAATGGGCATGTGCATATCCCCAACAAGCAAATCATACTTCATCTTGATAGTAGGTATAGGGCATTCAAAGCTCCCAATAAGAATCGATGATGTTTTTTGATAGCATTGATGCAATGTACTTGATATTTTTTCTTCGGAAAGTGCACCGTATGCTCACTACCGTTGACATGGAAAGTGACATTGCCTTTGTTGCAATGAATAACAGCCCCTGCAGTGTTTAAAAAGGGTCTTCCAAGGATGACCGCCATGGCATCATCCTCGGGAATATCCAGAATAACAAAGTCCGTTAAGATAGTAACGTTAGCAACCACAATAGGCACATCCTCGCAAATGCCGATGGTGAAAGCTGTTGATTTGTCAGCCATTTGCAGAGAGATTTCAGTGGGTGTCAACTTATCCAGTTCAAGCCTACGATAAAGAGAGAGAGGCATAACACTAACACCGGCTCCAAGGTCGCAGAAAGCAGTTCTAACGTAGTTGCCTTTAATGGAGCAAGGTATAGTGGGCTCTCCGGGATCACCTAGTTTCTTAGGAGTTCCACCCTTGAAGGTATAATTAGCGAGCATGGTGGAAATCTCAACCTCAGGTATCCTCCTCTTATTAGTCCCAATATCCTTCATGTACTTAGCATACGGAGACATTTTGAGCATATTTGTCAAATGCATTTGCAGAAAGACAGGTCTAATCATTTCAACGAATCGCTCAAAATCCTCATCATCCTTTTTCTTGGATGGTTTGGGAGGAAAAGACATGGGCTTATGAACCCATGGTTCCCTTTCTTTACCATGCTTCCTAGCAGGGAAGTCATCCTTATCGTAACTCTTATTCTTAGGCCGTGGGTTATCAAGATCAAGAAATTCAATCTCCACATCCTTATCATTGCTAGGTTGGGCATCATCATGAACATAACTATCGATATTATCATTAGGCTCATGTTCATCACCAGATTGTGTTTCGGCATCAGAAACAGAGACATCGTTTGGATTCTCAGGTGTAACAGCAACAGATTTGCTAGCATGAAAGTTCCTATCATCTTTCCTTTTCTTTCTAGGATGACTAGGTGCCTCGGTTCTAACTCCTTGAGAATCTTGTTCAATTCTCTTAGGATGACCCTCAGGATACCAAGGTTCCTGGGTCATTCTACTGCCTCTAGCGTCGACTCTGACAGAATTGTCATTCAACTCATTGAGCAAGTCATTTTGAGCCATAAGTACTTGTTCTACTTGAGTAGTAACCATAGAGGCATGTTTAATCAGAAGCTTAAGATCATTGACGTTTCTGTCCACAAAAGAACTTAATTGACTAAGCATACGAGCATTATGTTCCAATTGTCTGCTAACATAATCACTGAAACTTTGTTGTTTGGCAACAAAGTTATCAAATTCATCCAAGCATAAGCTAGCAGGTTTATCAAAAAGAATATCACTCTCATTGAATCTACGAAGAGAATTTACTTCTACTACCTGTATCGGGTTATCAAGACCATGGATCTCTTCGATAGGTGGTAGATTTTTGACATCTTCAGATTTAATGCCTTTCTCTTTGATAGATTTCTTAGCTTCTTGCATATCTTCAGGACTAAGGAATAGAATACCTCTTTTCTTGGGAGTTGGCTTTGGAGGTGGTTCGGGAATAGTCCAAGCATTCTCATTGCACAAGATATTAGTCAATAGTATCTCAGCTTGTTCTACGGTTCGTTCCCCAAAAACACAACCAGCACAACTATCTAGGTTGTCTCTAGAAGCATCAGTCAGTCCATTATAGAAGATATCAAGTATTTCATTCTTCTCAAGAGGGTGTTCAGGCAAAGCATTCAGTAGCTGGACAAGCTTCCCCCAACCTTGTGGGAGACTCTCTTGTTCAACTTGCACAAAGTGGTATATTTCCTGCAAGGCAGCTTGCTTCTTATGGATAGGGAAATATTTTTCAGAGAAGTAGTAGATCATATCCTGGGGGCTACGCACACAACCAGGAGCAAGAGAAGTGAACCAAGTCTTAGCATCATCCTTTAGCAAGAAAGGAAACAACTTAAGGATATAGTAGTGACGGATATTTTCCTCACTCGTGCATAGGGTGGCTATATTGTGCCGTTTGGTAAGATGGGCTACAACCATTTCAGACTCATAACCGTGAAAAGGATCAGATTCGACCAAAGTGATTAACTCAGGGTGGACAGAGAATTCATAATCCTTATCAGTCACAAAGATAGGTGAAGTAGCAAACTTCGGGTCGTATTTCATCCAAGCGTTCAAAGATTTTTCTTTCCACTTGCGTAGTAATTTCTCAACATCATAGCTATCCTTACAAGAAAGAAAGTCCTCAACAATCTCTCCCTCCATACCATAACCCTCAGGCTTATCAGGCAATTCATATCTAGGAGAGCTAGTTCTAACTAGCAAAATAGCAGGTTCTAATTCAGTAATCTCAGCAGTTTCAGAAGTATCATCACATCTAGCAGCAACTCTAGCAATTTGTGCATCAAGGAATGCACCTAGTGGCAAAGTAGTATCAAGAAAAGCATCATCATAAGCATCATGGATAGCAGAAGTAGCATCATCAAGCACAAGCGACATATCAGAATTTCAAGCAAGAGGTGGTGTCGCAAACTTACTCATAACTGAAGGTGAATCAAGTGCAGAGCTAGATGGCAGTTCCTTACCTGTCCTCGTAGTTGAGGGCAAGACTTTAGTTTTTTTATCTTTCAGATTCCTCATAGTGATCAGCAGATGTAAATCCCAAGTGACTCAGAGAATATAGCCATGGATCCCCGGCAACGGCGCCAGAAAAAGGTCTTGATAACCCACAAGTATAGGGGATCGCAACAGTTTTTGAGGGTAGAGTATTCAACCCAAATTTGTTGATTCGACACAAGGGGAAGACAAAGAATATTCCCAAGTATTAGAAGTTGAGTTGTCAATTCAACCACACCTGAAATATTTAGTATTTGCAGCAAAGTATGAGTAGGAGAGTAGTGTGATAGCAACAATAACGAGTAGGAATAGTGACAGCAGTAGTGACAGAGTAACAGTAGCAGCAGTGACAGAAGTAGCGGAAAAGTAACGTAGCAAGGACCAGTAGGAAAAGCTCGTAGGCATTGGATCGGTGATGGATGATTATGCTGGAAGGTATTCATCATACAACAGTTATAACACGGAGAGATATGTAACTAGCTCCAGTTCGTCAATGTAATGTAGGCACGCATTCCGTATATAGTCATACGTGCTTAGGGAAAAGAACTTGCATGACATCTATTGTCCATCCCTCCCGTGGCAGCGTGGTCCTAATGGAAACAACGGGATATTAAGGTTCTCCTTTTAATAAAGAATCGGACCAACGCATTAACACTTAGTGAATACATGAACACCTGATACTATGGTCATCTCCGGGAGTGGTTCCGGCTATTGTCACTCTGGGTTGCGAGGTCATAACACATAGTAGGTGACTACAACTTGCAAGATAGGATCAAGAACACACATATATTGACGACAACATAATAGGTTCAGATCTGAAATGATGGCACTCGGGCCCTAGTGACAAGCATTATGCATGGCAAAGTGGTAGCAACATGAATCTCAGAACATAGTGGATACTACGGATCAATCCCCGTCAAAACTAACTCGATTACATGATAGATCGCATCCAACCCATCACCGTCCAGCAAGCCTACGATGATATTACTCACGAACGGTGAAGAGCATCATGGAATTGGTGATGAAGGAAGGTTGGTGATGACGATGGCGACGATCTCCCCTCTCCGGAGCCCAGAACGGACTCTAGATCTGCCCTCCAGAGGAAGAACAGGAGGTGGTGGCGCCTCCGTATCGTAAAACGCGATGAAATCTTCTTCTTGATTTTTTTACGATCAAAGGAGAATATATAGAGCTGGAATTGGAGGCGGCGGAGCCTCGAGGGGCTCACAAGCCTGCCAGGCCCGGCCAGGGGGGTGGGGCTGGGCCTGGTGGGCTTGTGAGCTCCTAGCTCCGTTCCTCCAGTTGATTCTTGCGCCAGTATTTGTTATATATTCTGCAAAAATTCCTCGTAAATTTCCAGGTCATTCCGAGAACTTTTATTTGTACACAAAAACAACACCATGGCAATTCTGCTGAAAAAGCGTCAGTCCGGGTTAGTTCCATTCAAATCATGCAACTTCCAGACCAAAACAAGGGCAAAAGATTTTGGAAAAGTAGATACGATGGAGATGTATCAGCCAACTACTTCTCGTTGGTGCTTAAGCCCAACGTCAGGTCGTTGTTGATGCACCTACCCAAGAACTCCATTTCCTCGTGGAAAGAATTGTGCCAGGACTTTGTTGGCGCCTTCGCTGGCGGCCACCAAGCTCCTGGTCAGGAAAGCGACTTGCACATCACCCCCCAAAAGGAGGGTGAATCCCTGTGCAAGTACATCCAAAGGTTTAGCCGCATCCAACACAATATCCCGGACGTTCACCGAGTCGCCGTCATCAGCGCTTTCCACTAGAACGTGCACAATCGAAAGATGCGCGAAGAGCTGGCGATGAACAAAGTTCGCGATGTCGCCGAGATTTACGCTCTAGCGGATAGATGCGCGCGTGTAGAAGAAGGAAGGAGGCTTCTTGGCGAGAATGCCAGAGTTGAGGCCGACTTCGAAGATGAAGACGTCGACGTCCCCATCAAGAGGGGAAAGAGGCGTAACAAGAAGCGGAATGGCAAGACCGTGTTTGCCATCGAGGCGACTGTTGATGCCAACTCTGCCAAGAAGGCGAAAGTCGAGACCTCCGGCAAGGATGCTGCCGGCATGGCTCCTGCCAGGCCTTGGCAGCCACCAACAAACCGGATGGCTCCGGCTCCCTGTACTGCAAGTTCCACAGCACCAAGGGCCACGACCTCCAGCAATGTCGGTAGGTTCAACAGCTTGCCGAGAAGAAGAGAGCCGAATACCAAAGGTGCCACAAGGAGAAGGCCCGAGAAGGTGGCGAAGGGTCAGGCGGGAAGAAGGGGGCCCAAGGGGGCCGACCCAACAAGTTCAAAGGCAAGAAAGCAAGGCACGGACAACCGTGGGAGAAGATGCTGGAGGATGATGATGAAGACTGCCCCGATGATGACTCTAGCGACCAAGAATTCGAGAGGGCAACGAACATGTTGTGACTTGAAGGAGGAGCCTCGCTGCATTCTTCCCACCGCCACCTCAAGAAGTGTGCGCGTGAAGTGATTGCAGCAGAGCCCTCCATCGGCGTCCGCAAGCCCCTGAGATGGTTTCAAACACCGATCATTTTCGTCTTTGAGGACCACCCAGACCGCGTCACCGCGGTCGGGTGCTTGCCGTTGTTGGTATCACCAACGATCCGCAACCTCAGAGTGACGAAAATGTTGGTAGATGGAGGGGCTGGCCTGAATCTCATCTCGCCTGATGTGATCCAAAAGCTGCAGATCCAAAAGAAGACCTTGAGGACACAGGCGCGTTCCAAGGGATCAACCCCGGGAAGATCCATCCTAAGGGAAAGATCACGTTGCCGTAACTTTCGGCAGCGATCAGAACTACCAAACGGAAAAGGTCGTCTTCGACGTCGCCGATAACCCGTTCGCGTACAATGGAATCCTGGGGCGCCCTGCGTTGGCCAAATTCGTGGCGACCTCGCACTACACCTACGGTACCTTGAAGATGCCTAGCCCAGTTGGTGTCATCGTCATCTGCGCCGACAAGAAGGACGCCCTCCGTTGCACCGACCGCCTCTAGCGTGAGGCCGTGGCGGCGCCCGCCCCCGAGGGACCTTCCGCCACTAAGAGGACCTCCCGCGTGGACCCCGACAAGCACACCTCATTGGAGTGTTGTGGTGCCGGCAAGGACGTGGCTGAAAGCTCCACCACGCGGAGCAAAAAGTTCAGGGCCGCTCAACCTGAGACCAAGAAGGTGCCAGCCAAGGAAGCCGGCTCAGGTGGAACTTTCACCATCAGTTCCACCCTCGACGACAAATAGGAAAGCACGCACATCGCCTTTCTGCGGGAAAATCTTGATGTGTTTGCTTCGCAACCGTTAGATATCCCCGGCGTTCCCAGGAAGGTGATTGAGCACCACCTTGCCGTCTATCCACACGCGTGGCCGGTCAAGAAGAAGGTGAGGAAATAGGCCCTGGAGCGGCAAGAGTTCATTGCCGTGGAGATCAAGAAGCTAGAAGCAGCAGGCCTAGTCAGAGGGGTCATCCATCCCACATGGTTGGCCAATCTAGTCATTTTGCGCAAGGCAAACATGAGGTGCCAGCTTTGTATTGACTTCACCGACGTCAGTAAGGCATGTCCCAAGGATCCCTTCCCCTTACCGCGCATCGACCAGATTGTTGACTCCACTGCCGGCTATGACTTGCTATCCTTCCTCGACGCCTACTCCAGTTTATCACCAGATCTAGAAGGCCGAGGAAGATGAAGAAAAGACCGCGTTCATCACCCCATGTGGCATGTACTACTTTGTGCGAATGCCTTTTGGGTTAAAGAACGCTGGTTCGACTTTCGCAAGGGTCATCCAAATTGGTTTTGAACTCCTAGGAAATCCGGAAGCCTATATCGATGACATAGTGGTCAAAACTAAGGACAGGTCAACCATTGTGCAAGACCTGGAAGAAACTTTTGCCAACCTGCGCAAAATCAACCTCAAGCTCAACCCCGAGAAATGTGTCTTTGGTGTCCCATCTGGCAAGCTTCTAGGGTTCTTCGTGTCCCAATGTGGGATCGAAGCCAATCCCGACAAGATCAAGGCCATCGAACAGATTGAGGCACCGAAACACGTCAAGGATGTGCGACGCCTAGCTGGCTATGTAGCTGCCCTGAGTGAGTTCATCTCCAAGTCCACTGAGCGTGCCCTGTCCTTCTTCAAAATCCTAAATAAGGCGGGGCCGATGAAATGGACTCCTGAGGCGCAAGTAGCACTACAAGCATTGAAGAAGTATCTCTCCTCTGCACCCGTGCTGGTGGCCCCTAGACCCCAAGAGCCGCTGCTCTTGTATCTAGGGGCGACCAACCAGGTGGCCAGTGCTGCCCTGGTGGCGCAGAGGGAGGAAGGCAATGAAGCCCCGGCAAAGGCGACGCCACTCAATGAGGATGCGCACAACGACGAACAAGGGCCCCCTACGGAATCAAGGGGCAACCAAGAGAAGTCCTCGCCAACCGACGAGCCTGTGCAAAAGAAGAAGTTAGTGCAACGCTGCTACTGCGACAACAGACCTTCCCTGGCTCCGGCGCCAGGAATCCTTCTGTCACGGGCTACGCCTTTAGGGACTTCCTTGGCAAATTTCCAAAGGATTTCCCCGCGGACTTGGATCCTTGCGTTGGTGTTCCCTTGAAGAGGAAAGGGTGATGTAGCACAGTGGCGGTAAGTATTTCCCTCACTTTGAGAACCAAGGTATCGATCCAGTGTGAGGTGCACGTCGAGTCACAAGTACCTGCACAAACACAAAGAGCTTGCACCCAACGCTATGAAGGGGTTGTCAATCCCTTATAGATTGTTTGAAAAGTGAGAACTAAAAGCAAAAAGTAAACAAAGCAAAGTAGAAGCAAAAGTGGAGACGATAGTTGTGAATAGACCCGGGGGTCGTAGTGTTCACTAGTGGCTTCTCTCATGAAAGAAAGTAGATGGTGGGTGAACAAATTACTGTCGAGCAATTGATAGAACCGCGCAAAGTTGTGACATCATCTATGGCAATCATTATATCTATAGGCATCACGTCCAAAACAAGTAGACCGATACTTTCTGCATCTACTATTACTCCACACATCGACCGCTATCCAGCATGCATCTAGTGTATTAAGTTCATAAGAACAGAGTAACGCCTTAAGCAAGATGACATGATGTAGATCGACAATCTCATATCTACAATAAAAGCCCATCTTGTTACCCTTGATGGCAACAACACGATGCGTGCCTTGCTACCCCTTCTGTCACTGGGAAAGGTCACCACACGGTATGAACCCAAAACCAAGCACTTCTCCCATTGCAAGAATCATAGATCTAGTTGGCCAAACAAAACCCAAGACTCGGAGAGACTTACAAGGATATCAAATCATGCATAAAAGAAATCAGCAAAGACTCAAATATATATCATAGATAATCTGATCACAAATCCACAATTCATCGGATCTCGACAAAAACACCGCCAAAGAGGATTACATCGGATAGATCTCCATGAAGATCATGGAGAACTTTGTATTGAAGATTCCAGAGAGAGAAGAAGCCATCTAGCTACTAACTACGGACCCATAGGTCTGAAGTGGACTACTCACGAGTCATTGGAGAGGTGCTGATTTTGATGTAGAAGCTCTCCAACTCCAAAGTCCCCTCCGGCAGGGCACCGGGAAGGGTCTCCAGATGAGATCTCGCGGAAACGGAAGCTTGCGGCGGCGGAAAAGTGTTTTCGGGGATGCCCTGATTTTTTTTGGATTTTAGGGAATATATAGGCCAAAGAGCTTTGGAAGGGGGGTGCCAGGGAGGCCACAAGCCTGGTAGCCGCCGCCCCTAGGTGGCCGCTACACGGCTTGTGGGCCCCCTGTGGCTCCCCTGCCTTGGCCCTCAAGTCCCCCGATCTTCTTCTGTTCTGGAAAAAATTATTTCGGGGATTTTATTCCGTTTGGACTCCGTTCCAAAATCAGATCTGAAAAGAGTCAAAAACACAGAAAAAACAGGAACTCGCACTTGGCACTGAATTAATAAGTTAGTCCCAAAAAAGATATAAAAGGTACATAAAACATCCAAAGTTGACAAGATAACAGCATGAAACCATCAAAAATTATAGATACGTTTCAGACGCATCAAGCATCCCAAAGCTTAACTCCTACTCGTCCTCGAGTAGGGAAGTGATAAAGAATGAATTTTTGATGCTTTCATGCTACCTAGCATAGATGTCCTTTGTAACTCCTCTTATGTGACGTGAATGTTCAGATCCATTAGATTCAAAACAATAGTTTGCTATTGATGTGGAGACAATGATAATTCAAGCAAACTAGCAAGGTAATCATGAACTTTCAAAATAACAAGGCCAAAAGATAGTTATCCCTACAAAATCATATAGTCTGGCTATGCTCTATCATCCTTGCACAACGAATTTAAATCATGCACAACCCCGGTATTGGCCAAGTAATTGTTTTCACACCTTTACTTTCTCAAACCTTTTCAACTCTCACGCAATACATGAGCGTGAGCCATGGTTTTAGCACTATAAGTGGAATGGAATGGGTGGAGGTTGCAAGACAAACAAGGAGAAGATGGTCACATTAACTAGGCATATCAATGAGCTATGGAGATGCTCATCAATAGACATCAATGTGAATGAGTAGGGATTGCCATAGAAATGATGCACTAGAGCTAAGAGTATGTGAAAGCTCTTGAAGAAAACTAGTGGGTGTACATCCAACTTGCTTGCTCACGAAGACCCAAGGCAATTTTGAGGAAGCCTATCATTGGAATATACAAGCCAAGTTATATAATGAAAATTTCCCACTAGCGATATGGTGGTGACAAAACGAGAGAGTCTCAATCATGAAGATCATGGTGCTTAATAAGCACAAGTGTGGAAGGATAGTAGCATTGTCCCTTCTCTCTTTTTCTCTCATTTTTGGTGGGCTCTTTGGCTCTCTCTTTTTTGTTTTTTTATTTATTTTGGTGGGCATCTTTGGCCTCTTTTTTTTATTTTTTATTTTTTTGTGGGATTCTTTGGCCTCTTTTATTTCCTCACATGGGACAATGATCCATCAATGATGATCATCACACTTACAACTCAAAACATAGAGCAATGATGACTCTATATGAAATGCCTTCGGTAGTGTACCGTGACAATGATCTAGCATGGCATAGACATAAATGGAAACATCATGCTAGCTATATTACGATCATGCAATTGCAATGTAGAAGTGGTGGCACATGTCATGGTGGTAGTTGCATGGCAATATATCTCGGAATGGCTCTGAAAAAGCCATAGTAGGTAGATATGGTGGCTGTTTCGAGGGAGGCTAATGGTGGGTTATGTGCACCGGCGAAAGTTGCACGGCACTAAAGAAGATAGTGATGGTCGAAAGTGAAAGTGCATTTAAACCATGGACTCAACATTAGTCATGAAGAAATCATATACTTATTGCAAAAGTTTTAGTAGTAATCGAAACAAAGCATTCAACGCATATTCCTAGGGGAAGGGTTGGTAGGTATAAACCATCGCGCGATCCTGACCGCCAAACAAAGGATGACAATCAATAGACTAGTCATGCTCAGACTTCATCACATAGCGGTTCACCATACGTGCATGCTACGGGAATCACTAACTTCAACAAAAGTATTTCTAGATCCACAACACCTTACTAACAACTTAAATATTACCACAACCACAACTCTAAACTAATTGAGATGAATCAAACTTCTCTTACTATTCAATGCACATCAAGGTGGAAGTTTTCATATCCCTTTGGATAACTATCCCTTTTGAGACTACTTTCATAGCATAAGCCAACTACCAAGCCACGCGCTTCCGTGCTCTAAAAGATATAAGTAAAGCACACAGAGCAAAAGCAACTAGCTCAAAAGATATAAGTGAAGCACATGTGAGCTGAATTGTCTACCAAAGGATATAAGTGAAGCTCAACAAAATCACGGTGAGTGCATGTCTCTCTATCTAGGTGTGCAGCAAGGAAGATTGTGACACAACAAAAATAAAAGACTCCTACGATACAAGACGCTCCAAGCAAAACACATAACATGTGGTGAATAAAAATATAGCCCCAAGTAACGTTTCCGATGGATGGAAGACGAAAGAGGGGATGCCTTCCTGGGGCATCCCCAAGCTTAGGCTTTTACGGCATACTTGAATCATCTAGGGGTGCCTTGGGCATCCCCAAGCTTGAGCTCTTGCCACTCTTTATCTCTTTGTCCATAAGAACTTCACCCAAAACTTGAAAACTTCACAACACGAAACTTAAACATAAACTTGTGATATCATTAGTATAAGAAAGCAAACGACCACTTCCTTAGGTATTGTAGCAAACTAAAATTCTACTTATGTTGATGTTGGGTTACTGTATTTTCAATCTTCCATGGCTAATACCCCCCCGATACTATCCATAGTTTCATCAAAATAAGCAACCAACTCAACAAAAACATAATCTCTTGACAGCAGACCAGTCTGTAGCAATCTGTATACTTCATATATGTGTGGTACTTAAAAATTCTGAAAACTTACGACAATTTGAAGAATTTGCGTAGAAATCAGCAGAAAAAAGAATAAACTCAAAATATCATACAGAAAAAAATGAAAATTCTTTTCGTGAGAAGAAAGTTTCTGTCTTTTCCAGCATGACCAAACGATCATCCCCAAGACTAATAATAATGGTTTCACTTGGCACAAACGCAAAAAGAAACACAAGAAACACAATCGTAACAGAATTATGAAAGTGTGGAAAACACAAAATAGAAATAAAAAGGATAGATTCTATGGGTTGCCTCCCAACAAGCGCTATTGTTTAACGCCCTTAGCTAGGCATTGATAACTCAATGATGCTCACACAAAAGACAAGAATTGAAGCACAACGAGAGCATCATAAAGCATGTGAAAATCACATCTAAATCTAACATACTTCCTATGCATAGGAATTTTTATAGGAAAACAGATTGTCAGGACAACCAATAGTTGCCATATGCAAGGAAGAAGAAAGAGACAATAGCAATCTCAATATAACGAGAGGAAATTTGGTAACATGAAAGTTTCTACCAAAATATTTTCCTCTCTCATAGCAATTACATGTGGGGTCAAAATCAAATTCAACAATATAGCTATCACAAAGGATATTCTTTTCATGATCCACATGCATGCAAAATTGACGCTCTTCAAAAATAGTGGGATTATCATCAACTAAAGTCATGACTTCTCCAAACCCACTTTCACTATTATTGCAAGTATCATTGCAACAAGTAGTGGACATAGCAAAACTAGCATCCCCAAGATTAGGGTTTTGCATATTTTTATCATGATTGTCACTAATAGTATTTCTAGTGAAACCATTGCAATCATGCTTTTCATTCAAGGAGCCCTCGTGAATCACTTCATAAATTTCTTCATCACGATTTTTAGATTCACGCATCTCAAGCAAAACTCCATAAAGATAGTCAAGTGGACTCAACTCACTAGCAATTGTCTCCACATAAGTGAATCTCTTAAAGAGATTAGCAAGTGGATGAGGATCCATATCAATAGATTTTCAGCAAGCGAAGATGCAAGCATATTGAAGGCACATGGCACACAAGCGAACAAAAAGCAAGCAAGAGAAAAGGGCGAACGAAAGAGGCGAACGAAAAAGGCAAAGGAGAAAGGCAAATGAAAACCGCAAATGTGAAGTGGGGGAGAGGAAAATGAGAGGCAACTTGCAAAAAAGGTAAATGCAAGAGATGAGTTTGTGACACCTACTTGGATAGATTTTCACTTGATCTCTCCTCCCCGGCAATGACACTAGAAATAGGCGTGTTGACGGGAGATTATTCTTGTCCTGATCTTCCTCGGCAAGCCATACTCCTCCCCGGCAACGACGCCAGAAATACTTCTGCTACTGCGACAATAGACCTTCCCTGCCAACAGCGCCAGGAATCCTTCTGTCACGGGGTACGCCTTTAGGGACTTCCTTGGCAAATATGCAAAGGATTTCCCCGCGGCCTTGGAGCCTTGTGTTGGTGTTCCCTTGAAGAGGAAAGGGTGATGTAGCACAGCGGCGGTAAATATTTCCCTCAGTTTGAGAACCAAGGTATCGATCCAGTGGGAGGTGCACGTCGAGTCACAAGTACCTGCACAAACACAAAGAGCTTGCACCCAATGCTATGAAGGGGTTGTCAATACCTTATAGATTGTTTGCAAAGTGAGAACTGAAAGCAAAAAGTAAACAAAGCAAAGTAAAAGCAAAAGTGGAGACGATAGTTGTGAATAGACACGGGGGCCGTAGTGTTCACTAGCGGCTTCTCTGATGAAAGCAAGTACACGGTGGGTGAAAAAATTACTGTCGAGCAATTGATAGAACCGCGCAAAGTTGTGGCGTCATCTATGGCAATGATTATATCTATAGGCATCACGTCCAAAACAAGTAGACCGATACTTTCTGCATCTACTACTATGACTCCACACATCGACCGCTATCTAGCTTGCATCTAGTGTATTAAGTTCATAAGAACAGACTAACGCCTTAAGCAAGATGACATGATGTAGATGGACAATCTCATATCTACGATAAAACCCCATCTTGTTACCCTTGATGGCAACAACATGATGTGTGCCTTGCTGCCCCTTCTGTCAATGGGAAAGGTCACCACACAGTAGGAACCCAAAACCAAGCACTTCTCCCATTGCAAGAATCAAAGATCTAGTCGGACAAACAAAACCCAAGACTCGGAGAGACTTACAAGGATATCAAATCATGCATAAAAGAAATCAGCAAAGACTCAAATATATATCATAGAAAATCTGATCACAAATCCACAATTCATCGGATCTCGACAAATACATCGCCAAAGAGGATTACATCGGATAGATCTCCATGAAGATCATGGAGAACTTTGTATCGAAGATCCAAGAGAGAGAAGAAGCCATCTAGCTACTAACTACGGACCCGTAGGTCTGAAGTGGACTACTCACGAGTCATTGGAGAGGCGATGATGTTGATGTAGAAGCCCTCCAACTCCAAAGTCCCTGCCGGCAGGGCCCCGGGAAGGGTCTCCGCATGAGATCTCGCGGAAACAGAAGCTTGTGTCGGCGGAAAAGTGTTTTCGTGGATGCCCTAATTTTTATCTGGATTTTAGGGAATATATAGGCCAAAGAGCTAGGGCAGGGGGGCGCCAGGGAGGCCACAAGCCTGGTAGCCGCCCCCTAGTGGCGGCTATAGGGCTTGTGGGCCCCCTGTGGCTCCCCTGCCTTGGCCCTCAAGTCCCCCGATCTTCTTCTGTTCTGGAAAAATTTAATACGGGAATTTTATTCCGTTTGGACTCCGTTCCAAAATCAGATCTGAAAAGAGTCAAAAACACAGAAAAAACAGGAACTCGCACTTCGCACTGAATGAATAAGTTAGTCCCGAAAAAGATATGAAAGGTACATAAAACATCCAAAGTTGACAAGATAACAGCATGAAACCATCAAAAATTATAGATACGTTTGAAACGTATCAAACGCCCAGTCTATTTCGTCAGCTCCCTCCTGCAAGGGGCCAGGAGGAGATATTCTGGAGGGCAGAAGCTGCTTTTTGGCCTCCTCATGGCCTCAAGAAAGTTGCACCACTACTTCCAAGCACATGAGCATACCGTCGTCACTCGCTTCCTGCAGCAAAGGGTTCTATGAAACCCCGATGCGACTGACCGGATAGTGGAGTAGGCATTGGAGTTGTCCAGCTTTGGCCTCAAGTTCGAGAGCACCTCAGACATACAGAGCAGGGCCTTGGTGGAATTCATTGCAGAATGGACCCCGACCACGGACGAAGAAACACCAGAATCAACCCTCCCGGGCAGAGAATCAGATCAGGAATGGGTCATGTACTTCTAGTCGGGGCGCCGGGGCTGGCGTACTGCTAGTCGCGCCTACCCGAGAGCATCTCAAGTATGTGATCCAGATGTATTTCCCCTAGGAGAAGTGAGCCAACAACACCATAGAGTATGAAGGGTTGCTTGCCGGACTCAGGATCGCGACAGATCTTGGAATTCGGAAGCTCATCATCAGAGGTGACTCCAAGCTAGTCATACGGCAAGTCAACAAAGACTATTAGAGCCCGTTGATGAAAGCCTATCTGGAGTAGGTGAGAAAGTTGGAGGAACGCTTTGACAGCCTACAGATGGTGCACGTACCCCGTGCTGAAAACACCATCGCAGATGACCTATCAAAACGCAGCACTTAAACTTCCCCTCGAACCAGGAACTTTCGTTCTACGACTGACTCAACCCTCCGTGGCACCACCAACCAAGACAGCCAAAAGGAAGAAGCTTAACTCATAGGCAAGTACTTCACGGCAGACCTGCCAAGGAGCTCCGACAAGAACCTTGCCGCGGAAGAAGTTGTCGGACTAGAAGCAAGGACTGCCGGGGGGATCCCACCCCGGCAGAAGACATGCCATTAGTCCTCACCATCGACCCCCATGCTCCGGCATGGGCGCAACACATAGTCTGATACCTCCAAACTGGGAATTGCCCGATAAACCCGAAGAAGCAGAAAAAGTAGCCTGCCAGTCAACATGTACCAATTCGTGGATGATGCCCTCTACAGAAGATGACTGAACGGCGTGAGGCTGAAGTGCATTCCCTAGGAGGAAGGACTAGAGCTGTTGGCCGAAATACAGGGAGGAATATGTGGATCCGATATAGGGTCAAGGGCCCTTGCTGGCAAGGCATTTCGGCAAGGTTTCTTCTGGCCCACAGCCCTCCAGGATGCAACTGCACTAGTAACCAAGTGTGAAGCGTGCCAGTTCCATTCAAGAAAGCTTCATCAACCGACACAAGCTCTCCAAACGATCCCTCTTTTATGGCCATTCTCGGTCTGGGGGCTCGATATTCTCGGGCCCTTCACCCGCGCCACCGGGGGCTTTGAGTACTTGTACGTCACAATCGACGAGTTCACAAAGTGGCCAGAAGTGGAGCCAGTGAGAAAGGTGATAGCGCAATCAACCATCAAGTTATTCAAGGGGATAGTTTGTTGCTTTGGCATCCCAAACAGGGTCATCACCAACAACGGCACCCAGTTCACGAGTCGCATCTTCATGCAATACGCCCAAGACCTCGGCGGCAAAATATCCTTCGCTTCCGTCGCTCACCCAAGGAGCAACGGTCAAGCCGAAAGAGAAAATGACGAGGTACTGCCCGGACTCAAGACCAGGACTTTTGACAATCTACGCAAGCATGGAAAGCACTGGGTTGATGGAATGTCGGCGGTTCTTTGGTCGATTAGAACGACACCAAATCGAGCCACCGACCAGGCATACTTCTCCCTGGTTTACGGGGCAGAAGCAGTTCTTCCCACGGAACTCATTTATGGATCACCTCAGGTGCTCGCTTATGATGAGCTTGAGCAAGAGCAATTGCGTCCAAACGACGCAGTGCTCCTCAAGGTAAGCCGGATTCAGGCGGCTGTGCGAGCCTCTTGCTATCAGCAAGCCTTGCGCCGCTATCATAGCCACAAGGTACGATCCAGAAGTTTTGAGTAAGGCGACCTGGTTCTTCGGCATGTTCAGTCGGCCATGAATACAAACAAGTTGATGCCAAAGTGGGAAGGCCCATATCGGGTAGTGCGAGTCACCAGGCCCGACGTTGTCCGCCTGGAGACCAAAGATGGCTTACCGATGAGCAACTCCTAGAATATTGAGGATCTTCGAAAGTTCTACCCGCAGGGAGAGGTTGCCGGGCTGACCGGCGACCACCTTTTGTACAAGTCTTGCCGAAGTTGCATGTAATCCTTTGTATAAAGCCAGGCGAAGACCCTGAGCACAGTCCAATAAAGCATAGCGTTCCGCATGATCATATAGATTCTCATGATAGAAAACATGCATGCATCTATGATTTTGTGAAACGCATAAACTAACATGGGGACCATAGCCCCGACAGATATTTTCCCTTTCTTCTTTCCTTTGAAAGACAGGTACAATCTCGCGCATATGTTTGCCGGGGGGGGAGATAGTGGGGATGCCCACAGCAGTAGCAAGAGCCAAGATGATCCACCCAAGGCCGAAAAAAGTAAACGCAGCCGGCAGATAAGTTGCAAGAGCTTTGAGTAAGTCATTGGGTGAGTATGTCCCTCTCCTCTCTAAACATCATTGATTCTCTCACGTGGAAAAACCTCTGCGCTGGGGATCACTATCACAAGCCTTCCAGATGTCGTCTCAAAGCACGCTCAACAATGTTTCCGGCATACCTCTTTTGTAAAAAGCGTTCTCGGCAACCCATGGCAAAGCCCAGAAGGGAGCTGAACACCCTGTCGGTAGTGACGGCTCCGGCAAGGTATTGCCCCAGCCCCAAGGTGCTTGTGACAAGGCCGATCACGCCAATGATTCCCCAGCAGACACACAAAGGTAGACCACGATAAAAAAAGAGAGAGATAGAAAGGGACTGTGGAGGAAGAGAAGCACTACTCTCTCGAACGAAACACTAAGCATACTACTAATAACAATAATTATGCTCAAAACACTGATTATAGTAACAAGGGGGCACGGGGGCTAGATCCGACGTGAACCTTGCACCCTCTTAACTTTGTCTACCCTGTCGACAATAGGCATGACCTTCTCCTCAAAGGGCTTGGGGTCCACGTCCTTCGGCAGGCGTACCATGGAGAGATTCAGATCGGGGTTCCTGTACGCCAGCTTTGTGAGCACCTTGAGGAGGACGTTCTGGCAGAGCCGTCGGGCCTCGCTCGCCAGCGACATCGCCTCGTCGGTCTGAACACGCTTCATGTCGTCGGCGAGACTATCGAAGAACAAAGCCAAATTGACGCTCGGAGGAGCCCCTGGAGAAGGAGAATAGCCAGGACCTTCGAGATCCATGGTGGCCAGCGGGTCGGCGATGGCGGACGCAACGTTAAGAAGGCGCTCCATCCACAACTTGATGGTCTTCACGTACTTGTTGTGGTCGACAGAGGCGGCATCGAGTTGCTCCACCGTGACCTGGAGCTTCCGAGTCAAATCCGCCTCCCAAGCTGCACCATCCTTGAATGCCTCCTCCATAGGAGTCAAATTTTTTTGCAGGGCGCCCAGGGAGGTATTGGCGCTATAAAGCTGGGTGGCCTTGTCAACCGCGACAGCCTCGACACCCTTCAAGGTGGCAAGGGCCTTGTCCCTCGTGGAGGAAAGCACCGACACCTTTTGTCGCGGAGGCCAGCGAGCCCTTTCACCATCCCGGTAAGCCCGTCCTTGGCGACTTGAGCGGGAGACGCTCGGTCGGTGACCTCCTCGAACTTGCCGGCATATTCTGAAGCCTGAGCACCGAGGTCGCTCCTGAACCGGTCTGTCAGCTCCTGAGTCTGCTGCGCCACCAGTTTCTCGACCTCCTCGTCCTTGGCACGGAGCCACTCGCTGAGTGATATGTCTAAAACGTATCTATAATTTTTGATGGTTTCATGCTATTATCTAGTCAAACTTTGGATGTTTTGTATGCCTTTTATATCTTTTTTGGGACTAACTTATTAACTCAGTGCCAAGTGCGAGTTCCTGTTTTTTCCGTGTTTTTTGACCCTTTTCAGAGGAGGATTTTAAACGGAGTCCAAATGGAATAAAACTTCCGAAACGATTTTTTCTGGAACAGAAGATACGCAGAAAGCTTGGGAACCAAGGCAGGGAGTCCCGGGGGAGGCCACAAGCCCTCATGGCGCGGGCTCCCAGGCTTGTGGGCTCCCTGGGCCTCCCCTGCCCTAGCTCCTTCGCCTATAAATTTCCTAAAATCCCAGAAAAAACCAGGAGATCCACGAAAACACTTCTCCGCCACCGCAGGCTTCTGTCTCCGCAAGATCCCATCTGGGGCATGTTCTGGTGCCCTCCGGAGGGGGATTCAGATACGTAGGGCTTCTTCATCAACACCATGACCTCTCCGATGATGCGTGAGTAGTTCACCATAGACCTACGGGTCCATAGCTAGTATCTAGATGGCTTCTTCTCTCTCTTGGATTTTCAATACGAAGTTCTCCACCAGGGGGGGCGGCTACCAGGCTTGTGGCCTCCCTGGCGCCCCCCCTGCCATAGCTCTTTGGCCTATATATTCCCTAAAATCCAGAAAAAAATCAGGGCATCAACGGAAACACTTCTCCGCCGCCGCAAGCTTCTGTTTCCGCGAGATCTCATCTGGAGACACTTCCCGGTGCCCTGCCGGAGGGGACTTTGGAGTTGGAGGGCTTCCACATCAACATCATCACCTCTCCAGTGACTCATGACTAGTCCACTTCAGACCTGCGAGTCCGTAGTTAGTAGCTAGATGGCTTCTTCTCACTCTTGGATCTTCAATACAAAGTTCTCCATGATCTTCATGGAGATCTATCCGATGTGATCTTCTTTTGCGGTCTGTTTGTCAAGATCCGATGAATTGTGGATTTATGATCAAATTATCTGTGAATCTTATTTGAGTTTCTTCTGATCTCCTATATGCATGATTTCATATCCTTGTAATTCTCTTCGAGTTGTGGGTTTATTTGGCCAACTTGATCTATGATTCTTGCAATGGGAGAAGTGCTTGGTTTTGGTTTCATACTGTGCGGTGACCTCACCAAGTGACAGAAGGGGTAGCGAGGCACGTATCGTGTTGTTGCCATCAAGGGTAAAAAGATGGTGTTTTCATCATTGGTTTGATTTTATCCCTCTACATCATGTCATCTTGCTTAAGGCGTTACTCTGTTTGTCATTAACTCAATACACTAGATGCATGCTGGATAACGGTCGATGTGTGGAGTAATAGTAGTAGATGCAGAAAGTATCGGTCTAGTTGTCTCGGACGTGATGCCTATATGCATGATCATTGCCTTAGATATCGTCATGACTTTGCGCGGTTCTATCAATTGCTCGATAGTAATTTGTTTACCCACCGTAATATTTTCTATTTTGAGAGAAGCCTCTAGTGAACACTATGGCCCCCGGGTCTACTTCACACCATATTTTCAGCCTTACTCTTTTACTTCGTTACACTTTCCGCCTTCAGATCTCACTTTGCAATAAATCTTGAAGGTATTGACAACCCCTTCATAGCGTTGGGTGCAAGCTCTTTTGTGTTTGCACAGGTACTCTGGACTCGACGAGATTCTCCTACTGGATTTATACCTTGGTTCTCAAACTGAGAGAAATACTTACTGCTCCTGTGCTGGATCACCCTTTCCTCTTCGAGGGAAAAACCAACGCAAGCCAAGTCTCCATCAACGTGCCAATTCCTCGCGCTGTTTTTTGAGAAGTAGCACTGAGCGCACACTCGCGAGCAGCGAACTACTTCTCATGGTCTTCTAGGCCGATCCGGATGTTGCTAAGGCGGGCTTCATCGTCTGAGATTCGATGCCGAGACTCTTCCTCCTCCTTCTGGACGTCATCCGACCGAAGGTTGAGCGCTTGGTCCTCGGCCTTCAGCTTCTCACGCTCGTTCTCCAGCGCATTGCAGGCCTCGTTGAAGTGAGCCCGCGTTTCATCGAAACGCTTCTCAAATGCCTCCTTCGCTGCCTTGATGACCGCCTCCTGGGAGTCCAATTTCTCCCTCCTAGCACGATACAAGGCTTCGAGCTAGCCGACATGGTCTCTCATGGACAGGAAGAGCTGCTCCTCGCTGTGCTTTCCGCATTCGGCTTCCAGCCCCACCGAGGCGTCGGGACCAACGCCGGCGGAAACCTCCGCATCAACGCTCTCCCACTCCACCAAGATCCTCGATCTCTCCACCCTCAGCGGGAGAACGAACGTTTCCTCGCCGATGCGCAGGTACGCGCTGCCCGGGATATCCTCGGGCCTGGGAGGCTGACCGCCGCCTGCCTCTCCTCCGGCGGGCTGCTATTCCTCGCCCTTGGCAGTCTCCTCGCCCCCGGCGAGCGAAGAGTCGTCGGGGCGCGCCTCCGGGCCCTCGACGGGCCCCTCTACAGGCTCTTCGATATCCCGCTCCTCGTGGGCGGCCTCGCACGCTGTGGCGTCAGCGGCCTCAGCTGCCGCTTCATGGCAACCTCCGTAACCATGGCGTCAACGTCATCTCCTCCGCGGGAGAAGGATCTGGGGGACAAGAAGAGAGGAGGAATAATCAAGATCAGGCCAATTAATCAAGAATTCTAATCAAGGCCCAACTTGCGGATGCTCCTGGACAAATGCTTACCTTCCTCCTGCTAGTGGATGGTAGTTCCCACCTCCCCGGCAACGTTCATTGCCGGGGGCTTGTCCTAGAACTCCGCAGGCTCCGGCAAGGCGCACTGTGGGCTTTGCCGGATGCTGGCCATAGGTGTGGTCAGAAGCTCGGTGAACCCTCCGGAACGTCCGCCAAGGGGCTGTCGCTAGTCGGCTCAACGGCGCTTGTCGGGAGCCCATCACCGGCTGGCGCATCAACGTCCACCATGGGATCGCCATCGGCTGGCGACCTGGAGCTTGTCGAGGGCACACCATCAGCCGACATGTCCGCCTCGCCAACGGCTCGCCGGAGGCCAAAACCCTAGCCCTCTTCGCCAACCTTTGGGTCAGCGTCTGGGTGTCCCTGCGGGTGGACGGCGGCATCAAATCAGTAAAAACACCAAGCAACAAAGGATGATGGGGAGACGGGAGATCGAACTGTTACTCTTCATCCTCCTCCTCCGAACTCGTCAAGGGGGGCGCCGCCCTCGGATGTTTGGTGGGTGCGGCAAGCGGGCCTTGGCGGACCGGGGTGTTGGAGCCGACGCGACAGAGCACTCGCTTGGGCTTCTAGCTAGCCAAGTGCTCCCCCATCTCCTCCGGCTCCTCCTGCACCCCAGCGGCAGGAGCCCGTTCCTCTAGGCAACCCCCAATAGCCGAGCTGCCGGCACCCCCGGCAAACTCCGCTTACGGCAGCACCTCTCCACCAATCGCTTCCCAGCCATGGAAGCCCCCATCCCTAGCCACGAGGGCGAGGGTATGTTCCTCCACCCGGTGGGCGATGTGCGCTTCTTCCTCAATGGTGGTCTCGTGGATGAGGCCGGTTTCTTCACGGATGGAAACCTCTGACAATCCATCGAAGAAAGACGAGACCACCTCTGTCGCGGGGTCTAGCAAGGTTGCGAACATGCCGTGAGCATCACAATTCGGCATCATCCCAATGAGGTTGCTCAGGGCCGAGCTGATGCACAATGGAAAGACCCCCCGCGGCAGACGGATCTTCAGCTCAGAGCTGAACAACTTCTGACAAAAGTACCCAAGTTCCATGGCCGTCACATTGTTGTCCACCCCCGTTCGCAGCTGCATGACATCCGCCGCATTCACAAAGGCCGAAGCCGACCTCCCTCCCCTGTACTGGAGGGGGTGATGCACATGCGGATGAAATCGGCAACCAGCATATCCATTGTCAACCCCGCGGCCCTGACGCGCGGGATCCTGGTGGTGGCGATCGTCAGCTTATCATCATCAGGGGACAAATCGCTCCAGCCCTCTCCCCGGGACCCAATCCTGGAGGTCATGGGCTCGCAACAAGGCAGGTACCCCTCCTGAAGAATCCATCACCATTTCCCCCGCCACTCGTCCCACTTATCGCGGAGGGTACCACTCGGGTACGCCTCCTTGCACCTAGTCCTTGGGACCCAGGAGATGGAGCCTGAAAGGGCCTCCCCGCCCTGGATACGAGGAGTGAAGTAGTGGCGGAAGAGAGCTGTGTTGGGAGTGATCCCGACGGAGTTCTCGCAGAGGTGCACGAAGATGGAAATGCATGTCACTGTGTTCGGCGTAAAGTCGACGAGGCGGAAGCCGTAGGTGTGCAGGAGGTTGACAAAGAACTCTGAGAATGGCGGGCAAAGCCCGCAAAAGAATTAGTCGACGAAGAAGGGGAACTGGTCCCCCCCCCCACTTCCCGTCCCGGGGAGCACCTGGTTGGCCGGATGCGCCTTCGTCTCGACAGCCCACATGATCTAGTAGCGTCTCTTCAGAGTGGCCATATCCAGACCCTTGGGGAAGTAGGTGTACTTCTTCGCAGCCTCGCCAACTCCTTTTCCGTGCCGACGCCATTTTTCCTGGATTCCTTTGGCGGCATAGCAACGGTGGAAGATGGACGATGTCACCTGAAGCAGAACCTCAGGGAGGGAACGATGGCGTGGACAAGCTCTAGACAAGGGAGGTGATAGCGGAGGCGTTTGAGATTGCAAATGGACCGGGAACAGTGGGCTAGGAGGGCTCGTGTTTACCCCTCTTATGGAGACACGGGCCGACCCTTTGCCTACTCAACCAACGGTTCCCCACGCTTGCGGCCGCCTAGGCCACCGCGCGCACGACTCCCCTTCCCGCGCGTTCAATGTGCGATGTGGGGAAAAGCAACTGCCAGCAGATCCACCCATGAAGGCCCGTGACCTCTTTGGGCCTAGCCCAACAACGCTTCGCATGCATGTGTGGCCCAGGCCCGGGGGCTCCTGTCGGTGCACTAATGACTGGGGTCACTAGTGCCCAGACTTGTGCATGGGTGCAAAGAGCCCGTGCCACCAGGGCATGGCAGGACCCAGACAAGATGCATCCCCCAAGATAATCAAGGCCTAGGCAAGCCTGCCTTGCCGGGAAGATAACCAAGGCCACGCCCATTTGATGGGCGTGATGAGATCACCAAGTACAAGACCTCGGCAAGCCTCCCTCGCCGGGATGACGATCGAAGCCCCCGGCAAGCTTCCTTGCCGAGACAAATACCCAAGGCCCCGACAAGCTCCCTTGCCGGGATGACGGGGCTAAGCACTCGAGGGCAACAACCCTTGCCACAGTGCCACCGCCTCCCAAGTTCCTGCGCATTCTGCATGCGCCATCGCAACGTCCAGGTGTTGAAACACCTGTATATGTGTCTTCACCAACATATCGCTAACGAGGATAAGATGTGCATTTAACGCACTTGACAGTGCTAGATGGATAAGCACCGCTCTAGGTTCACTGTAACTTCTCGTGAACCTACCATCGAGCATTGGAGGTGACCGCTTTGCCTATAAGAGCAGGCCCTTAGCTCATGCACAAGGGGTCACGCTCTTTGGACATTGGCCCATAAGAAGGTTATCAACAGTCACTGTAACAATCAACAACAAAATGCTTAATACAACCAGACAAGCAGGACGTAGGGTTTTACACATAAGTGGCCCAAACCTGGGTAAAAAGGCTTGCCGGGTGCTGATCGTTAGCTCTGCTCTTGACGTCACCTTTCCCCGCCCTACAATCACAAGGGTTTCACATTGAATTCCCATAGGTGTCGACCTAGCATCGCCGACAGTTACCATCCAAGCCCCCGGTCTATGATCGACAACACTTTACCGTGTATTAGAAGTAATTTTGTCATGTTAGCGCCGATATGCAAAAAGTGTATGTACACAAAAGTACTTGGAATAATGTTTGTGATGGATTTTTCTAACTCGTAGCACCAAGGCAGCTGTTACGGGTAACTATTGATACAAGTTTTTAAAGCAACTTTTCTCTATGACCTTACCCGGGTGACTTGATGTCCGCCCTTTTTTGGTCATACTATATCTAATACCCTTGCCGGGGGTGTAGGTACTATCCTTTACAGGAAGTTGACGTCAACATGCATACCTTGAATAGTGGGCCTTGAGAAGCTACTAATGAAATGGAGGATCTTGATGCTTTGAGGTCTTCATGATGCCATGCCTTTGTTTCATAGAGTGTGTTGGACCATAGCTCGGTTGACCGATCACATAATGCCTACTGGGTTACTCCCACGACTACCCATGGGATTTTAAGGATGAAATTGTGTTTATGAGGGACATACCTTGATGGTGTTTGGGTCGTGTTGTGTGAGCTGTATCCCTATGTACTCTTAGCCGAAGATGTATCTGGATGATCGGATTGAGCTCAGGCTCGTTTGCCTTCCCTCCGCGCCTTTGTTTCCGTCTTGTGGCTTGAAGCGTCGTTTTCGTGTTGGCACTCAACTACCAGTGCAGCCGTGTGCTCCTCGGTCCGGAAAGAACGCTCTGTATTTCCATTTTAGCGTGATGATTCCCTTGGGTCCGGGAATTTTGAGCTTCATGTAGGCGTAGTGGGGTACTGCGTTAAAGAGGGTGAAAGCTGTGCGGCCGAGCAGAGCATGGTGTCCGCTATGAAAGGGGATGATATCCAAGATCAAGTCCTTGCTGCGAAAGTTGTCGGTAAAACTGAAAACGACTTCCAGTGTTATAATGCCCGAGCAGCGGGCTTCGACGCTGAGAATCACTCCTTTAAAGGTAGTGCGGCTTGGTTTGATGAGTGATGGGTCTATGCCCATCATTTTCACCGTATCCGAACAAATCCGATTAAGGCTACTTCCTCCATCCATGAGGACTCGAGTGAGGTGGAAATTATCAATGATGGGGTCGAGGACCAGGGCGGCCGGCCCTTCATGACAGATACTAGTCGGATGATCCCTGTGGTCGAAAGAGATCAGGCAAGCCAACCATGGATTGATTTCGGTGCTACGGGCTCTATGACGTATACCTCCCGAAGGGTCCGTTTCCTCTCCTTTTTGGGTATATGGGTGATGTAGATCTTGTTCACGGTCTTGACCTCGGGAGGGAACTGTTTTTGGACTCCATTGTTTGGGCCACGGGGCTCCTCGTCATCTTCACTTCGTGGGCCCCTGTTTTGTTCATCGGTGGCAAGCTTGTCGTCCGGTTTAAACACCCGACAATTACGATTGGTGTGGGTGGCGGGCTTGTCTTGGGTCCATGAATTTAGCATGGCCGTTCCATGATTCTATCCCATGGAGTTGGTCCATCCCTATTCCCTTTGAAGGGTTTCTTCCACTAACCAGGCTTTGTACTACAGAATCCAGCATTTATTGTTGCATCGTCGGCATCACCATTACGGTGGCGGCATTTGTTCTTGTTTTTTCTTGGCTTGCCGTTTCCGTCCTGAACTTCAGAGGTTCCCGGGTCGTCCACATTATGGTTGCGCCGAGCTAGCCAATTATCTTCACCCTCGCAAAAGCGGGTCATGAGGGAGGTAAGGGCGGACATTGTTCTTGGCGTGTCCTGGTCGAGTTGTCTGGCAAGCCATTCATCCCGGATGTTGCGTCGAAAATAAGTTATTGCTTCGGCATCCGGACTGTCTATGATTTGATTCTTCTTGGCGAGGAACCGGTTCTAGAATTCTCTAGCTGATTCTCCAGTCTTTTAGATGATGTTGCTTAGGTCGGATGAATCTGGTGGTCGAACATATGTTCCCTAAAAGTTAGATAGGAAAGCCTCCTCAAGGTCTCCCAGCTTCTAATGGAATCTCCAGGTAGGCTGTTTAGCCAATGTCTTGTCGGTCCTTTGAGTTTTAGTGGCAAGAATTTTATGGTGTGGAATTTGTGTCCTTTGGCCATATGAATTTGGACAAGGAAATCTTTTATCCACACAGTAGGGTATGTTGTCCAGTCATATTGGTCAATGCTTACGGGTTAAAACCCTTCTCGGAACTGGTGCTGCATGCCCTCATCCGTGAAACACAGTACATGACCGGCGCCTTTGATCCGTGTTATGATGTGCTGGAGATCGGTTCCGGGTTGAACCCGGTAGGTTTCCCGGACATTGCTCTTGTACGAGATCTCAGGTGGTTCATCATCCCATCGAGTGGGTCAGTACCTCCTAGATCCGAAGATGGACGTGTTGCGACCTTATTTGATGTATCGTGGGTCGAGTACGTCCCCATTGTGCATAAGCTCTTTGCCTTTTCGGCGCGGAGGTTCAGGTCTATACTTGTTCTCCCTGGTTGTTCTATCGTGCCCTCGAGGTGGGCGATCAGGCTGGTCATAGTCGGTGCATCGGGGGGACACGTGATGTGGGGCCTCATCGTCAAACTATGGGAGCAGGCGTCAGCGCAGGTATGTTTTCTTCCGGTGTGGCTGTTGGGGAACGTTGCATGGGAAACAAAAATATTCCTACGTACACGAAGACCTATCATGGTGATGTCCATCTACGAGTGGATATTAGATCTACGAACCCTTGTAGATCGCACATCGGGAAGTGTTAAGAAACGCGGTTGATGTAGTGGAACGTCTTCACGTCCCTCGAACCGTCCCACGATCCGTTCCGATCTAGCATCGAACGGATGGCACCTCCGCGTTCAGCACACGTACAGCTCGACGATGATCTTGGCCTTCTTGATCCAGCAAGCAAGATGGAGAAGTAGATGAGTTCTCTGGCAGCGTGACGGTGCTCCGATAGTGGTGATGATCTACTCCTGCAGGGCTCCACCTCAGCTCCGCAGAAATCCGACATATAGGTAAAACTATGTGGAATTGGCTAGAGTTGCACGTGGCAAAGTTGTGTCTCAAAAATCCCTAAACCACCACTATATATAGGAGGGAGGGGGAGGGGCTAGTCTTGAGGTACAAGGACCTCAAGGTTCGCCGGCCGCCAGGAGGAGGAGGACTCCTCCTCCAATTCGGTTTGAGAAGGAGGAGTCCTCCTCTTCCTTCCCACCTCCCTCTTTCCTTTTATTTTTATTTTTCCTTTGGTATTTTCTTATGTGGCGCCATAGCCCTCTTGGTCTGACTCCACCAGCCCAATAAGGACTTTGTGCTCCACCCTAGGGCCTTGGGATCACTCCCGGGTGGGTGGGCCCCTCCCGGTGAACACCCGGAACCCATTCGTCATTCCCGGTACATTGCCGGAATTGCCCGAAACTTTCCGGTGACCAAATGAAACCATCCTATATATCAATCTTCGTTTTCGGACCATTCCGAAAACCCTTGTGGCGTCTGTGATCTCATCTGGGGCTCCGAACAACATTCGGTAACCACACATATAACTCAACTATACTAAAACATCATCGAACCTTAATTGTGCAGACCCTGCGGGTTCGAGAACTATATAGACATGACCCGAGGCACTCCTCGGTTAATATCTAATAGCGGGACCTGGATGCCCATATTGGATCCTACATATTCTCCGAAGAACTTATCGGTTGAACCTCAGTGTCAAGGATTCATATAATCCCGTATATCATTCCCTTTGTCCTTCGGTATGTTACTTGCCCGAGATTCGATCGTCAGTATCTGCATACCTATTTGAAAATCGTTACCGGCAAGTCTCTTTACTCATTCCGTAATACAAGATCCCGTGACTTACACTTAGTCACATTGCTTGCAAGGCTTGTGTGTGATGTTGTATTACCGAGTGGGCCCTCAGATACCTCTCCGTCACACGGAGTGACAAATCCTAGTCTTGATCCATACTAAATCAACGGACACCTTCGGAGATACCTGTAGAACACCTTTATAGTCACCCATTACGTTGCGATGTTTGATGCACACAAGGTATTCTCCGGTGCCAGTGAGTTATATGATCTCATGGTCATAGGAACAAATACTTGACATGCAGAAAACAATAGCAATAAAATGAGACGATCAATACGCTACGTTCATAGTTTGGGTCTAGTCCATCACATGATTCTCCTAATGATGTGATCCAGTTATCAAGTGACAACACTTGCATATAGTTAGAAAACCATGACTATCATTGATAAAGTGGCTAGCCAACTAGAGGCTTGCTAGGGACATTGTTTTGTCTATGTATCCACACATGTATCTATGTTTTCATTCAATACAATTATAGCATGGATAATAAACGATTATCTTTAAAAAGGAAATATAATAATAATTATTTATCATTGCCTCTAGGGAATATTTCCAACAGTCTCCCACTTGCACTAGAGTCAATAATCTAGTCCTCACATCGCCATGCGATTTACATTGTAATAAATCTAACACCCATACAGTTCTGGTGTTGATCATGTTTTGCCCGTGGAAGAGGTTTAGTCAGCGGGTCTGCTACATTCAGATCCGAGTGCACTTTGCAAATATTCACGTCCTCTCCTTCGACGTAGTTGCGGATGAGGTTGAAGCATCGTTTGATGTGCCTGGTCTTCTTGTGAAACCTTGGTTCATTTGCTAGAGCAATGGCACCAGTGTTGTCATAGAATAGAGTTATTGGATTTAGTGCACTCGGCACAACTCCAAGATCCGTCATGAAGTGCTTCATCCAGACACCCCTCCTTGGTTGTCTCTGAGGCATCCATGTACTCCGCTTCACATGTAGAATCTGCTACGACGCTTTGCTTGGAACAGCACCAGCTTACTGCACCCCCATTAAGAATAAATATGTATCCGGTTTGCGACTTAGAGTCATCCGGATCGGTGTCGAAGCTTGCGTTGACGTAACCCTTTACGACGAGATCTTCGTCACCTCCATAAACAAGAAACATTTCCTTTGTCCTTTTCAGGTACTTCAGAATATTCTTGACCACCGTCCAGTGATACACTCCTGGATTACTCTAAAACCTGCCTCCATATTATGGCCAAGCTGACGTCTGGTCTAGTGCACAACATTGCATACATGATAGAACCTATGGCTGAAGCATAGGGGACAAAGCTCATTTGTTCTCTATCCTTCGCAGTTGCTGGGCACTGAATCTTACTCAATTTTATACCTTGAAACACTAGCAAGAACCCTTTCTTGGACTGATCCATTTTGAACTTCTTCAGAACTTTATCAATTAATGTGCTTTGTGAAAGTCCTATCATGCGTCTCGATCTATCCCTATAGATCTTAATGACTAGAATGTAAACAGCTTCTCCTAGGTCCTTCATAGAGAAACTTTTATTCAAGCAATCCTTTACGCTCTCCAAAAACTCCACGTTGTTTCCAATCAGCAATATGTCATCCACTTATAATATTAGAAATGCCACAGAGCTCCCACTCAGTTTCTTGTAAATACAAGATTCTCCAACCACTTGTATAAACCCAAATGCTTTGATCACCTCATCAAAGCGCTTATTCCAACTCCGAGATGCTTGCACCAGTTCATAAATGGATCGCTGGAGCTTGCAAACTTTGTTAGCATTCTTTGGATTAACAAAACCTTCGGGTTGCATCATATACAACTCTTCCTTACGAAAACCGTTAAGGAACGCTGTATTGACATGCATATGCCAGATTTCATAATCGAAAAATGTAGCTATTGCTAACATGATTCGGACGGACTAAAGCATCTCTACCGGTGAGAACGTCTCATCATAGTCAACTCCTTGAACTGGTGAAAAACCCTTTGCCACAAGTCGAGCTTTATAAACGGCCACATTATCGTCTGTGTACGTCCTCTTCTTAAAGATCCATTTGTTCTGAATAGCCTTGCGGCCTTCAGGTAGTACTCCCAAAGTCCACACTTTGTTTTCGTACATAGATCCTATCTCGGACTTCATGGCCTCTAGCCATTTGTAGGAATTCGGGCGCACCATTGCTTCTTCATAATTCGCAGGTTCATTGTTGTCTAACAACATAATTCATAAGACAGGATTACCGTACCACTCAGGAGAAGTACGTGATCTTGTCGACCTGCGATGTCCGATAGGAACTTGATCCGAAGTTACATGATCATCGTCATCAACTTCCTCCTCAACTGGCGTCGCAACGACAGGGGTTTCCCCTTTCCCTGTGCCACCATCTAGAGGGATTAGATGTTCGACAACCTCATCAAGTTCTATCTTCCTCCCACTCAATTCTTTCGAGAGAAACTCCTTCTCAAGAAAAGCTCCGTTTTTAGCAACAAACACTTTACCCATGGATTTGAGATAGAAGGTGTACCCAAGTGTCTCCTTTGGGTAACCTATGAAGACGCACTTTTCTGCTTTGGGTTCCAGCTTTTCAGGCTGAAGCTTTTTGACATAAGCATCACATCCCCAAACTTTAAGAAACGTCAACTTCGGTCTTTTTCCATACCACAGTTCGTATGGTGTCATCTCAACGGATTTTGATGGTGCCCTATTTAAAGTGAATTCAGCTGTCTCTAATGCATAACCCCAAAACGATAAGGGCAAATAGGTAAGAGACATCATAGATCGCACCATTTCTAACAAAGTACGATTATGACGTTCGGACACACCATTACACTGTGGTGTTCCAGGCGGTGTTAGCTCCAAAACAATTCCACATTGTTTTAAGTGAGCACCAAACTCGAAACTCAGATATTGAACCCCCACAATCAGACCATAGGAACTTGATCTTCTTATTACGATGATGTTCAACTTCACTCTGAAATTGCTTGAACTTCTCAAACGTTTCAGACTTGTGCTTCATCAAGTAGACATAACCTTATCTAGTCAAATCATCGGTGAAGGTGAGAAAATAACGATATCCTCCGTGTTCCTCCACACTCATCGGACCGCACACATTGGTATGTTTGATTTCCAACAAGTCACTTGCAAGCTCCATTGTTCCGAAGAACGGAGTCTTAGTCATCTTGCCCATGAGGCATGGTTCGCACGAGTCAAGTGAATCAAAGCCAAGTGACTCCAAAAGTCCATCAGAATCGAGTTTCTTCATGCACTTTACACCAATATGACCTAAGCGGCAGTGCCACAAAAACATGGCGTTATCATTGTTAACTCTAACTCTTTTGGTCTCAATATTATGTATATGTGTATCATCGTTATCAAGATTCAATATGAACAATTCTCTCACATTGGGTGCATGACCATAAAAGATATTACTCATAGAAATAGAACAACCATTATTCTCTGACTTAAACAAGTAACCGTTTCGCAATAAACAAGATCCAGATATAATGTTCATGCTTAATGTAGGCACTAAATAAGAATTATTTAAGTTCATAACTAATCCTGATGGCAACTTAAGTGAAACTGTATCGATGGCGATTGCATCAACCTTGGAACCATTTCCCACGCGCATCGTCACTTCATCCTTCGCCAGCCTTCGTTTATTCCACAGTTCCTGTTTCGAGTTGCAAATATGAGCAACAGAACCGGTATCGAATACACGGGCACTACTACGAGAGTTGGTTAAGTACATATCAATAACATGTGTACCGAATATACCTGATTTTTCCTTGGCCGCCTTCTTATCACCCAAATACTTGGGGCAGCTGCGCTTCTAGTGACCAAGTCCCTTGCAATAATAACACTCTGTTTCAGGCTTAGGCCCAGCCTTGGGTTTCTTCGTCGGGTTGGCAATAGGCTTGCCGCTCTTCTTGGAGTTACCCTTCTTGCCTTTGTCGTTTCTCTTGAAACTAGTGGTCTTATTGACCATCAACACTTGATGCTCTTTCCGGAGTTCTGACTCTGTGACTTTCAGCATCGCGAATAACTTGTCGGGTGACTTGTTCATCCCTTGCATGTTATAGTTCAACACAAAGCTCTTGTAGCTTGGTGGCAGTGATTGAAGAATTTTCTCAGTGATAGCCTCTTGCGGGAGTTCAATCCCCAGCTGAGCTAGCCGGTTTGAGTACCCAGACATTTTGAGCACATGTTCACTGACAAACGAATTCTCCTCCATTCTCAAGCATAGAATGTATCGGAGGTCTCATACCTCTCGGTCCGGGCGTTCTTCTAAAAGATAAACTTCAACTCCTGGAACATCTCATGTGCTCCATGACGCACAAAGCGATGTTGAAGTCCCGGCTCTAAGCCATACAAGACTGCACATTGAACTACTGAGTAGTCCTCCTTACGTGTTAACCAAGCGTTCTTAACATCTTGATCAGCCGTAGCGGGTGGTTCATCTCCTAGCGCAACATTAAGGACATAATCCTTCTTCCCAGCTTGCAGGATCAACTTAAGATTACGATCCCAGTCAACAAAGTTGCTTCCATCATCTTTCAGCTTAGCTTTCTCTAGGAACGTATTAAAATTCAGGGTGACTGTTGGGTGAGCCATTGATCTACAACACAAATATTGCAAAGTGGACTTAGACTATGTTCAATACAATTAGAGTTTAATTAATCAAATTACTAATAAACTCCCACTCAAAAAGTACATCCCTCTAGTCATTTGAGTGGTTCATGATCCAAATTCACTAACTCAAGTCCAATTATCATGTGAGTTGAGAATAGTTTCAGTGGTAAGCATCCCTATGCCAATCATATCAACTATACGATTCATGCTCGAACTTTCGGTCTCTTGTGTTCGAGGCCATGTCTGCACATGTTAGGCTCGAGAAGTTTAACCCGAGTGTGCCGCGCATGCAACAGTTTTGCACCCGTTTTATGTGAACGTTGAGTCTATCACACCCGATCATCACGTGGTGTCTCAAAAAGACGAACTGTCGCAACGGTGCAGAGTCGGGGAGAACACAATTTCTTCTTGAAATTTTAGTGAGAGATCACGTTATAGTGCTACCGTTGTTCTAAGAAAATTAATGTGCAGAAAAGGATTAACATCCTATGCAATTCATAAGTGGCATGATATGGCCATCATCTTGTGCTTCTTGATCTTCATCACCAAAGCACCGACATGATCTTCTTGTCACCGGCACCACACCAATATCCATCATCATGATCTCCATCAATGTGTTGCCATCGAGGTTGTCGTGTTATCTATGCTATTACTACTAAAGCTACGACCTAGCAATACCGTAAACGCATCTGCAAACACAAAACGTTAGTTTAAAGACAACCCTATGGCTCCTACCGGTTGCCATAGCATCGACGTGCAAGTCGATACTAACTATTACAACATGATCATCTCATACATCCAATATATCACATCATGTCATTGGCCATATCATATCACAAGCATACCCTACAAAAACAAGTTAGACATCCTCTAATTTGTTGTTGCATGTTTTACATGGTTGCTATGGGTAGCTAGTATGATCGCATCTTACATACGCAAAACCCACAACGGAGATGTGCAAATTGCTATTTAACCTCTCCAAGGACTGCCTCGGTCAAAACCAATTCAACTAAAGTTGAAGAAACTGACCCCCGCCAGTCATCTTTATGCAACGAGATTGCATGTCAATCGATGAAACCAGTCTCTCATAAGCGTACGAGTTATGTCGGTCCGGGCCGCTTCGATCCAACAATACCGCCGAATCGAGAAAAGACTAAGGAGGGCAGCAAATCGAACATCACCGTCCACAAACCTTTTGTGTTCTACTCGAGATAACATCTACACATGAACATTGCTCATGATGGCACTTTTGGGGAACGTTGCACGGGAAACAAAAAATTTCCTACGCACACGAAGACCTATCATGGTGATGTCCATCTACGAGTGGAGATTAGATCTACGTACCCTTGTAGATCGCACAGCAGGAAGCGTTAAGAAACTCGCTTGATGTAGTGGAACGTCTTCACGTCCCTCGAACCGCCTCATGAACCGTCCCGCGATCCGTTCCGATCTAGCACCGAACGGACGACACCTCCGCATTTAGCACATGTACAGCTCGACGATGATCTTGGCCTTCTTGATCGAGCAACCAAGACGGAGAAGTAGATGAGTTCTCCGGCAGCATGACGGTGCTCCGGTGGTGGTGGTGATCTACTCCTGCAGGACTCCGCCCAAGCTCCGCAGAAATCCGATCTAGAGGTAAAAGTATGTGAAATAGGCTAGAGTTGCACGCGGCAAAGTTGTGTCTCAAAAATCCGTAAACCACCACTATATATAGGAGGGAGGGGGAGGGGCTAGCATTGAGTGACATGGCCCTCAAGGTGCGCCGGCTGCCAGGAGGAGGAGGACTCCTCCTCCAATTCGGTTTGGCAAGGAGGAGTCCTCCTCTTCCTTCCCACCTCCCTCTTTCCTTTTATTTTTATTTTTCCTTTGGTATTTTCTTATGTGGCGCCATAGCTCTCTTGGGCTGACTCCACCAGCCCAATAAGGACTTGGTGCGCCACCCTAGGGCCTTGGGCTCACTCCCGGTGAACACCCACAACCCATTCGTCACTCCCGGTACAATGCCGGAATTGCCCGAAACTTTCTGGTGACCAAATGAAACCATCCTATATATGAATCTTCGTTTCCGGACCATTCCAGAAACCCTTGTGACATCTGTGATCTCATTCGGGACTTCGAACAACATTCGGTAACCACGCATATAACTCAACTATACTAAAACATCATCGAACCTTAAGTGTGCAGACCCTGTGGGTTCGAGAACTATGTATACATGACCCGAGGCACTACTCGGTCAATATACAATAGCAGGACCTGGATGCCCATATTGGATCCTACATATTCTCCGAAGATCTTATCGGTTGAACCTCAGTGCCAAGGATTCATATAATCCCGTCTGTCATTCCCTTTGTCCTTCGGTATGTTACTTGCCCGAGATTTGATCGTCAGTATCCGCATACCTATTTCAATCTCGTTACCGGCAAGTCTCTTTACTCGTTCCGTAATACAAGATTACGTGACTTACACTTAGTCACATTGCTTGCAAGGCTTGTGTGCGATGATGTATTACCAAGTGGGCCCCGAGATACCTCTCCGTCACACGGAGTGACAAATCCCAGTCTTGATCCATACTAACACAACGGACACCTTTGGAGATACCTGTAGAGCACCTTTATAGTCACCAAATTACGTTGCGACGTTTGATGCACACAATGTATTCCTCCGCTGCCAGTGAGTTATATGATCTCATGGTCATAGGAACAAATACTTGACACGCAGAAAACAATAGCAATAAAACTACACGATCGATATGCTAGATTCGTAGTTTGGGTCTAGTCCATCACATGATTCTCGTAATGATGTGATCTAGTTGTCAAGTGACAACACTTGCATATAGTCAGAAAACCTTGACTATCATTGATCAACTGGCTAGCCAACTAGAGGCTTGCTAGGGACATTGTTTTGTCTATGTATCCACACATGTATCTATGTTTTCATTCAATACAATTATAGCATGGATAATAAACAATTATCTTTAAACAGGAAATATAATAATAACTATTTATCATTGCCTCTAGGGCATATTGCCAACAGTGGCCACTCTGTGCCGTATCTTTCTTCGGTCACTAGGATTTTGGTCCACCTATTATTGATGGTATCATGTTTGTCCTGGAGCTGTTTTTGCTTTTCTTTTGAGCTTTGGGTGGTGGCTATAAGCTGTTGCCGGAATTTCTCTTGGCCTTCACGGTCTTCGGGAATGGCGAATTCTTCGTCCACAAGGTCGTCTAGGTTGTCAACGGGAGGAAGGTAATCTTGTTCGTTGTCCGAATTGTTGCTGTCATCAGGATCATCATTGCCCAGTACCCTTGTTTGGTGCTGGGGCGCCTCAGGGTTGCCATGCCCATCAGGAGTCATGTTCTCCCCTATGGCTTGTGCGGAGCCCCTTCCCTTGTTTTCCTTGGAGCGCTGATGCAGCTTTCGGATTTTGAGGGCCCTTCCACGGGCTTATCGTAGGTAGATGTTGTTGTCCATCGCCTGGTTCTTATGGGGGTGGGGTAGTAGGCCTCATCGTCCATATACTCAAGCTCCTCGGAGGTGTAGTCCAATACGTCGGTTAGATCTTCGACGGTAGTGATCAAATGGGTGGTTCGTGGGTTGTAGAAGTTCCCATAATCCACTCCAGAGCCGATATTTGAACAGGTCAGACTTTGGGTAAATGAGATTTTAAGTGACTGGATCTGGTTGAGCGTCTCGTTTAACATCGAGAGGTTGACCTGACCAATCCTTTCTAGATTTTTGGAGTTAACCTCCATAACTTCCATAGGGAAAGCTGATTCGGCAGTAGCCGTTTCCTGTTGTCCGGACATGGTGGTCGGTTACGACCTCAAAGCCTCCTCTCGGAAGAAGACGGGATTGAGATCATGGTCGGACAAGGGACCTAGAGACAAGGCTTCAAGATTTTGAGATTCATCGGCCGAGGCCATGACGTTAGTGGGTAACAGATTGGCTCGCGAGTCGGTGGAGACTTCAAAGTCTCTGAACCTGATTTGGTGCCTGGGGACGAAACCTCCAATCTGCCAGGACGGTCGGTTAGGTCCGTGTGTGGCATGAAGCAGCCGAACAAAGGGACATGTTTGGGGGTGAAACTGTCGGTTAGGTCCGTGCGTGGCATGAATCTGTCGGTTAGGTCCCTTTCGCAGACTCGATCGTTGATGATCAGACGAGCCATCGATCCTTTCAGTGATCCAATGGCGGATCTCTCAATGAAAGCACTATTGTCGGCGTCAAAACCAGCAGATCTCGGGTAGGGGTCCCAAACTATGGAGCTTAGATCTATGGGTTGTACGAAAGAGGGGGAGACGATGTTTACCCAGGTTTGGGCCATCCTAAGGGGGTAAAACCCTATGTCCTGCTTGATTATATTGATGGGGAACAATGGTTACAGAGTTGATCTATCTCGAGATTGTACAAGCTAAACCCTAGATGAGATAACCTGCATCTACGCATAAGAGCCTCTTGTTTATATAGACACCAGGGCCCCTAGGGTTACATGTTACCGACTTATATCGGCGGTAGATGGTTTGAACTGGTCCTCCTGCATTGGACTGCACGCCTAGTCTTCGGAGCTTTCCATGTTGATTACACAGTTGTCAGATAAGCCGGTCTTCAATGGTGCAACCCTTATGATCGGCTCATAAGGGACAACCCGACTGCCCAAGGACCCCTTAATCCGTAACTCCCTCAGCCGATTCGTTGTGGACCCCTTGTGGGTGGAGCCCTCCGTGGACTCTCGCAGCCTTACCCTTCGTGGGTCGAAGTCTCCATTAAAATGGACGTATGATAGTGCCACCTATCGGAACCATGCCAAAAATCATCGTGTCAACCTTTGTGTTTGATCTCCCTACCTTACCCTCTACTTTACACTTGCATGTTTTACTTTCCGCTCCTATACTCTTAGATCTGCATGTGTAGGGTGTACTTGACTAGTCATAATTGTTAAAACTGGCCCACACTTAAAATTGGGTAAAGGCTAAGTTTTTATCTTGTCAAACAGTCTAAACATGCCCCCTCTAGACATACTTTCGAACCTACAAGTGGTATCAGACCTTTGGTCTCCATTGCATTGCTTTCACAACCTAGGAGAGTATGGCGTTTAGTGAGGGAAATTATCACCGTAGAGGTCCATATTTCGATGGCACTAATTTTGCTAGTTGGAAGCATAAGATGAAAATGCATCTTCTTGGTCATAATCCTGCAATTTGGGTTGTTGTTCATGTTGGTGTGCAACGTGATTTCTTCGGAGAAGGAAAAGAACCGGCTCATGATGCGACAGCGGAAGAACTAAAGATGCAACAATTCAATTCTCAAGCCTATGATAATCTGTTCAACTACTTTTGTACCGAAGAATTCAACAAAATCAGTCGCCTAGAGAATGCAAAGGAAAATTCAGATACTTTGATTGATATGCACGAAGGAACTTTCTGTTAGGGAATCTAAGTTGGATGTGCTTCAAAGTCATCTTGAAAATTCCAAGATGAAGGATGGCGAAGGAGTCACTAGGATGTACTCTAGGCTAGCGCTCATCACAAATGAGATTTTCGTCTTAGGAAGTGAAGAGATGACCAAACAATTCATGATCAAGAAGATACTTAGAGCCTTGGATGGAACATACGATACCGTGTGCACTTTAATCCAAATGATGCCAAACTACAAGGATCTCAAGCTAACCAAAGTCATTCGAAGGATAGTTTCTCATGAAATGTCTCTCAAGGACAAAGATGAGTTGCACAACAAGTCAAGCGGTGCTTACAAAGATTCAGTTGATGCTCCTACTACTTCAAGTGAGAACCTTGTTATCAATGAAGAGATCAGCCTCATGGTCAGAAAATTCAACAAGTTCTACAACAGTAGAGGCAAAGAGAGAAGCTCAATCTCAAGATATAATGAGAAGCGTTCGTCTATTCGTGACCGAAACTACTACAACTGTTGAAAGCCTGGACACTTTTCCAATGACTTTTTGGTCCCCACAAATGAAGATAAGAGTCACCTAGAAGAAGAAGCTCAAGAGATGAGTCACCTCACAGAGAGAGAATGAGTAGAGAAGATCATTATGAACTAAGGCACCCCAGAGAGGCAAAGCATCGGAGAAGAAGGACAAGTACACCAAGAGCATCTCAAGAAGAATACATCAAGCTCATGTTGGTGAATTTGTTTCTGGCTCCGAGTCTGACAACCAATCCGAGAGAAGCTATCCCTCCAACTCCGACTACAGTCAAGATGAAGGTGTTATCGGCATTGCACTCATTTCCTCCAACTCCTACGACTTATTTGATTCACCAAATGAAGGGATTAGAAATTGCATCATGGCAAAAGGCCCCAAGGTATCACACCCCGAGTACTTTGACTTTGATAGTAATGAGGATGACTTGTTAGGATATGATGACTTGCTCCTTGATAATACTAGTGATAACATTGAAAATGAACTTGAAAATATTCATGATAGTAAAGAGGAATCGACTGATGATGATAAGAAAGAGATTTGACGACTAATTAATGAATTAAACACTCTTAAGTTAGCTCATCAAGCTACTCCAGAAGATCATAGAGAGCTTGCAAGAACTCATGAGAAGCTACGCTCCGAGAAGCTAAATTTAGAGCAAGAGCATTAGTTTCTAAAAGAAATCAATGATCATTGTTGTCTAGCCAAACGATTATTGTTGTCTACCTTTGTTCCACAAGTTAAACCTAAGAACACTAGTAGAAAAGGCAAGAAAGTTTCTTCATCTAGTAACAACAATGGTAGAGCTAGATCAAATGATATTGTTGCTAGTAGCTCTCTTCATTCCACTAATGATTCTCTTAGCCAAGTTACACTTGAGCAACAAAACAATTTATTGAAAGGGATTATAGAGAGAGATGTCTTCAAGAGTCTTGCGGGAAGTAAGAAATTCGAGGAAATTGTGCACAAGCAAGGAGGACATCAAAAGAAGCAAGGTGTTGGGTACTTCAACATCAACGGAGATGTTTGGGAAGAAGGTCCATATCCCATTCCCAAGTTTGTTCCTCAAGAGGAGAAGTACGATCCTAGTCCACCCAAGGGAACAAGCTCTCAAGATGGCCCTCTACCACAATACCACAAGGCCATGGGAAAGATTCAAGAGGAAATTGACTCATTCCAGGAAGAACCCCAAGCCAAGATCGAGTGGGTTCCCAAGGACACTTCCAGTACTACCTCATCTAGTGCTACCACAACTCCAAGGATCCCCATCATGGTGATGTGGGTCCCCAAGAGGAAGAACTAGATAGTTCTTGAGGGGTGACTCCGCCAATGAAATTCACTCTTATTCATTTTGGCAAGAACTATATGCAATCAACTCCAACCACATGCATTAGTTCAAGGAGTCACACATTCCCTCAAAGGTGAACAAGGTAAAAGGTAATTAATGCATTTTTGGACATCACATCCCATGTACTTCACTCCATGTCCATAGATATCTTTACATTTGTTCCTTTTGCTTTGGGAATAACCCATGTAGGTGAAAAGAGTAAGAAACAACAATGATTGCTTCCAACTCAAGATGATATTCATCAACAATGAGCATCCACCACTACTACACCTACTTGAAGTCTTCTATGACAAAACCCAAGGTTAGTTTATCCCTCTTAGGGGGGATGTCACATCTAGGGGAGCTTTACTCTAAGACTTGATAATAAGCGTCTCCTAAATGATCTGAACAAATTAATGCATTATGTAAAAGTGGTAACCCCACTTGTGCTTAATCGATGAGTATGACCTATGATCAAGTATTCTTACTTGCCTCCTAAGTCAATATACTCATATATATAGATGACTTTGTCATCACCAAAGTGCTTGATAGATGCTAGAATCTGTGTGCATGTTCACCATGTTTTATTTGACATCTTATTGTGTGAGCATGTTGGTGTGCATGTTTTTCTCATTCGAGGATATCCTATTGTAGTTATTTGGATTTCTATTTCTTTTGGCCAATTGTATGTGCAAGAATGCCTAAGTACCCTCATCTAGCTATCTATGCTTTGTCGTACCACTCGGAGATCCGTCTCGACAAGGGCTGAATTTCAAAACCTCCCAAAGTGTATCTTGGTGTGACCAATCTCAAAATACCGATCCCACCAAAGCCTAGGGTTGATCAAGTTTCATCATCTCGGTTCAACCGAGTTTAGCCATTCGGCCTCACCGAATTTCACTGTCACGTGACAGTTGTGGAACTCGGTGGTACCAAAAATCTCAATTTGGTGTCACCGACAGCTAAGGGATATAAATACCCAGCGGAACCCTAAGGATGGAAATTTCTTCAAACGTCAAACGCACCACCCCTTTTCTGTCGCACCTTAGTCTTCGAACATCTACTTCGTTCTCCCGTGAGCCTTCATCACCGCCGTCGCCGCCGTAGCAAATCAGCACCAAGTTAGGGTATGGATTGGATCTCCTATTGCGCTCCAATCGGATACCTTGCGCAATTTGGCTCTGCCATTATCCTCCCATCATTGAAACTAGTTCTATCATGCAGAAAAATTCCTTAGATTAGCGAGCAAAGAGAATTTTAGGGTTAGCTGTCCGCAAGATTGAATCTCAGTGTCACTGATTTGCAAAAATCGGTCTTATCGAGTTTGGTTTTAGGTTTACTGAGAATTTTCTCGGTGTAACCAACTTCTCTATTTCGGTGAAACCGAAAAAGGTGCCAAGTTTCTTTTAAAGAGAACATGTATCTCTGTGGCTCCGAAATTTCTGACTGAGTGGAACCGAAATCCTATTTTGCTGAAAGTTAAAACTAAATTTTTTAGAGTTCAAATTTGACAAAACTTCTACAATTTCGTGATGCTTATATTTTCAAGGTCTTCTATATCTTCTCACACGGTCTTCTTGTCTTCCAGTATGTCAGTCTGCTTGATATTGCAAGATGCCAGGTTCTAGGGATAGTGAGAACAACTTGAGTGAGCGCTATGCTAAAACAGACTTAGGCACGAGTCCTAAGAGGACCCCTTCTGACCCAGGTAATCCCATCTCCCATGGCATGCCCAAGGTAACTACTAGCTCCAGAAGGAAACTCAATTCTGATGAAGAAAATGCCGACTTCATCCGTGAAGAATCTGCTCCCTAGAAGCAGAAGGAGAAGACCACACTCAGAAAGACTGTGAGGAGGGAGTATGCTAAACCATCAGACACTAGATCTCCAGAGGCTAGGCTAAACAAGAAGCGAGGTGTGAAGAGAGCTGGGAAGAGGATTGTCCATGTTGTTGGTAGGCAAACCTCCATCTATAAAGATCCAACAGAAACTGTTGATGTTGATGATGAGGAAGAGATTCCAGCTAAGGCTCCTCCTCCAAAGAAGTCTAAGCTAATGGTTGATGCTCTGCTCAAAAATTCTTCTTGTCCTAAGTAGCCTATAGCCCCTAGAGGACTACAAAGGATATTCCTGCAGCTGAGAAAAACAAAGGCTTTGCATCCAAAGATTTTGCTACTCAGGAAGCTGAGGATGCTCCTGTGCTTATGAAGCTGAGACCTTATCTGCCAATTCATAATGCATCTCACCTTGTTAATGAGGACATGTGGAAAAGGAAAGATGCTGGTCTGAGGATCATGGAGACAAAATTCCATGACCTAGATGTCAAGGTAACCGAGTTGACCACCACTGTTCAGACAAAATTTTGTGAACTGGATGTCAAGATGACGGAGTTGACCACCACTGTTTAGCAACTTAAGCATGAAGTTGACTTAGTGAAGATTCCACACTCCAACAGTGACGATGATGATGACGATGATTCTCCTCTTCCTACTAACACTGAGTTCAGAACCCAGACTAGGTCAGCAGTTGTGCGAGTACCGGAAGTAAGACCATCTTTGTCAGCTCAAGCTTCAGCTCTTGCTCCTGCACCTCTAGTGTCTACACCTCCAGCTAAAGCGACATCTGTAGAAGCCTTCGTAGATGCTCTGTTGTCCACTCCATCTTCAGCTACCCGAGGATATCGTGCCCAGATAGACACTTAGTTATAGATATTTAACATTTTGGTAACTTGTTGCCAAAGGGGGAGAAGTGTATAGATCAAATAGGGCTTCGAGAGGGAGAGCTTTGCATTTTATTTGCTCTCATTTGGTTTTTCAAAACTTTTGGTCTTTTGGATGACTTTATCCATTTAGAGGTGTGTTTGATCATATGCTATGGTCGTTTGATCCTACCATGTTATTACTTTTGAGCTATCTACATGTTGATCATCCAAGTCTTGTTTGGTGTTATGTGCATGAATATTCATTCTTATCATTTGTGCGCACCACCAAGTTGTATGTGACATGTAAGAGTAAACCATGATCCTAATCGATTGTGCATTTCCATTCAAATGCAAATTTAAAATAATGCCCAAATTTAGGGGGGGATTTTGCTTTTCACATACTTCTGAAAGCGTCGATGCTAATCATTGATTATATGTTTCGTAGAAGCTTTGATCTATATGTTGTCATCAATTACCAAAAAGGGGGAGATTGAAAGCACAATTTGTCCCTAAGGTGGTTTTAGTAATTAATCACAACATATCCATCATTGGACTAATGAGTTAATTCCAGTATATTTCAGAAAAGTTCAAAGATGCTTTGGCTATAGGATTGTGAGGGGATGCCCCTTGATGAAGGAAGCAATAGGATTGGATCAAGCTTCAAGCAAGAAGACTCTTAATTTTATACTTTGTGAGGAATCACTTTAAGTTCATAGGAAAGCCAATATTATTAAAAGGCGATGAGGTATTGTGATGAATTGGTTGCTCAAGTGCTTAGAGGTAGCCACAAAAAATACTCACCATTCTCCCACAAAATATCTCTATCCAAACCCAATCCAGCAAAATCGGTGCCACCAACAATTTCCATTCAGCCCACCGATTTTACACTTCACAAAACCTATGCTAAACCCTAACATCTCGGTACCACCAAAGTTCCTATCAGTGCAACAGAGATTTAGTGACCAACTTTCTGTTGAGAAGATTTCTCAAATCGGAATTTTCGAGTTTCAAATCGGTCTCATCGAGATTTGGAAACTGGTCTAGGTCATTGTATCGGTACCGCCGAGATTCCTATATCGGTCTCACCGATAATTCAAAACTTCCCACATTTAGTGCAACTCGATACCACCGAGATTCATTTTGGTGTCACCGAGTTGGGAAATAATATTATAACGGTTGGATTTTCGGGGACTCCTATATATACCCCTCCACCTACCTCTCATTCATAGAGGAAGCACTCAGACACACATACACTTGCCAGATCCATTTTTCTGAGAGAGATCCACCTACTCATGTGTTGAGATCAAGAGATTCCATTCCAACCATTTGATCCTTGATTTCTAGCCTCCCCAAGTTGCTTTCCACAAGATCAATCTCTCCTACCCCTGCCAAATCTGAGAGAGAGTGGTTGAGTGTTGAGGAGACTATCTTTAGAAGCACAAGAGCAAGGAGTTCATCATTCTACCACATATATTACCTTTTGGAGGGTAGTGCCTCCTAGATTGGTTAGGTGTCGCTTGGGAGCCTCCTACTTCGTGTTGTGGACTTGAACCAAGATGTTTGTACAGGCAAGGAGATACCCTACTTCTTGAAGATGATGGAATGGACAAGGCCGCTTCTTCATGGACCCCTTGTGAGAAGATCTACTGTGAGTGAGGCTAGTCCTATGTGGACGAAAGTCGTGATGGAATGGACAAGGCCGCTTCTTCATGGACCCCTTGTGGGTGGAGCCCTCCATGGACTCTCGCAGCCATTACCCTCCATGGTTTAACTCTCCGCTAATATGGATGTATGACAGCGCCACCTAACTGAACCATGCCAAAAACCACCGTGTCAACCTTTGCATTTGATCTTCCTACCTTACCCTCTACTTCACACTTGCATGTTTTACTTTCAGCTGCTATACTCTTAGATGTGCATGTGTAGGGTGTACTTGACTAGTCATAATTGCTAAAACTGGCCCGCACTTAAAATGGAGAAAAGGCTAAGTTTTTATCTTGTCAACTAGTCTAATCACCCCCTCTAGACATACTTTTGATCCTACAGCCACCTTGTTGCACCTTTTCTACTACTATTACTTGTCAATTGTTACAAATTATCTTGGTACGAAATTGTCTATCACTGCTACTTACAGCACTTGCAGAGAATTCCTTGCTGACAACTACTTATCATTTCCTTCTGCTCTTTGTTGGGTTTGACATTCTTACTTATTGGAAGGACTGCAATTGCTCCCCTATACTTGTGGGTCATCACGTGCAATCTTAAATAATCCATAAATTTCATATATCAATTGCAAATAAGGATGAGTTGTTCCATCTCCTACATGATGATTAGCTAGCAATTTCTCTAACATACCCGAAGGAAATCCATAGTAAATATTTTCAGTAGGTTCAGTAGGTTGGGAAGCAGATTTTGCCACTTCTTGTTGAGGTGAAGATACCCCAAACAAGCCCCTGAAAGGATTATCCTACATAATAAAAAGCTACAGTAAATTTGAACATCTAACAAAAATGTTCCCTTACCAAAGGCGCTTCACTCCCTGGCAACGACTCCACATGACCCACAAGTATAGGAGATCATACGTAGTACTTTATATTAGTAACATTGTCGAACCCAAGGAGGATCAGAAGGAAATAACAAGTTGTTTTTGCAAGGTAATTCCTAGAGGCACTGAGAGTAGCGGCACCATGTAGTTTGATAGTAATGCAATTCGTCGCAAGTGACAAGTAACAAGTAAAAAGTGTTACTAAGGTGGAGCAAGGTGGCCCAATCCTTTTTAGCAAAGTACAATACTTAAAGTACTCTTAGATAAAGTAAAGCACTCTCGAGGACACACAGGAATTGTTGCCTAGTCACGTTCATCATGTTTAGTTAATTCGCGTTCGGTACTTTGATAATTTCATATGTGGGTGGACTAATGCTAGGGTTTTGGTTCTTACTTGAACAAACAACCCACTTATGATTACCCCTTCTCGCAAGCGTCCGCAACTATGAATAAGAATTAATAAAAATCTAACCACATCATGAAACATATGGATCCAAATCACCCCTTATGGAATACCCCATAAATTAGGGTATAAGATTCTATCACTCTTGCAACTCATTATCTACTGGTTACTCCCTATTGCTTTCCCTTAGGTCCAAGTGTGGTGAAGTGTCATGTAGTCGACGTTCACATGACACCTCTAAAGGAAGAGAAACATCCACATCATCAACATATTGAATGAAAACCAACATCACATGATTACTTATAACAAGACGTATCCCATGTCCTCAAGAACGAAAGTAACTACTCAAAAATCCTCATCATGTTCAAGATCAGAGGTATAATGAATATGTTTAAGGATCGGAACATATAATATTCTACCAAGTAAACCAACTAGCATTAACTAGAAGGTGTAGTCTACATTACTAGTAACCCGAGGTACGAGTCTGAGGTTTTGAGACAAACGTTGGATATGAGAGATGAACTAGAGTTTGGCATAAGATGATTCTGATGAATATGTTGAATGAGATGGACCCTCCCACGAAGGAGAAAGTGTTGGTGATGACGATGTCTTCTATTTCCCCGTCCCGAAGGGGTGTTTCACCGAAGGAATTGCTCCGCTCCAAAGCAAAAGTGTTCCTGCCCAAGTTTCGCCTTGACATGGTGGCGCTTCATCCGTAAATCAATCTTATAATTTTTTTTCTAGGGCAAATGACATCATATAGGAGAATATGGGCTTTGGAGGGCTGTTAGGGGGCCCACAAGCTCAGGGGTCTGCCGTGGGGGTAGGACGCAACCAAGGCTTGTGGTACCTCGTTGGTCCCCTCCTGATGATTCCTTCGCCAATAATTTTTATATAGTCGAAAATAATTCTCACTTAATTATGAGGTTAGTTGGAGTCCAGAAAAGAACTAGCTCTTCTATCGCCCTTTCTGGTCCAGAATTATAGTTGCCGGTAATTTCCCTGTGTGTAATTCTTGCAAAATAAGAGAGAAAAGGTATAAGGATTGCATCATAAAGTGAAATAATGATTGGAAAAATTATAACTATCAATAGCAAAACATGATGCAAAATGGAGGTATCATTGATGTGAGACTTTCTTCCACTTTTGACTCCTTTGATATTTACCACCATACTCTATTCGACATGTATTCTATATCAATGGCTAATGCTAATTTATTGCATGAATTTGAAAATGTTGAAGCACATTTGACGTATGATACAATTGTGTGGTTTGACACCGGGGTGCTCATGATTTATACTTATGCGGCGAAGGCAGAGTTAGCCATGCTAATATGATAAAATGAGACGGGATAACATTATTTAAGGATCACATATTTCGAAAAAAATAATGATTATGCTTCTTATATTCATGGATATTATTATGTTCATATCAATTACTTCATCATTTCTCAACACTTACACCTGAAAGAGATTACATGCTGGGTACCATGCTAGATCAAAAATTCTGTTTTTATCATTTACCAACTCGAGGACAAGTAGGAATTAAGATTTTGATGTTCATACGTCTCCAATGTATCTATAAGTTTTGATTGTTTCATGCTATTATATTGTTAATCTTGGTTATTTAATATGTAATAATTTGATATTTTACATCATTTTTGGGAACTAATAGAAGAGACCCGGGGAACCTCAAAGGAAGGCATGAGGATCCATGAGGTGGGAGCGAGCCCGGGGGCGTGCCCCTGAGCTCATGATCCTTTCGATAAGTAAGAGTGTCGAACCTAACGAGAAGACGAAGGAAATGAGAAGTGGTTTTAAGCAAGGTAATTTCTGCAAGCACTGAAATAGCGGTAACAAGTTGTTTGATAGCAAGATAATTGTAACAAGTGACAAGTAAGAATAGTAGAAATAGGTGCACCAATGTATCTCAATCCTTTTGTGGCAAAAGGATGTCCATAACAGTTTCTTATAATAGGCCAAGCGTTCTTGAGGGCACACGGGAATTTCATCTAGTCACTTTCGTCGTGTTGGGTTAATTCGTGTTCTGTATTTTGATAATTTGATATGTGGGTGGATCGGTTCTTGGGTGTTGTTCTTACTTGAACAAACCTCACACTTATGATTAAGCCTCCGCAGGCATTCGCTACTATGACAAACGTATTAAGAATAAACTCTACCCATAGCATTAAACATAGGGATCCAAATCAGCCCCTTACGGAGTAGTGCATAGATTGGGGTTTAAGTTTCTGCCACTCTCGCAACCCACCCTCTAATTACTACTCCATAATGCATTCCCTTAGGCCCAAAGATGGTGAAGTATTATGTAGTCAACGTTCACATAACACCACTAAGGGAATCACAACATTCATATCATCAAAATATCATCAACATGACTACTTGCAACATGATTTCTCTCGTGGCCTCAAGAACAAAAGTAACTACCCATTAGTGATAAACATGGTCATGATGAGATAGGTATTAAATAGCATAATGGATCTGAACATATGATTTTCCACCATATAAACCATAAAGCATCAATATGTAATCAACACTACTAGTCACACCCGAGGTACCAATCCGAGGTTTCAGTACAAGATTAAGTACAAGGGATGAACTAGGGTCTTGAGAGGAGATGGTGTTGATGAAGATTGGACTCCCCAAGATGAGAGGGTTGTGGTGATGATGATGGCCTTGATTTCCCCCTCCAAGAGGGAAGTTCCTCTGGCGGAATCTCTCCGTCGGAGGGCAAAAGTGCTCCTACCTAGGTTTCGCCTCTAGACGGCAACACTTCATCCTGAAAGTCCTCCTCCGATATCTTTTCAGGATAAAAGGGGATTTATACCAGAAGATGATCGCCCGAGGTGGGCCAGGGGGGCAATAGACATCAGGTTGCACCAGGGGGGCTCGCACGTCCTGGTGTCTAGTGGGCACCTAGTAGACCCCCTCCGGTACTTCTTCGCTCAAGTATTTTTTATATATTCCAAAATAAATATCCACATAGTTTCGGCCCAATATATAACGTAGCCTTTTCATGTTCAGAATTCCATCTGCCGGCATTCTCCCTCTTGATGTAAACCTTGCATATTATGAGCTAAAAGGCATTAGAATTACTCCACCAAGTAGAAAAATGCATAAAACCACTATAAATAACACTAACAAACATGATGCAAAATGGACATACCAACTCCCCCAAGCTTAGACCTCGCTTGTCCTCAAGAGAAAGCCGATAATGAAAACCATCAGCACATGGTTTGAGAGAGAGGTGTTGATAAAAACAAAATACGGACATAGTAGCATCATGCTCATTATTATAATATCAAATAAAACTTTATATAATACTTCATCACATCATTTTCATCATATAAATTTTATCATTAAGGCTTATTATAAACAAGTAGCAATTCATCACAACATCGAAGTATGAAGTATAAAGTCTATTAAAACTAACAAACTATGTTTTCAGTGAACTTTGCAACACAATTCATCGTACTTTCAGTAAGGGTCGCATAGCGGAGCTTTTAAGCAAGTCTACATACTCAACCATCATTTAGTATTCTATGATTGCTAACACTCACCACATATATATGAGCAAAAGGTTTCAACTGGACACACAGAAAGATAGGAGGTTATAGTGTTGCCTCCCAATGTATTCACTTCAAGGGTGATGTCAACAATAATAACTCATCACCACCCACATTCAGCTGGATATATATGTCTAGATCTTTCCCCACCACATGATGCTTGCCAAAGAGAAGATAAATGAAGTAGAAGAAAATACTTTGACTCTTGAACAAAAGTAAATACATAAAGGTAAAATACAGGCCCTTTGCAAAGGGAAGGAGAGGTTGTCATGCGCTCTTTGGTTGAATGATAAATCTCTTAGTGCAAAGGAACGTTACGTTATATTACCCCTTGTGATGGCAACCTTTATTATGCAGTGCATCGCTTTTATTATCGTCATCACAAGTTTGTACAACGCTTAATTTCCCTTACACTAAATGATCAGAAGCAATTTTTACTACTTTGTACCAATGATAACTTACTTCAAGGATCTTACTCAATCCATAGGTAGGTATGGTGGACTCTTGAAACATGGATTTGGGTTTAAGGTTTTGGATGCACAAGTAGTATCTCTACTTAGTGCAGAGTTTCGTCTAGCAAACGTATTGGGAAAGCACCACATGTTAGAGGATCTATAATAATATAACTTCTATGTGAATGTGAACAAGCATAAATCATTACATTGTGTGCCTTGTCCAATGTCAATAGTGTCCGTATATTGTAATTAATGGGGGCTCACAATCATAAAAGATGTCAAGGATTGTGTATTTGCATGTAAATAATCTCTTTCCTTAATAATTTTTTCATGTGTTGCCTCACCAACCAATGCTATGTTTGTCAACCTTCAACAAATTTGACCACTTATACTTTTCCTTATGTAATGTCACTACTTACTATAAGATTGGAATATGATATTTATCATTACTTACCTTTATTTTGATTGTAGCAAGAAAGTAAAGAAGCAAAACTCAAACTAAACTTTATTGTATAACTCTCACTTGATTACATAGATAGATAGATAGATCACGAAACTAGCACTCAAAAGAAAAGGATCAAACTAAACTTTTATTTGACTAAATTTTAAAGTAGCTAAAGACAAAACTAAGACAGATAAAATAAATAAGAGTGATGGTGATACGTTACCAGGACGTCTCCCCCAAACTTGGCACAAGCCAAGGGGAGTGCCCATACCCGTGTACTCAAATCTCCTTATTTGGTGGTGAAGATGGTGGTGGTGTGTTTTTCTTCTTCAACTTGCGTGTGAGGCTGAAATTATCCTCCCTCGGACCCACATTCTCCCACTCCATATTTAATATATTTTCATATAAGGCCACTCTGCTCTCCTACAGAAAACTGGAAGGGCTAAATTGGAACTTAGGTTTGTACTTGTTGGGGAGGCTTGACTTCTTGAATTCCACGTGCATATCTCCGGGTTGAGGCGGTGGATCTTCCTCTTCCTTGGAGCTATCCCCTTTTGCTTCCTTCGTATCCTTGTCTTACTCCTCCTCCAGCCGTAGTGGTCCACCTCTCCGTAGACCTTAGGGTTTGCGATGAAATCAGCGATGTAGCTCTCTCCCTCCGAACCTTGAGACGACATAATTTCCGACCTGCTAGGAAAAACAGCTCGAAACAAGAACAGAGGATTTATTCATGGTACTGCATATATAGAGAATTTTTATACAAGGAAATACGTGTCCCACAAGAAAATGGAGCGAGGAAGGTGCCCGAGGGACCCACTAGACATCAGGCCATGCTAGGGGGGCTGGTGCGCCCTGGTGTCTAGTGGGCACCTAGCTTTCCTTCTCGTACGTTCCTTAGTTTCCGAATTTTTCTAATATTCCAAAACTAACAAAAAATATTTTTGTGGATTTTTCTGAGTCCGTTTACTTACTGTATCACATACCTCTTTCTTTTAAGGGTTATGGAGTGTTCTGGAAGGTCTCGGCAATGTGCTCCTCCGCTATCATGGTTTGATAATATTTGTTTCAAAATTAATTTGCGTACCTGGAATAGATTGCTTTATTATTTGTCCATTGACCACCTTCGGATTTGTGCCTTCAGGGTTATTGATCTTAATATCTCCAGACCGATAAACTTCTTCGATGATATATGGTCCTTCCCATTTGGAGAGAAGTTTTTCTGTAAAAAATCTAAGAGTGAATTCTACAATAGAACATATTCAACAACTTTAAATTATCGCTTTTGCATTCTTTTGTGATGCCATATTTTAAGTTTTTCTTTGAATAGTTTCGTGTTTTCATAAGCTTGGGTTCTCCACTCATCTAATGAGTATTATCAAATAACCTCTTTTCACCAGTAAGTTTGAAATCATAGTTGAGTTCTTTAATTTCCCAATAAGCTTTATGTTCTCTCTCAAGAGGTAAATGACATGCTTTCCCATAAACCATTTTATAAGGAGACATACCCATATGATTTTTATAAGTTGTTTTGTAGGCCCACAATGCATCATCTAATTTCTAAGACCAATTATTTCGGGACCTATTGACAGTCTTTTGCAATATTAATTTTATTTCTTTGTTGGTTAATTCTACTTGACCACTAGTGTGAGGATGATAGGGAGATGCAATTCTATGGTTAACATTATATGTAGCAAGCAACTTACGAAAAGCACCATGAATAAAATCTGAACCACCATTAGTAATTAAGTTTCTAGGGACTACAAAACATGGGAAAATAACTTCCTTAAGCATGTTAATAGAGGTTTTATGATCTGCACTATTGGTTGGAATAGCTTCTACCCAGTTAGTGGCATCATCAACAGCAACCAAAATATGTGTATACCCATTAGAGGAAGGAAAAGGTCCCATATAATCAAATCCCCAAACATCGAATGGTTCAATAACAAGTGAATAATTCATAGGAATTTCCTGACGTTTGCTTATCTAACTAATTCTTTGACATTCATCACAAGAAAGGACAAACTTACGAGCATCTTTGAAAAGAGTAGGCCAATCAAATCGAGACTGTAATACCTTGTGTGTAATTCTATCTCCCTTATGGTGTCCTCCATAAGCCTTTGAGTGACACTTCTGGAGGATTTGTTCCCGTTCATGCTCAGGTATATAACATCTAACAATACCATCTACTCCCTCTTTATAAAGATGTATGTCATCCCTAAAGTAATGTCTTTAATCAAAGAAGATTTTTTTCTTTTGTTGATAGGTGAGACTAGGTGGTATGTATTTAGCAACAATATAATTAGCATAATCAGCAAACCACGCTGTGTTATGAGAACCATTGACCATAGGTAGTTGTTCATCAAGAAAGCTATCATCAATAGGTAGTGGGTCATCAAGAACATTTGCTAACCTATGCAAGTTATCAACTACGGGGTTCTCAGCTCCTTTTCTATCAATGATATGCAAATCAAATTCTTGTAGAAAAAGAACCCGCCTAATAAGTCTAGGCTTAACATCTTTCTTTTCCACAATATATTTAATAGAAGCATGATTAGTGTGAACAATTACTTTAGAATCAACAATGTAAGATCTGAATTAATCACAAGCAAATATAACTACTAAGAATTATTTTTGAGTGGTAGCATAATTTCTCTCGGCATTGTCTAGAGTTTTACTAGCATAATAAATAACATTTAATTTCTTATCAACTATGTGTCCTAGAAGAGCACCAATAGCATAATCACTAGCATCACACATAATTTCGAAAGGCAAGTTCCATTCAGGTGGTTGAACAATAGGTGCAGAAGTTAAGGCTTTCTTAAGTGTTTCAAAGTCTTCTACACAATCATCATAAAAAACGAAAGGAACATCCTTTTGTAATAAAGTAGTAAGAGGCCTAGAAATTTTATAGAAGTCTTTAATAAAGCTCCTATAGAAACCAGCATGACCAAGGAAACTATGGATATTTTTAATATCTTTAGGACATGGCATCTTCTTAGTTTCATCAACTTTAGCCTTATCCACCTCAATACCTCGTTCAGAATATTTATGGCCCAAGACAATACCTTCATTTACTGTAAAGTGGCACTTCTCCCAATTAAAGACAAGGTAAGTTTGCTTACGTCTCTGTAAAACTCGATAAAGGTTGCTTAAGAAATCATCAAAACAAGTTCCGTAAACGAAAAAGTCATCCATTAAGACCACAACAATATTTTCACAAAAATCAGAGAATATAGTAGTCATACATATTTGAAAGGTAGTGGGTGCATTGAATAATAAAAAAGGCATACTTCTATAAGCATAGGTTCCAAAAGGACAAGTAAAGCTGGTTTTCTCTTGATCAGGTTGCGACACAGGTATTTCAGAGAAACTAGAATAACCATCTAGAAAGCAAAAAAATGTGGTTCTTTGATAATCTTTCTATCATTTTGTCTATGAAAGGTAAAGGATAATGATATTTTCTAGTAGCTTTGTTTGATTTTCTATAATCAGTTAGCATTCTATAGCCAGTCACAATTCTTAGTGGAATGAGTCCATTTTTATCATTAGGAGTGACAATAATACCTCCTTTCTTAGGAACATAATGAACAGCACTTACCCATCTACTATGAGCTATGCGATAAATTATACCTGCTCCCAGAAGATTTAGTATTTCATTTCTTACCACTTGTTTAATTTTGGGATTCAGTCTTCATTGGTGATCAACAAAGTTTTAGCATTATTTTCCATATTAATCTTGTGCTGACAGAGAGTGGGACTAATGCCCTTAAGATCATCAAGAGTATACGCAATAGGAGCTCGGTGCTGCCATAAAAGTTTTTAACAATCTTTCTTCTTCATACTCTGTAAGGTTAGCACTGAAAATAACAGGATATATTATATTTTCATCAAGATAATCATATTTCAAAGTTTCAGTAATTTCTCTAGTTCAAACGCAGGATTACCTTTGGGTGAAGAGGAACTACTAGAGTTTCAATAGGCAAGTTGTGTTTAAGGATAGGTTTTTGTTCAAAGAACATATTATCTAGTTCATTTCTTTCACGCATATGCATATCATTTTCATGGTCTAGGAAGTATTGTTCTAACAGATCCGTAGGAGGTATGGCAATAGAAGCAAGTTCAATGAATTCATCTTTACTAGGCAATTCTTTTTCATGGGGTTGCTTACTAAACTTGGAGAAATGAAACTCATGAGACATACCACCAAAATTAAGACCGACAGTTTCCTTTTTGCAATCTATTTGAGAAATAATAGTGTTCAAGAAGGGTCTACCAAATATTATGGGACAAAAATTATCTTGTGGTGAGGCAAGTACTAGAAAATCAGTATGGTATTTTAGTTTTCCACACAAGACTTCAACATCTCTAACAATCCCAAGTGGTGTGATGGTGTCCCTATTATCAAGTTTGATAGTAACATCTATGTCTTCTATTTCAGCGGGTGCTATCTCATGCATAATTTCTTGATATAAGGTAAAAGGAATAGCACTAACACTAGCACCCATATCACATAAACCATGATACTAATGATCTCCTATTTTGACTGAAACGACACGCATGAACAAAAGGTCTATTCTTATCTTTAGTATGAGGTTTGGCAATTCTCGCACCTTCATTACAGAAATAAATAACATGCCCATCAATATTGTCTACCAAGAGATCTTCAAGCATAGCAGTACTAGGTTCTACCTTGATTTTCTCACAGAGTTTGGTTTCTCTAACATAACTTTTGTTAACCATTGTTTAATCTTTAGCACGTTCCTTTATCCTAAGAGGGAAAGGTAGTTGCTCAATATAAGCAATAGGCACAACTGGGTCAACGTTGTAAATGATGGTTTTAACCTCAACTTTCATTGGTTCTTCAACTTTTTCTTTAATAGATCGATGATATTTAAACCATTTATCTTTAGGGAGATCAACATGAGAAGCAAAGGTTTCACAGAATGAGGCTACTATCTCATAGTCAAATCCATACTTAGTGCTAAAATTATTGAAAGCATCAATATTCATAAAAGATTTAACACAATCAAAACTTAAGTTTTATACTTGACTCTTTACCTTCGTCGAGCTCCCAATCTTCACAATTGCATTTAATTCTTTCCAAAAGATCCCACCTGAATTCAACAGTCTTCTTCATAAAAGAACTAGAGCAAGAAAGTATCGAGCATGGTTTGATCATTACGAGAAAGATGACATAAAAATTCTGAATAAGAATTTCTCTTGGGAGCTAATGATTGGGGCATGAATATAATATTGACGTCAGCCTCCCCCAAGAAAGAGCGATACTTTATCCTTCATGAGGCCAAACATTATAGATAAAATTACGATCACGATGAAGGGGATGCATAGGATAAAATATTTGGTGAAACTCCAAATGCAATCAATTCCAGTTCCAAGATCTTGTATAATCACTTAGCCTATACTATGTCAATGATTTTCCCCCAAAGATAAAGGGAAGACCTTCTTCTTGACTTCATCTCTGGATAGAAGTGCAAGCTTAAATAATCCACAAACTTCATCCACATAGACTAGGTGCATATCTGGATGTTTTGTTCCATCTCCTGCATAGGGATTAGCTAGGAGTTTCTCTATCATACCCGAAGGAATTTCATAATAAACAATTTTAGTAGGTTCATTAGGTTGAGCGACAACTCTTGATGTTTCCGATCGAGGTGAACATGCCCCAAACAAGCCCCTCAAAGGATTACTTTCCACAATGATAAGTGATAGTAAATTTTAGCATGTAATATAAATTTTTCCTTACCAAATAACGCTTACCGAAGATGCTTCACTCCCCGGGAACAGCGCCAGAAACGATTCTTGATGTCCCACAAGTATATGGGGTGTATCATCATCATTTCGATAAGTAATATTGTTGAACCCAACGAGGAGCGGAAGGAAAGGACAAATGTTGATAACAAGTCGTTTGATAGCCACATAATCATAAAAAGTGACAAGTAGCAATAGTAGGTATAGGTGCAGAAAGGTCACCCAATCCTTTTGTAGCAAAGGACAGGCCGGAACAGTTTCTTATAACAGGCAAAGCGTTCTTGAGGGCAAACGGGAATTTCATCTAGTCACTTTCATCATGTTGGGTTAATTCATCTTCGGTATTTTGATAATTTTATATGTGGGTGGACCGGTGCTTGGATGCTGTTATTACCTGAACAAACCTACCACTTATGATTAACCCTCCTGTAAGCATCCGCAACTACGTGAAAAGTATTAAGAATAAATTCTAACCATAGCATTAAACATAGGGATCCGAATCAACCCCTTACAAAGGAGTGCATAGACTGGGGTTTAAGTTTCTGTTACTCTCGAAACCCACCCTCTCATTACTACTCCACAATTAATTCCCTTAGGCCCAAAGATGGTGAAATGCTATGTAGTCTACATTCACATAACACCATTTAGGGGATCACAACATTCATATTGTCAAAATATTGAATGAATATCAACTTCACATGACTACTTGCAACATGATTTCTCCCGTGGCCTCAAGAACAAAAGCAACTACTCACAAGTGATAAACACGTTCCTGATCAGAGAGGTATTAAATATCATAATGGATTTGAACATATGATCTTCCACCAAATAAACCATAAAGCATCAACTACAAGATGTAATCAACACTACAAGTCACACCCCGGGTACAATTCCGAGGTTCCAGTACATGATTGAGCAGAAGAGATTAACTAGGGTTTTGAGAGAGATGGTGCTGATGAAGATTGACCTCCCCAAGATGAGAGGTTTGTTGGTGATGACGGTAGTCTCGAATTCCCCATCCGGGAGGGAATTTCCTCCGACAGAATCGCTCCACCGAAGGGCAAAAGTGCTCCTGCCCAGGTTCCGCCTCGAGACGACGGCGCTTCGTCCTGAAATTACTTTTGTGATTTTTTCCCAGGTAAAAGGGGATTTATACGAGAAGATGATCACTAGAGGTGGGCCAGGGGGGCCGCTAGACATCAGCCCGCGCCACGGGGGCTGGCGCGCCCTGGTGTCCAGTGGGCGCCTGGTAGCCCCCCTTCTGTACTTCTTCACTCATGTATTTTTTATATATTCCAAAATAAATATTCATAAAGTTTCAGCCCAATTGGTGATCCGCAGAATAGGTATTTCTGATGTAGCTTTTTCATGTAAAGAATTCCATGTGTCGGCATTGCCCACTTGATGTAAACCTTGCATACTACAAGAGAGAAGGCATTAGAATTACTCCACAAGTGGCATAATGCATAAAAACACTATAACTAATAGTAACGAAACATGATGCAAAATGTACGTATCCATCTCGTGATCTAATTACACCTCTATACATCCTCAAATACTTCAGAAACACCATAGAGCCATAGGAAGCACTTTTTCTGCTACCGCAAGTCTCTGTTCTGCCGTGATCCCATCCCGAGACCATTTCCAGTACAGTGTGATACATCTCCAACGTATCTATAATTTTTAATTATTCCACGCTATAATATTATCATTCTATGGTGCTTTTTGGGTGTTTATATACCAATTAATATTATTTTTTAGAACTATACTGTTAACCCAGTGCCCAGTGCCAGTTGTTGTTTTCTGCATGTTTTTGGCTTTTCAGGTTTACAGTACCAAACGAAGTCCAATTGCCTTTTCTGGACCAAAAGAAAACCTGGAAGCTTCGGGAGGAGACCGGAGGCTACACGAGGGAGGAAGCACACACCAGGGCACGCCCAAGGGGGTGGTCGCTCCTTGTTCTGTGTTAGCCACCTCAGGCATCCTCTGGCGTACCTTGCTATCCCATAGACAATAGCGCCAGAAATTGACACGTTGACAGAGGCTGGGCTTGCGTTGGTTTTTCCCTTGAAGAGGAAAGGGTGATGCAGCACAGGAGCAGTAAGTATTTCCCTCAGTTTGAGAACCAAGGTATCGATCCAGAAGGAGGGTCTCGTCAAGTCCAGAGTACCTGCGGAAACACAAACAAGCTTGCACCCAACGCTTCAAAGGGGTTGTCAATCCCTTCAAGATTGTTTGCAAAGTGAGATCTGAAGGCGGAAAGTGCAATGAAGTAAAAAAGTGTAAAGCTGAAAATATGGTGTGGAGTAGACCCTGGGAGCCATAGTCTTCACTAGAGGCTTCTCTCAAAATAGCAAGTATCACGGTGGGTGGACAAATTACTATCGAGCAATTGATAGAACCGCGCAAAGTCATGACGATATCTAAGGCAATGATCATACATATAGGCATCACGTCAGAGACAAGTAGACCGATACTTTGTGCATCTACTACTATTACTCCACACATCGACCGCTATCCCGCATGCATCTAGTGTATTGAGTTAATGACGAACAGAGTAACGCCTTAAGCAAGATGACATGATGTAGAGGGATAATCTCAAACCAAAGATGAAAACCCCATCTTTTTACCCTTGAAGGCAACAACACGATACGTGCCTCGCTACCCCTTCTGTCACTGGGTGAGGTCACCGCATGGTATGAACCCAAGCCAAGCACTTCTCCCATTGCAAGAATCATAGATCTAGTTGGCCAAACAGAACCCACAACTCGAAGAGAATTACAAGGATATGAAATCACGCATAAGAGAGATCAAAAGAAACTCAAATAAGATTCATAGATAATCTGATATAAA